>NC_061514.1:128821193-128853746 GCF_022539505.1 Lolium rigidum
GATACACACTTTCTGCGCCTAGCTGAAAGGCGTTAAAGAAAGCGCTTATGGGAGACAACCCATATTTTTACCTACAGTACTTTGTTTTTATTTTGTGTCTTGGAAGTTGTTTACTACTGTAGCAACCTCTCCTTATCTTAGTTTTGAGTTTTGTTGTGCCAAGTTAAGCCGTTGATAGAAAAGTAAGTACTAGATTTGGATTACTGCGCAGTTCCAGATTTCTTTGCTGTCACGAATCTGAGCCCACTGCCCTGCAGGAAGCTCAGAAAATTATGCCAATTTACGTGCATGATCCTCAGATATGTACGCAACTTTCATTCAATTTGAGCATTTTCATTTGAGCAAGTCTAGTGCCATTTTAAAATTCGTCAATACGAACTGTTCTGTTTTGACAGATTCTGCCTTTTATTTCGCATTGCCTCTTTCGCTATGTTGGATGAATTTCTTTGATCCACTAATGTCCAGTAGCATTATGCAATGTCCAGAAGTGTTAAGAATGAGTGTGTCACCTCTGAATATGTCAATTTATATTGTGCACTAACCCTCTAATGAGTTGTTTCGAGTTTGGTGTGGAGGAAGTTTTCAAGGATCAAGAGAGGAGTATGATGCAACATGATCAAGGAGAGTGAAAGCTCTAAGCTTGGGGATGCACCCGGTGGTTCACCCCTGCATATATCAAGAAGACTCAAGCGTCTAAGCTTGGGGATGCCCAAGGCATCCCCTTCTTCATCAACAAATTATCGGGTTCCTCCCCTGAAACTACATTTTTATTCGGCCACATCTTATGTGCTTTTTCTTGGAGCGTCGGTTTGTTTTTGTTTTTGTTTTGTTTGAATAAAATGGATCCTAGCATTCACTTTATGGGAGAGATACACACTCCGCTGTAGCATATGGACAAATATGTCCTTGGTTTCTACTCATAGTATTCATGGCGAAGTTTCTCCTTCGTTAAATTGTTATATGGTTGGAATTGGAAAATGATACATGTAGTAATTGCTATAAATGTTTTGGGTAATGTGATACTTGGCAATTGTTGTGTTCATGTTTAAGCTCTTGCATCATATGCTTTGCACCCATTAATGAAGAAATACATAGAGCATGCTAAAATTTGGTTTGCATATTTGGTTTCTCTAAGGTCTAGATAATTTCTAGTTTTGAGTTTGAACAACAAGGAAGACGGTATAGAGTATTATAATGCTTTCAATATGTCTTTTATGTGAGTTTTGCTGTACTAGTTCATCCTTGTGTTTGCCTCAAATAACCTTGCTAGCCTAAACCTTGTATCGAGAGGGAATACTTCTCATGCATCCAAAATACTTGAGCCAACCACTATGCCATTTGTGTCCACCATACCTACCTACTACATGGTATTTTCCAGCCATTCCAAAGTAAATTGCTTGAGTGCTACCTTTAAAATTCCATCATTCACCTTTGCAATATATAGCTCATGGGACAAATAGCTTAAAAACTATTGTGGTATTGAATATGTAATTATGCACTTTATCTCTTATTAAGTTGCTTGTTGTGCGATAACCATGTTTACTGGGGAACGCCATCAACTCATTGTTGAATTTCATGTGAGTTGCTATGCATGTTCGTCTTGTCCGAAGTAAGGGCGATCTACACTGAGTTGAATGGTTTGAGCATGCATATTGTGAGAGAAGAACATTGGGCCGCTAACTAAAGCCATGTTCCATGGTGGAAGTTTCAGTTTTGGACAAACATCCTCAAATCTCTAATGAGAAAAGAATTAATTGTTGTTGAATGCTTAAAGCATTAAAAGAGAGTCCATTATCTGTTGTCTATGTTGTCCCGGTATGGATGTCTAAGTTGAGAATAATCAAAAGCGAGAAATCCAAATGCGAGCTTTCTCCTTAGACCTTTGTACAGGCGGCATAGAGGTACCCCTTTGTGATACTTGGTTAAAGCATATGTATTGCGGTGATAATCCAGGTAGTCCAAGCTAATTAGGACAAGGTGCGAGCACTATTAGTACACTATGCATGAGGCTTGCAACTTATAAGATATAATTTACATGATGCATATGCTTTATTACTACCGTTGACAAAATTGTTTCATGTTTTCAAAATCAAAGCTCTAGCACAAATATAGCAATCGATGCTTTTCCTCTATGAGGACCATTCTCTTTACTTTTATGTTGAGTCGGTTCACCTATTTCTCTCCACCTCAAGAAGCAAACACTTGTGTGAACTGTGCATTGATTCTTACATACTTGCTTATTGCACTTATTATATTACTCTATGTTGACAATATCCATGAGATATACATGTTACAAGTTGAAAGCAACTGCTGAAACTTAATCTTCTTTTGTGTTGTTTCAATACCTTTACTTCGAATTATTGCTTTATGAGTTAACTCTTATGCAAGACTTATTGATGCTTGTCTTGAAATGCTATTCATGAAAAGTCTTTGCTTTATGATTCACTTGTTTACTCATGTCATACACATTGTTTTGATCGCTGCATTCTCTACATATGCTTTACAAATAGTATGATCAAGTTTATGATGGCATGTCACTCCAGAAATTATCTTTGTTATCGTTTTACCTGCTCGGGACGAGCGAGAACTAAGCTTGGGGATGCCGATACGTCTCCAACGTATCGATAATTTCTTGTGTTCCATGCCACATTATTGATGTTATCTACATGTTTTATGCACACTTTATATCATATTCGTGCATTTTTCGGAACTAACCTATTAACAAGATGCCGAAGTGCCGATTCTTGTTTTCTGCTGTTTTTGGTTTCAGAAATCCTAGTAAAGAAATATTCTCGGAATTGGACGAAATAAAAGCCCGGAGGCCTATTTTCTCACGAAGCTTCCAGAAGTCCGAAGGAGAGACGAAGAGGGGCCACGGGGCGCCAAACCCTAGGGCGGCGCGGCCCCCTTGGCCGCGCCGGCCTGTGGTGTGGGCCCCCGTGCCGCCTCTTGACTTGCCCTTCCGCCTACAAATAGCCTCGCGTGACGAAACCCCGGTGCCGAGAGCCACGATACGGAAAACATTACCGAGACGCCGTCGCCGCCGATCCCATCTCGGGGGATCCCGGAGATCGCCTCCGGCACCCTGCCGGAGAGGGGAATCATCTCCCGGAGGACTCTACACCGCCATGGTCGCCTCCGGAGTGATGAGTGAGTAGTCTACCCCTGGACTATGGGTCCATAGCAGTAGCTAGATGGTTGTCTTCTCCCCATTGTGCTATCATTGTCGGATCTTGTGAGCTGCCTATCATGATCAAGATCATCTATATGTAATTCTATATGTTGCGTTTGTTGGGATCCGATGAATAGAGAATACTTGTTATGTTGATTATCAAAGTTATGCTTATGTGTTGTTTATGATCTTGCATGCTCTCCGTTATTAGTAGATGCTCGGCCAAGTAGATGCTTTTAACTCCAAGAGGGAGTACTTATGCTCGATAGTGGGTTCATGCCCGCATTGACACCGGGACGGTGACGAGAAAGTTCTAAGGTTGTGTTGTCGTTGTTGCCACTAGGGATAAAACATTGATGCTATGTCTAAGGATGTAGTTGTTGATTACATTACGCACCATACTTAATGCAATTGTCCTGTTGCTTGCAACTTAATACCTGGAGGGGTTCGGATGATAACCTCGAAGGTGGACTTTTTAGGCATAGATGCGGTTGGATGGCGGTCTATGTACTTTGTCGTAATGCCCAATTAAATCTCACTATACTCATCATGATATGTATGTGCATTGTCATGCTCTCTTTATTTGTCAATTGCCCAATCGTAATTTGTTCACCCAACATGCTTGTTCGTCTTATGGGAGAGACACCTCTAGTGAACTGTGGACCCCGGTCCAATTCTCTTTACTGAAATACAATCTACCGCAATACTTGTTTCTACTGTTTTCTCTCGCAAACAATCATCTTCCACACAATACGGTTAATCCTTTGTTACGGCAAGCCGGTGAGATTGACAACCTCACTTGTTTCGTTGGGGCAAAGTAGTTTGGTTGTGTTGTGCAGGTTCCACGTTGGCGCCGGAATCTCCGGTGTTGCGCCGCACTACATCCCGCCGCCATCAACCTTCAACGTGCTTCTTGGCTCCTCCTCGGTTCGATAAACCTTGGTTTCTTTCTGAGGGAAAACTTGCTGCTGTGCGCATCATACCTTCCTCTTGGGGTTGCCCAACGAACGTGTGAAATACACGCCATCACTACTCCCTCCTCATGGGAGCAGCAGCGGTGATGAAGATGGCGGTGGAGATGGCAGCGGTGTCGATGGAGAAGCCTTCCGGGGGCACTTCCCCGCTCCGGCAGGGTGCCGGAACAGAGACTCCTGTCCCCCGGATCTTGGCTTCGCGATGGCGGCGGCTCTGGAAGGTTTTCCGTATCGTGGTTCTTCGCATCAGGGTTTTCGCGATGGAGGCTTTAAATAGGCGGAAGGGCAGCCTCGGAGGGGGCTTGGGGGGCCCACACTATAGGGCGGCGCGGCCCCCTTCGGCCGCGCCGCGGGTGTGGTGTGGGGCCCCCGGGGCTTCCTCGGCGGCTCTCGGGTGTTCTGGAAGGCTCCGGGAAAAATAGGGACCCGGGTCTTGATTTCGTCCAATTCGAGAATATTTCGTTACTAGGATTTCTGAAACCAAAAACAACGAGAAAACATGAACTGGCTCTTCGGCATCTTGTTAATAGGTTAGTTCCAGAAAATGCACGAATATGACATATAGTGTGCATAAAACATGTAGGTATCATCAATAATATGGCATGGAACATAAGAAATTATCGATACGTTGGAGACGTATCACGCACTACATCCCGCCGCCATCAACCTTCAACGTGCTTCTTGGCTCCTACTGGTTCGATAAACCTTGGTTTCTTACTGAGGGAAAACTTGCCGCTGTACGCATCACACCTTCCTCTTGGGGTTCCCAACGGATGCGTGCTGTACGCGTATCAAGATGTCACACTCTATGTAGCTTCCAATTTCTCTCTTCATTCCATGCCACCAAAATTGTTCCTTCAAGTCTTGGTACATCTTGGTTCCTCCGGGGTGAATGGAATACAGGGTATCATGGTCTTCCTTCAGAATGACTTGCTTCAACTCTGAATTTGACGGCACACATAGGCGTCCGTTGTACCAAAGAACTCCTTCATCTTCGGTGAATCTCGGTGCCTTTCCTGCAGCTATCTGACTCTTGATTCCATAATGCTGGCATTTCCCTTCCGACCTTCCTTGATCTGACTCATCAAAGTGCGCTGGAGCTCAATGCTCGCTAGGAATCCTTCGCTAACTAGCTCTAGTCTAAACTGTTCAAATTCTTGATACAAACTAGGCTGTTCTTCTGCGATCATGGAGTTCAACTGAATCGGCTGTCTACTCAGGGTATCCGCTACCTCATTGGCCTTGCCGGGGTGATAGTGAATTTCCATGTCATAATCCTTGATCAACTCAATCCATCTTCGCTGCCTCATATTCAGCTCCTTCTGGGTGAAAATATACTTCAAGCTCTTGTGATCCGAATAGATCTCGCATCGATTACCCATGAGGTAATGACGCCATACTTTCAAGGCTAAGACTACTGCTGCTAATTCCAAGTCATGGGTTGGATAGTTCTGCTCATGTTGCTTCAGATGCCTTGACAGGTATGATATCACCTTGCCTTCTTGCATCAACACACATCCAAGACCAGTCTTGGATGCGTCACAATAGACGTCAAATGGCTTGGTGATATCGGGCATGATCAATATTGGGGCTGTGGTTAATCTGAGCTTGATTTGCTGGAAACTCTCTTCACATTTGTCCGTCCATTCAAACTTTGTCCTTCTTCAGCAGTTGAGTCATTGGTCTTGCGATGCTGGAAAATCCTTCAACAAATCTGCGTTAATATCCCGCTAATCCCAGAAATGCACGGACTTCAGTCTGGGTGGTTGGGGCTTTCCATTCCTCAACGGTCTTGATCTTAGCGGGATCTACGGCAATTCCTCCTGCAGACAAGATGTGTCCCAGGAATCCGACTTCCTTTAACCAAAACTCACATTTGCTGAACTTGGCATACAACTGATGCTTCCTATTCTAGGATAACTTCCAAATGTTGCTCATGCTCTTTTTCTGATTTGGAGTAGATTAGGATGTCGTCAATGAAGACAACGACAAACTTATCCAAAAAGTTCATAAAGATCTTATTCATGAGATTCATGAAATAAGCGGGGGCATTGGTCAATCCAAATGACATGACATTGTACTCATACAATCCATATCTTGTGGTGAAGGAAGTCTTAGGGATATCCGTTGAACGAATCTTCAGTTGATGGTAACCAGTCCTAAGATCAATCTTAGAGAACACTTTGGCACCGGTCAGCTGGTCAAACAGGTCTTCTATCTTTGGCAAGGGGTATTTGTTCTTGATGGTGACATCGTTAAGCTTACAGTAATCCGTACATAAACGAGTGGCACCGTCTTTCTTATCCACAAACAAAGCGGGGATCTCCAAGGCGACGCACTTGGTCGAATCGGACCTTTGTACAGCATGTCATCCAGCTTGCTTCTTCAGTTCCACTAACTCTGCGGGGTTCATGCTATAGGCTCTCTGGGCTATAGGTCCTGTTCCAGGGATTAACTCAATGATAAACTCGATATCCCGATCTGGGGGCATACCGGGTAGATCATCAGGAAACACATCGGGGTATCGACAGACTACCCTGGTCTGATCCAAAGTTGGCTTGGCTAAACTCTGGTTGCAGGTGAACTTTCTGGGCAGCCTTTCAGACACGTGTTCTACTAACACTTCGGTGCTACTAGTCATGGTGATGGCCTTCTTGGCACAGTCAATCAATCCATGATGTTTCGACATCCAATCCATACCCAGTACTACTTCCAAACCTTTTGTTCCCAGAACAATCAAATTTGCATAAAAATCTATTTCATAGATTCTGATGGGTACATCTTTGCCAAATTTTCTAGCTTTTGTAGTTGAACCAGGTATTTGAACTATCATGACATGTTTCAAACTGATTGGTTGAATCTTACTAGTGCATGCAAAATCTTCTGTAACAAACGAATGCGATGCTCCGGAATCAAACAACACTCTTGCAGGTATTGAGTTAACAGAGAACATACCCAGCACGACATCTGGTGCTTCCTGGGCTTCCTCGGCGTTCATGTGGAAGAGGCGGCCGCTGTGGTTGTTCGGGTTGTTCGGGGTGAACTTCTTGCCGGTGGAGACACGGCGTTGCTGCTGAGCAGGGGCAGAGGTATTGGGGGTGGTCTTGGCTAGCTTCTTGGGGCACTCATTGGAGTAGTGTCCCACTATTTCGCATTCATAACAAGTCACAGTCGACTTGTCCTTGGGGGCGACGGGGACGGCGTTGCTCCCGGTCCTTGGAGCGGTGTTGTTGTTGTGGTTGCCGGGGGCTCTCATTGGGGCACGGTTGAAGTTGTTGTTGTTATTGGCATGGTGGTTGTTGTTGTTGTGGCCTCCTGGCCTTGGGTGTCCTCCACTCTGATTCTGGAAACTCGGACGTGACAGCGGCACATGGGGCTTGTTGTTCCTAGGGTTGAATCCTCCGCTTGCGCTGGGGCGATACCTTGGGGTATTGCTGGACCCACTCTGATTCATCATGCGGCGTTTGCGGTTCTCATTGGCTTGATGCAGTTTGCCCTCCATCTGGATGGCTGAATCCACCAGAGCTTCTAAGTCCGCAAAGGGGATGTTGACCAACACAGTCTGCATCTCATCATGCAGTCCGTTCAGGAATCTTTCCTTCCTCTTTTCAGTGGTGTCAGTTTCATCCGGGGTGTACCTTGACAGAGTAAGAAATCTGTCGTGGTATTCTACCACGGACATTCTACCTTGCTTGAGTTCCCGGAACTCATCCCTCATCTTCTTTATCAAACCCGGGGGCACGTGATACTTGCTGAACTTGAGCTTGAAATCTGCCCAAGTCATGATCTGTCCGGCATTCATGGCACGGGTGCTGGTCCACCAGGCTCTGGCAGGTCCTGCTAAGTAATGTGTGGCAAACAAGACTTTTTCTGCAGCTTCGACTCCCGCAACTTCTAGGTTATTCTCCATGGTCTGGAGCCAGTCATCGGCATCGAGTGGCTCTTCTGTTTTGCTGAACATAGGAGGGTTGGTATTTTGAAAGTTCTTCAGCTTTGATCCTGGGTGATCATGGTTTCCATGGCCTTGGTTGCTGTTAGCAATCTGTTGCAGTGCGGCCATGTTGGCCTGTCTTTCAGCTCTTTCTGCCTCTCTATCAGCCATCATCATCTGTAGCATTTGCATCATGGCATCCTGATTGGTGCTGCGGGTTGGAGGGGCCATCTGAACATTGAGATAGATCATGAGATGAGAGGGAATTTTTCTATGGCTTGTTTTGGGGTAAGTTAGAAGTTTAAAACTTGAGTACTTGTCATGTTGAAACAAACACACTTTCATTCATTCAAACAACACACATTACAAGCTAACACATTAATGGTTTTAAGAACCATTTCTCCATGCTACGATACAAGGGACCCTGATACAAACTCACACCTACGCAAGTGAACGGTGCAACTACTCATCATCTACATCTATCGGGATGTAGTCATCTTCTCCGCCCTCCATGAACTCATAGTCCTCCACATCAGTGTTCTCATCTTCTTCGAAGTCATCATCATCACTCAGGAAGGCTGCTCCTCCCTGAATGTCTTCACCTTCTTCTTCCATCTCCCTCAGCTGAGTCTACTCAGCCTGAACGGTTGCCTCTAGGGCTGTTATCTTCGCGCGAAGGCGAGCAATGGTGGAGTCCTTCTTGGCTCGCTGCCGGCGAAGTGTCTTGCGATCCTTGGCGAGCATCTTGATGGTCTCAGTCTGCTGAGACAGGTGGAGGTGGGTCTGTGATACGTCTCAAACGTATCTATAATTTCTTATGTTCCATGCTACTTTTATGATGATACTCACATGTTTTATACACACTTTATGTCATTATTATGCATTTTCCGGCACTAACCTATTGACGAGATGCCGAAGAGCCAGTTGATGTTTTCTGCTGTTTTTGGTTTCAGAAATCCTATAAAGGAAATATACTCGGAATTGGACGAAATCAACGCCCAGGGTCTTATTTTTCCACGGAGCTTCCAGAAGACCGAAGGGTTTACGAAGTGGGGCGACGAGGCGCCCAGACCACAGGGCCGCGCGGCCTGGGTGGGGCCCGCGCCGCCCTATGGTGTGGGCGCCCCTCGTCAGCCCTCCAACGCTACCCTTCCGCCTACTTATAGCCTTCGTCGCGAAAACCCCTGTACCGAGAGCCACGATACGGAAAACCTTCCAGAGACGCCGCCGCTGCCAATCCCATCTCGGGGGATTCAGGAGATCGCCTCCGGCACCCTGCCGGAGAGGGGAATCATCTCCCGGAGGACTCTTCATCACCATGATCGCCTCCGGATTGATGTGTGAGTAGTTCACCCCTGGATCTGTGGGTCCATAGCGGTAGCTAGATGGTTGTCTTCTCCTCATTGTGCTATCATGTTAGATCTTGTGAGCTGCCTATCATGATCAAGATCGTCTATTTGTAATGCTACATGTTGTGTTTGTTGGGATCCGATGAATATGGAATACTATGTCAAGTTGATTATCAATCTATCATATATGTGTTGTTTATGTTCTTGCATGCTCTCCGTTGCTAGTAGAGGCTCTGGCCAAGTTGATACTTGTAACTCCAAGAGGGAGTATTTATGCTCGATAGTGGGTTCATGCCTCCATTGAATCTCGGACAGTGACAGATTGCCACTAGGGATAAAACATCAATGCTTTGTCTAAGGATATTTGTGTTGATTACATTACGCACCATACTTAATGCAATTGTCTGTTGTTTGCAACTTAATACTGGAAGGGGTGCGGATGCTAACCCGAAGGTGGACTTTTTTAGGCATAGATGCATGCTGGATAGCGGTCTACGTACTTTGTCGTAATGCCCTGATTAAATCTCATATTAGTCATCGTGATATGTATGTGCATTGTTATGCCCTCTCTATTTGTCAATTGCCCAACTGTAATTTGTTCACCCAACATGCTATTTATCTTATCGGAGAGACACCACTAGTGAACTGTGGACCCCGGTCCATTCTTTTACATCTGAAATACAATCTACTGTAATACTTGTTCTTTACTGTTCTTCGCAAACAAACATCATCTTCCACACTATACATTTAATCCTTTGTTTACAGCAAGCCGGTGAGATTGACAACCTCACTGTTACGTTGGGGCAAAGTAATTTGATTGTGTTGTGCAGGTTCCATGTTGGCGCCGGAATCCCTGGTGTTGCGCTGCACTACACTCCGTCACCAACGACCTTCACGTGTTCCTTGACTCCTACTGGTTCGATAACCTTGGTTTCTTACTGAGGGAAAACTTGCTGTTGTACGCATCACACCTTCCTCTTGGGGTTCCCAACGGACGTGTGCTTCACGTGTATCAGTCTGGTTGGCGTAGATGCGGGAGTTGTCCAGCTCCTTCTGGGTCTCGTGCAGCATATAGTCCAGATGCTCCACGTGATGCTCCAGCTCGGGGTGTGACTGCAGGTCCATGGGTCCTCCAATGGAATCATGCCTCGCAAAGTGAGCGAAGCGAGAGTCCTGGATCCCAATCACATTCTGCCCGCACAGACCGACAAGTGCTTCCTGAAGAGCACGAGCGAGTCCGTCCAGCCAGTTGCTTTCCCGGATGGTGAAGTGGATCCTCTCGGAAGTGGGAGGCTCCATCCTGCCTCTCAGATCCGCAACGATAACCCACTGTAATTCCCCTCTGGGCTGGTCGTTGAATTGAGTTCCGAAGAACTCCGGGTGTGGGCGCCCGAGATGCTCAGACAAAGCATCCAAGTCCCTCTCGAAAATCAAGCTACCGCCATTGCCCAGCTGGTAAAACTTGGTCTGGTTGAGTGGCTCCATCTGTAAGTGAATTGGAGGAGTAAGTTAGAGAAGTGCAAGTGTATCAAAACTTTATGTAGAATTTCAAAGTGAAGCATGAATTTCATATTTTGGAAAAGGTCTCAAGGGTAAGAGTGTGAATAAGTTTTTTGCAAATATTCACTTCATTGGTTTTTGAAACTAAGTTTTCAGACGTCCATTCTAACTAGGGTCTCCTAAGGTCAAACAATGGCTCTGATACCAACTTGTCAACACCCGGATTTTTAAGTCCAGATGCCTATTATGCCATACATCGCAATCCCAGGAAGATTATTTTTGCGAGACATAACAGTTGAATATCATAGAGTCATCATTCATTACAACACCATCATAGTCTTACAATAAAAAGGATCACATGATCCAGTCTCATTACAACACTTGATCTAATGATCAATACATAACACGTAGCGGAAGCGAAGTCGTAGAAGTCCATCTAATCCACAGGCAACACTTGACGTTAGGAGAAGCTCCTAGTTGTCATAGACGTCCTGCTGTTTGTCCTCCTGATACTGCTGCTCTTCTTCATAGTCTGGCCATTTGAATAGCCAGGGACACAGTGATACGTCTCCGACGTATCGATAATTTCTTATGTTCCATGCCATATTATTGATTATACCTACATGTTTTATGCACACTTTATGTCATATTCGTGCATTTTCTGGAACTAACCTATTAACAAGATGCCGAAGAGCCAGTTCCTGTTTTCTGCTGTTTTTGGTTCCGAAATCCTAGTAAAGAAATATTCTCGGAATTGGACGAAATCAAGACCCGGGTCCCTATTTTTCCCGGAGCCTTCCGGAACACCCGAGAGCCGCCGGAGGGAAGCCCTGGGGGCCCCACACCACACCCGGCGCGGCCGGAGGGGGCCGCGCCGCCCTATGGTGTGGGCCCCCGAGCCCCCTCCGAGGCTGCCCTTCCGCCTATTTAAAGCCTCCGTCGCGAAACCCCCGATACGAAGAACCACGATACGGAAAACCTTCCCGAGCCGCCGCCATCGCGAAGCCAAGATCCGGGGGACAGGAGTCTCTGTTCCGGCACGCCGCCGGGACGGGGAAGTGCCCCCGGAAGGCTTCTCCATCGACACCACCGCCATCTCCATCAACGCTGCTGTCTCCCATGAGGGGGGAGTAGTTCTCCATCGAGGCTCGGGGCTGTACCGGTAGTTATGTGGTTAATCTCTCTCCTATGTACTTCAATACAATAATCTCATGAGCTGCCTTACATGATTGAGATTCATATGATGATGCTTGTAATCTAGATGTCGTTATGCTAGTCAAGTGAATTTTACTTATGTGATCTCCGGAGACTCCTAGTCCCACGTGTGTAAAGGTGACAGTGTGTGCACCGTGTGGGTCTCTTAGGCTATATTTCACAGAATACTTATTCACTGTTATGAATGGCATAGTGAAGTGCTTATTTATATCTCTTTATGATTGCAATGTGTTTGTATCACAATTTATCTATGTGCTACTCTAGCAATGTTATTAAAGTAGTTTTATTCCTCCTACACGGTGTAATGGTGACGAGTGTGTGCATCCGTGTTAGTACTTGGTGTATGCTATGATTATGATCTCTTGTAGATTATGAAGTTAACTATTGCTATGATGGTATTAATGTGATCTATTCCTCCTACATAGTGTGAAGGTGACAAGTGTGCATACTATGTTAGTACTTGGTTTAGTCTTATTGATCTTTCATGCACTCTAAGGTTATTTAAATATGAACATTGAATTGTGGAGCTTGTTAACTCCGGCATTGAGGATTCGTGTAATCCTACGCACTTGTGTTCATCATCCAACAAGAGTGTAGAGTATGCATTTATCTATTCCGTTATGTGATCAAAGTTGAGAGTGTCCACTAGTGAAAGTCTAATCCCTAGGCCTTGTTCCTAAATATCTGCTATCGCTGCTTGTTTACTTGTTTCATTGCGTTACTACTGCTGCAATACTACCACCATCAACTACACGCCAGCAAGCTATTTTACTGGCACCGTTGCTACTTGCTCATATTTATTCATACCACCCGTATTTCACTATCTCTTCGCCGAACTAGTACACCTATTAGGTGTGTTGGGGACACAAGAGACTTCTTGCTTTGTGGTTGCAGGGTTGCATGAGAGGGATATCTTTGACCTCTTCCTCCTCGAGTTCGATAAACCTTGGGTGATCCACTTAAGGGAAACTTGCTCGCTGTTCTACAAACCTCTGCTCTTGGAGGCCCAACACTGTCTACAAGAATAGAAGCACCCGTAGACATCAAGCTATTTTCTGGCGTCGTTGCCGGGGAGGAAAGGTAAAAGGCACTCATACTCCGGTCTCAGGTAAAGTACTTTTCTGGCGCCGTTGTGTGTGTGCTCGAAGCTATTTCCTTTAGATCCTGCAATTGCATCTTTTTGTTTCTTGTTTACACTAGTTTGGCATAATGGACAACAATGAGCTTCTTATTCTATTTCCTGATTTAAGACATGGATGGTTTGATGCGAAAATTAAAAAACCTATGGAATCTTATTTGCATGCTGGTAGTAATATTAGTATGAACGCTTTGAACACCATTGTTGATAATAATATAGAAAGTTCTAAGCTTGGGGAAGCTGGTTTTCATGATCTTTTTAGTCCCCCAAGCATTGAGGAGAAAATTTTCTTTGATGATACTTTGCCTCCTATTTATGATGATTATAATGATAGTGGTATTTTGGTGCCACCTACTATGGAGAGTAAATTTTGTTGTGATTATACTATGCCTCTTACACTTGATGAGAATAATAATGATAGCTACTTTGTTGAATTTGCTCCCAGTACAACTAATAAAATTGATTATGCTTATGTGGAGAGTAATAATTTTATGCATGAGACTCATGATAAGAATGCTTTATGTGATAGTTATATTGTTGAGTTTGCTCATGTTGCTACTGAAAGTTATTATGAGAGAGGAAAATATGGTTGTAGAAATTTTCATGTTACTAAAACACCTCTCTATGTGCTGAAATTTTTGAAGCTATAGTTGTTTTATCTTCCTATGCTTGTTACTTTGCTCCTCATGAACTTGTTTATTTACAAGATTCCTATGCATAGGAAGCATGTTAGACTTAAATATGTTTTGAATTTGCCTCTTGATGCTCTCTTTTTGTTTCAAATACTATCTCTTGCGAGTGCATCATTAAAACTGCTGAGCCCATCTTAATGGCTATAAAGAAAGAACTTCTTGGGAGATAACCCATGTGTTATTTTGCTATAGTACTTTGTTTTATATTTGTGTCTTGGAAGTTGTTTACTACTGTAGCAACCTCTCCTTATCTTAGTTTTGTGTTTTGTTGTGCCAAGTAAAGTCTTTGATAGTAAAGTAAGTACTAGATTTGGATTACTGCGCAGTTCCAGATTTCTTTGCTGTCACGAATCTGGGTCTACCTCCCTGTAGGTAGCTCAGAAAATTAAGCCAATTTACGTGCATGATCCTCAGATATGTACGCAACTTTCATTAAATTTGAGCATTTTCATTTGAGCAAGTCTGGTGGCCTAATAAAATCCATCTTTACGGACTGTTCTGTTTTGACAGATTCTGCCTTTTATTTCGCATTGCCTCTTTTGCTATGTTGGATGAATTTCTTTGATCCATTAATGTCCAAGTAGCTTTATGCAATGTCCAGAAGTGTTAAGAATGATTGTGTCACCTCTGAACATGTTAATTTTTATTGTGCACTAACCCTCTAATGAGTTGTTTCGAGTTTGGTGTGGAGGAAGTTTTCAAGGGTCAAGAGAGGAGGATGATATACTATGATCAAGGAGAGTGAAAGCTCTAAGCTTGGGGATGCCCCGGTGGTTCACCCCTGCATATTTCAAGAAGACTCAAGCATCTAAGCTTGGGGATGCCCAAGGCATCCCCTTCTTCATCGACAAACTTATCAGGTTCCTTCTCTTCAAACTATATTTTTATTCGGCCACATCTTATGTACTTTACTTGGAGCGTCTGTATGTTTCTTGTTTTTGTTTTTGTTTGAATAAATGCTTGTGTGGGAGAGAGACACGCTCCGCTGGTTCGTATGAACACATGTGTTCTTAGCTTTTAATGTTCATGGCGAAGGTTGAAACTTCTTCGTTAATTTGTTATATGGTTGGAATTGGAAAATGATACATGTAGTAAATTGCTATAATGTCTTGGATAATGTGATACTTGGCAATTGTTGTGCTCATGTTTAAGCTCTTGCATCATACACTTTGCAACCATTAATGAAGAAACACTTAGAGCTTGCTAATTTGGTTTGCATATTTGGTTTCTCTAGAGTCTAGATAATATCTAGTATTGAGTTTTGAACAACAAGGAAGACGGTGTAGAGTCTTATAATGTTTACAATATGTCTTTTATGTGAGTTTTGCTGCACCGTTCATCCTTGTGTTTGTTTCAAATAACCCTGCTAGCCTAAACCTTGTATCGAGAGGGAATACTTCTCATGCATCCAAAATCCTTGAGCCAACCACTATGCCATTTGTGTCCACCATACCTACCTACTACATGGTATTTATCCGCCATTCCAAAGTAAATTGCTTGAGTGCTACCTTTAAAATTCCATCATTCACCTTTGCAATATATATCTCATGGGACAAATAGCTTAAAAACTATTGTGGTATTGAATATGTACTTATGCACTTTATCTCTTATTAAGTTGCTTGTTGTGCGATAACCATGCTTCGGGGACGCCATCAACTATTCTTTGTTGAATATCATGTGAGTTTCTATGCATGTCCGTCTTGTCTGAAGTAAGAGAGATCTACCACCTTAATGGTTGGAGCATGCATATTTTTAGAGAAGAACATTGGGCCGCTAACTAAAGCCATGAATCATGGTGGAAGTTTCAGTTTTGGACATATATCCTCAATCTCATATGAGAATAATAATTGTTGCCACATGCTTATGAATTAAAGAGGAGTCCATTATCTCGTTGTCCATGTTGTCCCGGTATGGATGTCTAAGTTGAGAATAATCAAAAGCGAGAAATCCAAAATGCGAGCTTTCTCCTTAGACCTTTGTACGAGGCGGCATGGAGGTACCCCATTGTGACACTTGGTTAAAACATGTGTATTGCAAAGATCCGGTAGTCCAAGCTAATTAGGACAAGGTGCGGGCACTATTAGTATACTATGCATGAGACTTGCAACTTGTAAGATATAACTTTCATAACTCATATGCTTTATTACTACCATTGACAAAATTGTTTCATGTTTTCAAAATAAAAGCTCTAGCACAAATATAGCGATCGATGCTTTCCTCTTTGAAGGACCATTCTTTTACTTTTATGTTGAGTCAGTTCACCTATCTCTCTCCACCTCAAGAAGCAAACACTTGTGTGAACTGTGCATCGATTCCTACATACTTGCATATTGTACTTGTTATATTACTCTATGTTGACAATTATCCATGAGATATACATGTTATAAGTTGAAAGCAACCGCTGAAACTTAATCTTCCTTTGTGTTGTTTCAATACCTCTACTTTGATTTATTGCTTTATGAGTTAACTCTTATGCAAGACTTATTGATGCTTGTCTAGAAGTACTATTCATGAAAAGTCTTTGCTTTATGATTCACTTGTTTACTCATGTCATTACCATTGTTTTGATCGCTACATTCATTACATATGTTTACAAATAGTATGATCAAGGTTATGATGGCATGTCACTTCAGAAATTATCTTTGTTATCGTTTTACCTGCTCGGGACGAGCAGGAACTAAGCTTGGGGATGCTTGATACGTCTCCGACGTATCGATAATTTCTTATGTTCCATGCCATATTATTGATGATACCTACATGTTTTATGCACACTTTATGTCATATTCGTGCATTTTCCGGAACTAACCTATTAACAAGATGCCGAAGAGCCAGTTCCTGTTTTACGCTGTTTTTGGTTCCGAAATCCTAGTAAAGAAATATTCTCGGAATTGGACGAAATCAAGACCCGAGTCCCTATTTTTCCCGGAGCCTTCCAGAACACCCGAGAGCCGCCGGAGGAAGCCCCGGGGGCCCCACACCTACACCCGGCGCGGCCGGAGGGGGCCGCGCCGCCCTATGGTGTGGGCCCCCGGGCCCCCTCCGAGGCTGCCCTTCCGCCTATTTAAAGCCTCCGTCGCGAAACCCCTGATACGAAGAACCACGATACGGAAAACCTTCCAGAGCCGCCGCCATCGCGAAGCCAAGATCTGGGGGACAGGAGTCTCTGTTCCGGCACGCCGCCGGGACGGGGAAGTGCCCCCGGAAGGCTTCTCAATCGACACCACCGCCATCTCCATCAACGCTGCTTGTCTCCCATGAGGAGGGAGTAGTTCTCCATCGAGGCTCGGGGCTGTACCGGTAGCTATGTGGTTAATCTCTCTCCTATGTACTTCAATACAATAATCTCATGAGCTGCCTTACATGATTGAGATTCATATGATGATGCTTGTAATCTAGATGTCGTTATGCTAGTCAAGTGAATTTTACTTATGTGATCTCCGGAGACTCCTAGTCCCACGTGTGTAAAGGTGACGAGTGTGTGCACCGTGTGGGTCTCTTAGGCTATATTTCACAGAATACTTATTCACCTGTTATGAATGGCATAGTGAAGTGCTTATTTATATCTCTTTATGATTGCAATGTGTTTGTATCACAATTTATCTATGTGCTACTCTAGCAATGTTATTAAAGTAGTTTTATTCCTCCTACACGGTGTAATGGTGACGAGTGTGTGCATCCGTGTTAGTACTTGGTGTATGCTATGATTATGATCTCTTGTAGATTATGAAGTTAACTATTGCTATGATGGTATTAATGTGATCTATTCCTCCTACATAGTGTGAAGGTGACAGTGTGCATACTATGTTAGTACTTGGTTTAGTCTTATTGATCTTTCATGCACTCTAAGGTTATTTAAATATGAACATTGAATTGTGGAGCTTGTTAACTCCGGCATTGAGGATTCGTTTAATCCTACGCAATGTGTTCATCATCCAACAAGAGTGTAGAGTATGCATTTATCTATTCTGTTATGTGATCAAAGTTGAGAGTGTCCGCTAGTGAAAGTCTAATCCCTAGGCCTTGTTCCTAAATACTGCTATCGCTGCTTGTTTCTTGTTTCTATGCGTTACTCTGCTCGCAATACTACCACCATCAACTACACGCCAGACAAGCTATTTTCTCGGCACCGTTGCTACTTGCTCATATTTATTCATACCACCTGTATTTCACTATCTCTTCGCCGAACTAGTACACCTATTAGGTGTGTTGGGGACACAAGAGACTTCTTGCTTTGTGGTTGCGGGGTTGCATGAGAGGGATATCTTTGACCTCTTCCTCCCTGAGTTCGATAAACCTTGGGTGATCCACTTAAGGGAAACTTGCTGCTGTTCTACAAACCTCTGCTCTTGGAGGCCCAACACTGTCTACAAGAATAGAAGCACCCGTAGACATCACACAGCCGTGAGTACTTTCAAGTACTCGCAAACTAATACTAGTGTAAGCACTAACATTTTTAGTGAGAGTGTTCTAAGCTCTAGGTTATTTGCATAAAGCCAGTTTTATTTCATAAGCATTTAGTAAACAAAGACTCTTCAATTGCCTAACTTAACTCAAGTGGGAACATTAGTGTCATTCCCACAACTCTGTTGTGATTCAAATCAAAGTCACATTTCAAATTCAAATCACAAGTCACACTTTTGGAAAAGTTCTGATGACGGAACAGTATGGCCTTTCCAACTGTCCATGACCGCGGACGCGGCTATTCGAATAGGTTTACACTCTGCAAAGGTTGCACACTTGTGCCACAACATTTGATTACATCCGTCAGGGATAACCCTGAATAATCATAACTCAGTATGCAGATCATCAACCCTTAACCTTTCACTTACATAACCTAGTATAGGCACCTCTCCCCATGAGCTTGGCCTCCCAGTGAAGACAAACCATCAGCCTGGGAACTGCACAGGGCTTGGGTGGTACATTCAACTCTTTTCACGTCATTTCACTTTCAACGGAGGCAGCCTCGGCATAACCTCTATGACGCTTGTTCAGAGGGAACCCATACTAAGACACATAAATTTCCAGCTAAAGCCTTACCCATAATCAGGTATTGTGGGGGTACTCAAGAATTAGAATGGTATCGCATCCAACCCAATCATCAGTTTTTATCAAATTCAACATGTCATTCAAGTAACATTCACCTTCAAAATCTTTCCATGAATGACTCTGTTATCACCAGAATTTGACCGAGTCAGAGGTGGGCCGCGATCAAGATGGACTTGAAGATATATATATAGAAGAAATACGTGAATCGGCCTTACATGCAAAGTTTGGGCTAGTTTGCCCTTGTATCTGCAACATATTAGTTTACGTGTCGGTTAGGAGTCAGAGTTTTACCCGTGCACGGTTAGGTGCACGCCTGAATTAGAAAGTCCATTGGACTATAAATATGTATCTAGGGTTTATGGAATAAACAACAACCAACGTTCAACACAAACAAATCTCGGCGCATCGCCAACTCCTTCGTCTCGAGGGTTTCTCCGGTAAGCACCATGCTGCCTAGATCGCATCTTGCGATCTAGGCAGCACAAGCCTACCCACGTTGTTCATGCGTTGCTCGTGCTGAAGCCTTTTTGATGGCGAGCAACGTAGTTATCTTAGGTGTGTTAGGGTTAGCATTGTTCTTCGTATCATATGCTGTCGTAGTGCGACCCTTATACATCTAGCCGCCCTTACACCTATCTTAGGTGTAGGGGCGGCACCCCGCCTGATCATAGTTTAGTAGATCCGATCCGTTACGGTTGCTCCTTGCTTTGCAAGGATTAGTTTAATATCTCGCAATAGTTAGGCCCTACAAAGGGTTGGAGGATCCAGCGGCGTGTAGGGTGTAGTTCGCTAGCCCTAGACGGGATGTTCCGGGGATCAACCTCGTGTTGGTTTCTAGGCCCCTGTCTAGGATCGGCTACGGTCACCGTACGCGAGCGCGAGGCCCAATCGTGAGTAGGATGATCCGATTATGCGGTGAAAACCCTAAATCGTCGTAGATCTCATTAGCTTTATCTTGATCAAGCGGGACCACCATATATTCGGACACCTTGTTCGGATCATGGGTGGATCGGCTCTTTGAGCCGATTCACGGGATAACCTCGAGAGCCGATCGAGGCTCGTATTTAATGTTTACGTGTATGCCATGCAGAAACTAAGCGAGGCATCATCCAACACCTTCCCGACCGGTATAGGTCAGGTGGCACGCCCTTGCGATAGCATCGGACGTGTGACCGGGAGGCTTTGCGGGCCGTCGCTCCGAGGGACCGGGGCCAGCCCGCAGCCCTAGTTGTTCCCGGCTCTCTCGTGTTGCCCGTCGCTGCCCGCCGGTGGGTTTCGACCGCAACACATTTCGGCACGCCCGGTGGGACAATCTTCGACATCCACCGCATCGCCATCTACATCCGAGATGGCGGAAAGCACTCCGGTCAAGTACGAGGATCTGCCTGATGAGCTCAAGAAGAAGCATGACGAGATCAAGGCAGCCCTCGAAGCCGAACTCATCGGCTCTTTCCACGAACCCGCTCCCATGGCGTCGGGTGGAAGGGGTTCTCACCGAAGGCGCACTCGATGGAGTGGACATCTCCGCCCCGTCGAAGAACGCACCAGGTCGTCGCGTCGGGAGATCAACTACATGGTGGCTCATTCGCTGCACCGCCACTCGAGAGCCCGGTAAACACTTTAGAGCGTGTCGCTCTGCGCGTGATCCAGGAAATCATGAGCCATCGGTATTCTCCGTCGGGACCAGCTCTGGGGACTTACAAAGGAGAGATGCCACTCCTATCCCATCCTCCGCTGCCGTTCGCATGGGCAGCACCAGAAGTGCCGAACTCATCGGCATACGTCGTCTACAAAATTGGTGGTGATCCTAGTGACTACCAATTCCTACCTGAGGCACCCAAGGAGATCCCGCACGGATACGTGTGCGCATACGTACCGGCATCGCAATACCCGGGCACTCTCGAACCAGGTTGCAACAGCGAGGGCCTCGGAACAGCAGAGGAGGAACGTCGGGAGCCGATCTTGAGAAGCAAACGTGGTTAGCTAAGTACGCCACTCCGACAAACCTCCAGGGCCCAGCTCCTGCAGTTGGCTCAGAACCGGAAAAGCAAGCATGGCTGGCTAAGTATGCCACACCGGCGAATCTTCAGGGTTCGACGCCTTCAGCCATCACCGCGGATCAGATTTGTACAATTCTGAAAGATCAGTTCGGCATGATGCCGAAAAGGAAGACGTTCGGCTATACCAAGCCGTACCCCAACGAGTACGAATTGATCCCGCTACCACCCAAATATCGGCTCCCGGACTTCACAAAGTTTAGTGGATCGGATGGTTCCAGCTCCATCGAGCATGTGAGCCGATATTTGGCACGGTGGGCACGATCTCAGCATCGAGACGAGTTGCGTGTGAGGTTCTTCGCACGATCCCTCACAGGATCGGCTTTCGGGTGGTACACATCGCTGCCACCGAACTCCATCCGGACTTGGAAGCAGTTGGAAGAGCAGTTCCATGAGCAATATCACTCAGAGGCTTCCGAGGCTAGCATTGCCGATCTAGCACAAGTACGACAGAAGCGCGGGGAAACAGTGTCAGAATACATCCAGCGCTTCAGAGACCGTGAGGAACCGATGCTATTCGGTTCACGTAAGTGAAAAAGAAGCGATCGAGTTGGCGGTGGTGGGTCTCTCATCATCGATCAAGGACGTGGCCTCCCAAGCGAGACTACCCTTCATTGGCGCACATGGTGCGAAGGCATCGGCATATGAACAGCGCCACCCGGATGTTTACCAGGACAAATTCAAGCGTGCGGTAGCCCTGGTTGAGGCGGACGAGGATGAAGGTGCTGCGGGAGATCGAGAGGTAGTAGTGGCTGAATGGACTCGAGCGGCGAGCCCCGTGTCCCGCAAATGGGTTAAGCCACAAGGCCCCCCAAAAGGGTTCGACTTCGACGTGACCAAAGCTGAGCAGATTTTCGATCTCTTACTCACGGAGAAGCATATAAAGGTACCGAAGGCCACAAGATCCCCACGGTGCGGGAGCTGAACGGAAAGCCATACCGCAAGTGGCATAACACGTTCACCCACACCACCAACGACTGCAGGGTGTGGCGGCAGCAGATCCAAATGGCGGTAGAAAATGGACGGTTAATTTTCAACCAGTACGCCATGAAGGTCGACACACACCCCTTCCCCGCCGTGAACATGGTGGAGTATACTTACCGTGGAGGGTGCCAGCCAGATCTCTCGTGCAATATCAACATGGTAGGGCTCGGGCACCACTCTGGTAAGGACGGAGATGGGGGCAGCTGCTCTCATAGCAAAGACACAGAGGAAGCCGCTCCACGCGATCGGCTCCGCCAAGACGGCAAGCGCTACGTCACAGAGGGAGAAGTGAAGAACATAAGATATCAGCGACCTCTCTCTGATCACCTCCTCAACAAGTATGTGAGTCAGTATGACCAACGCCGGCGATACAACGACGATGATGAGGAAGATCGTCTGGCTAGGGACGACAGGAGACGTCGTCGGCACGATCGCGATGAGGAGGAGCACGAGCGCCGTGCCAAGGGAAAGTCAGGGGAGCGAGACGACGAGGACAGGCACTGGGACTGTCCCTTCTTCAGACACTGCTGGGATTCAGGAATGAGCCGATTGCCCACAATCGGCAATTGCCCAGAATGCAACCGGAAGAAGAAGGAGACAGCCAACGTGTCCGTGTTCAAGCGCCTAGGGCCTCTCCTGCCACAAAGCAAACGCGCTGAGTCCCCTCGGTTGGAAGATCTCGAAGATTCAGAAGACGAGGGAGAAGAAGAAGACAGGAACCACCGGCCAAGGTGGTGCCCTGATGGGCTCAGCCGTTCCCAGAAGCGAAGGGTTCAGCGTCTGCGTGGGTTGGAGGAAGCTGAAAGATTATACCTGCACACGTTGAGAAAGGCACGGCCTGATCTGGCCGCCAAAATTCAGCGAACCCTGGACGAAGAAGGTCGGCCACAAAGAAAAGAGTGGCGCCCCAAGCAGAGGAGAGCCGATGATGAGACATCGGCTGGCAAAAACATGGTGCTCGTCCTTCCGACGAAGCTTAGTGCTCCACGATTACACGATACACTCGAGGTGGACGACAGCAAGCGCACCAACATGATAAAGTCAGAGATTGGGCTGGTTTTATCCACCGGCCTGACCGAGTAGCAAGAGCAAATCAATGAGCAAACGTGGCGAGGCTGATCCTTGTGATCGGCCCTAAAGAATTTATGGAGGGACATTACAAAACCTTCATCGAACAAGCAACGTGGAGGCCGATTCCAGCAATCGGCCAAAATTATCCTCACCATCCTTTCTGCCTTGGCTCAACATTTGATCCAACAGAGCCGATACCATCAAATCCCTTGAAAGAATCGGCTCGGGGGGCACCTAGGTGGATAAAACACGAGGATATGAGGAAGGAGTATCTTTCAAACGCCCAGCAGCCCAAGATATTCTTTGATGATGGGTATTGAAGTATGGGGGCCGATACATACATGAATCGGCCGTAAAAAATTCGAAATTTTTTAAGCACAGCCGATGCAGCAGACATCGACTTAAGGATAGAAGGCCGATGCCGCCGCCATCGACTCTAGAACAATTACACGAGGCCCACGAGAGCAGCCTCGGTTGCAATAAGCCGACAACCCTTTGCGATAGTTCAGCGGTGACATCAATTTGACATACAAGACACCGGCGATCAACGGAAAAAAGCTGATCGATGGGGCAAGTCTGGCTGGCTCTTCCTGGTGGCTGTCTCGGATTACCAGATTACTTAAAGTCAAAGCCTTTCCTGTTAGATCTGTGCATCCTCGCTGATGTTCTCGCCTTGATTAAGGCTCGGGGGGCAGCTAATTTGGTGGATGCTCTATTTTTTGGGAGCCGATTGGAGCTGCATCGGCTGACCACATGTCGCGGCCTTCTCCGAAAACGGCTGAGGCCGCTTGCGAGAGGAAGGCTGCTAAGGCTACGGAGGGGAGCTGGAAAGGGAGGCTGTCGTCTTTTACAGGGTTTGGACCGTCCTGTTGCTACAAAAAAGGAAGACTGGATTCTCAAAAATGGCCGATGAACAGTCATCGGCTATAGATTTGCGGAGTATCAAATCACAGTCTGAATTTGAGAAGTGCTTGACTGGCGGTCTAATCGATATCTGAGCCCGGCTTCATGGGCGTCTAAAAGAGGAGAGGTCTGATACGTTGCTGTCGGCCTTGGTGATACGAGCTGGAGGATTGAAATTGAACTAATTGAAAGGTAAATCGGGAGAACAATTTTCATTAGTTCAAAGGAGCAGCTTTACAAGGAAGAGCCGATGGCTCTCAAAGAGGGATCTGGTGCCTAGTGCACTGCTACTACTAGTCCTACTCTACTAGTCGTCGTTGTCCTCATCATCGCCGTCGTTGATGTCGTCGGCGCTGCTCCCAGGAAGCTCCTCGTCGCTGCTGCCCCAGCCTTTGGTCGGAGCTTCATCTTCCTCGTCATCATCATCATCCTCGCTGTCCGCCCAAGAGCGGAAGCGTTTCGTCGGCGGATACCCAGCGGAAGAGGAGGAATCATCTTCCTCCTCCTCCTCTTCTCCTTCCTCGTCATCATCTTCGTCCTCGCTGTCCGCCCACATGCGGGAGCGCTTCTTCGGCGGGAGCTTGGCGGAGGGGGAGACCTTGGCCTTCGCTACTTCTCCTTCTTTCTTCTCCTTGTCGGAGGAGATGGGGTTCGCCCCGGAGTGAAGGTCGTCCTCATTCTTTCTCTTCGGCGAGGATTGGAGGGGGAGGCCTGCGGGGGAAGAGGAAGAGGAGGACATTGCTACGAGGAGGAGAGGGTTTTTGGTGCCGACCGCTAGAACGAGAGGAAGGGGATGAAGAGGACTGATCAATCGGCACGGTTAAATAATGGGGAGCCTAGTGGAGATTTAATGCCATCGCGGTTTCCGAGGAAGTGATGCTAAAGCTATCGAATTTTACGAGTGGAGTTGGGAAGACAAAGTGTCATGATGAAGGATGCTGCAACGGTTCTGCTCTGCCATGACATGACCCGACGAAAGAAAGCATAATGATTTTGGAAATGTCATTTCCAAAACCAGGGGGGCATGTGTTATCACCAGAATTTGACCGAGTCAGAGGTGGGCCGCGATCAAGATGGACTTGAAGATATATATATAGAAGAAATACGTGAATCGGCCTTACATGCAAAGTTTGGGCTAGTTTGCCCTTGTATCTGTAACATATTAGTTTACGTGTCGGTTAGGAGTCAGAGTTTTACCCGTGCACGGTTAGGTGCACGCCTGAATTAGAAAGTCCATTGGACTATAAATATGTATCTAGGGTTTATGGAATAAACAACAACCAACGTTCAACACAAACAAATCTCGGCGCATCGCCAACTCCTTCGTCTCGAGGGTTTCTCCGGTAAGCACCATGCTTGCCTAGATCGCATCTTGCGATCTAGGCAGCACTAAGCCTACCCACGTTGTTCATGCGTTGCTCGTCGTTGAAGCCTTTTTGATGGCGAGCAACGTAGTTATCTTAGGTGTGTTAGGGTTAGCATTGTTCTTCGTATCATATGCTTGTCGTAGTGCGACCCTTATACATCTAGCCGCCCTTACACCTATCTTAGGTGTAGGGGCGGCACCCGCTTGATCATAGTTTAGTAGATCCGATCCGTTACGGTTGCTCCTTGCTTTGCAAGGATTAGTTTAATATCCGCAATAGTTAGGCCCTACAAAGGGTTGGAGGATCCAGCGGCGTGTAGGGTGTAGTTCGCTAGCCCTAGACAGGATGTTCCGGGGATCAACCTCGTGTTGGTTTTTAGGCCCTGTCTAGAATCGGCTTACGGTCACCGTACACGAGCGCGAGGCCCAATCGTGAGTAGGATGATCCGATTATGCGGTGAAAATCCTAAATCGTCGTAGATCTCATTAGCTTTATCTTGATCAAGCAGGACCACCATATATTCGGACACCTTGTTCGGATCATGGGTGGATCGGCTCTTTGAGCCGATTCACAGGATAACCTGAGAGCCGATCGAGGCTCGTATTTAATGTTTACGTGTATGCCATGCAGGAAACTAAGCGAGGCATCATCCAACACCTTCCCGACCGGGTATAGGTCGGGTGGCACGCCCTTGCGATAGCATCGGACGTGTGACCAGGAGGCTTTGCGGGCCGTCGCTCTGAGGGACTGGGGCCAGCCGCAGCCCTAGTTGTTCCCGGCTCTACTGTGTTGCCCGTCGCTGCCCGCCGGTGGGTTTCTGACCGCAACGGACTCATCATTCCAAGGTTTTCAAAGTCATTTCAAAACATAAGTTCCCATCTAGAGTAGTCATTTTTAGTTATTAGCACTAGCAACTAGTCATGAGGGGTGCTAATTAGCTTGTATTGCTCTAGGCTAAACTTGATGCTCTTGTACTACTCCATATCTAGACCAAGTGAATCATGAATCAAAAGTAAGCTTTAATAAACCAAAGTCAAAAGCTTGTAGCGTCTAAAAATGGATACGAGGTAACAATCACCAGACAAGGCTTAAGAGCTAGACTAAGCACACACATGGTTCACAAGCTATTCTAGCATCACAACATTAATCACAAGGGGGTTGGCTTGTGTGTTAAGTAAAACTTGTAAGAGAAAACAATTTCCTCTCATTGAATCTTATTAAGATTTAATTTCCTCAAATAATAATAAGGTATGAATACATGTTGACTAAGGTCAACCATTCATATCTATTATTTGGGGAAAATGATTTAAATGAGGTACTAAACCTCATGCATCTTAAATACTACTATTGCAACAATTTAATGTATCTAAGTAATCCATGATGACATGCTATAGACTAAGTCAACACCTTACCTTGGATTGCTTAGGACCATGATTTAAATGAGAGGGAACCTCTCATACTAGTTAAGAAATAATTTTGGAAGTTTTAATTGGACTAGAAATAGCTACATAGCCATTCTTTTGCTCTAGTCCATGATCATACAAACAACTATGTGATATTTTCAAATAAACATGTAGAGTATGTGAAATGTGATTTATGAGAGTTGGAATCAACTCAAAATCACTTAGGGTTGATTTTTAATAATTGTTTGAAGTTGCAAAAGGCCCTGCATTGTTATTTTTACCACATTAATTCTACAACGAATTTTGGGTTGATACCAGTGGGGTTGGGTAGAGATTTTCACAAGCTTTCCAACAATATCAAATTCATCAAATTTGGCCCAGTAGATCTTACTAGATTTAAATTTGAAGTTGGTATCTGAAAAGGATTTGAATTAAAACTGAAAAAGCAAATTTGAATGTTTGGGCCTGGCGGGGAAGCTTAACGGGTCGAAACGGTTTAAAAATGCGAAAGCCAGCCCACCACGCGTCTCGCACGCGTGGGCTGCCTGACAGGGTGGGCTCCACCCGTCAGTGGGACTTAACACGCGAAACGGTATGGACTGTTCTGAGCCGCACGATTAGAACACGATCTAACGGATCAAGTTCATCGTCGTCGACGGCGAGAGGTGGGCTCACTGGCGGCGGGTGGGGTTAGGAGAGCTCATCGGAGCTCCGGCGGTCGTCGGCGAGGTGCGCGACGATGTTGTGGTCGACGGCGAGGCTCCAGGTACAAGCGGCGTCGCTGGAGGTGGCGCCAATCGTCTCCTCCTTCTGCGGTGGTGCCACAGGCTCCGACGATGCAATTGGCTGGCTCCGGTGGGTAATGTCGAGGTGGAGATGGTCGAGGAGGGTCAGGGAGAGGAGAGGAGGCTGCTGGTGTGGTGGATTGAGAGAGGGGAGTGCCCCTTTTATAGCGGCGCGAGGGTCTGAGGCGCGGCGGAGGAAGTCATCCATGGCGACACGTCTACATGGGCGCGGAGTGGCTGGTGATGACGCAGGCGAGTTGGCAAGGTCAGTGCAGTCACGTAGCGCTTAACGGCGGGGAAAACCAAGCAGTGACGAGCGCGGGAGGTTGACGGATGCTTGCAGTACCGCGGCGGACGTCGGCGATGGTGGCGTCGTGTACAGCGTTCCCGCGGGCAGGTGAGCGTGTCCTGGCGTCTCCTGGTGTCGTGGCGGAGCTGCTGACGCGCGGAGAGAGCGAGGGAAGGACGAGGCTGACGTGCGGCGGTGATGCTCTGGCGCGTCCAGTGCGTGTCGCGGCGCGCTCTGGCGTGTCGTGGACGTCACTGGGCGTCCTTGTTCTGGTGCGTCTCGTGCTCCTTTTCGTCGATGGGCTGCACTGGCGTGTCCAGGAGAGTGAGAGGAGGGTGTTTGACATGGTTGGGCACGGTGGATTGGACCAGAGAGAGGAGTGACATGGTGAGAGGTTGGCATGCCACGGCATGGTCGGTTTTGGTCAAAATGGTGACGATTTTGTGTACCACTCTTTGTCTCTGGTGCTCCAGGTGCAAGAGGTACAGGGGAGTACATTTGATGATCAAAGCTTGATGGTTTAGGCCACAAACCGCTGGACAAAGGCATGTATGGAGTTGGCAGCTCAGTGCTCACCATGTGTTCGGTCAAATGGCCGCAAGAAGAAAATTTTCAAATTTTTCAATGAATTTTGGTGGAGTTGATTTGAATAAAGATTGGAGCATAATGGTGATGGTGGGGTGCAAAAGGAGTTGGTTTGCAAAATTTCAAAAAGGGCATAATCTTGAATCTGCTTCAATGTTGCTACTTTGCTTGATCATAATTTTGAATCTAGCAAGAATTTGAGGGAGGGTTTTGACCAAAGTTGTTCTCCTTGATGAGGTCTTGGATGAGGTGCAAAGAGTTGGAATTGTTTGATTTGAAAATCTCTTAATACAGAGGCTCAAAGTGGGCATCATGATAAAAATGGCAGATTTGACCATTATCTCATGTGAGCTCAATTTGAATTCAAATTTGATTTGATTTGAGTTTCTTTGATTCCAATGGTGTTATTAAGTGTATAGAAACATTATTCAACCATTGGCACAAGTCAAATTGGCCTAGGTTAAGTATTTTCAAAAATGGCCATAAGCCATATGTGAGGGTTTTTGCTATTTTCCATTTTCTTTCTTTTCTTTTCTTTTGCTCCACTTTGTGATCTCAAATGATCAAGGGTAGGGTTTGAGTAAGATGCATAAGCACACAAAAAATCCTTATGGCAAAGTCACACAATAATGCACAATTACTATGCATAGCACTATATGCAATTAAAAGTTTTTGTTAGGTCTAAAATTTGAAATTTGGAAACCACCTTTCTCATTGATTTGAAATTTGGGATGTTACAAACCCTTCCCCCTTACAAAAGATCTCGTCCCGAAATCTCAAAGAAAACTAGGTACTAAAGAGATCTGGGATTTCCTTCTTCATATCTTCTTCTCGCTCCCAAGTTGTTTCTTCTTCGGTATGGTTACTCCATTGAATCTTCAGGAACTTGATACTCCTGGTGCGGGTGGTTCGAAATGCTTCCTCCAAGATACGAACAGGTACTTCGCGATAAGTCAAGTCCTTGTTGATATCCACTGATCTGTGATCGATGTTCTTGAACACCTCCGTCTTCTCCGGCACTTCTAAGCACTTCTGAAGTAGTGATATGTGAAACACATTATGCACAGCGGACATTTCTTCCGGTAATTCAAGATGATAGGATACTTCTCCTCGGCGACTCAGAACTTTGAAGGGTCCGACATATCTGGGGGCAAGCTTTCCTCTGAGTTGGAATCTCCTCCTTCACCGGCTTCCGCTTCCGCTCGTCGGAGGTGCCTGGTTCGCGCTTGGGGCGAACCAGGCGCTGGTGGCCGTGTGGCGTCGACGAGTCGCAGATGACGATTCCGCCGCCGCTGCGCTGACGGTTGCGGGACGGGGAAAGAGATTCCCGTTTCACCGGCGCCAAGTTTGGCGCCGACCTGGAGCTCGGCGTCGCCCTCGTCGCTGATCCGGACGACGAGGAGCTGGCAGCCATGCGCCGTGGCTGCCAGCTGCCCCGGCGGCGGCTGGCCGATGCCCTCGACGGCGGGGGCATCGTCAGAACGGGGTAGTTGCCGCCCTCGATGTGTTCGAGGACGGCCTCGAGGTTCCGACCAGGCGCGTGATACGTCTCCGACGTATCGATAATTTCTTATGTTCTATGCCATATTATTGATGATACCTACATGTTTTATGCACACTTTATGTCATATTCGTGCATTTTCTGGAACTAACCTATTAACAAGATGCCGAAGTGCCGGTTCTCGTTTTCTGCTGTTTTTGGTTTCGTAAATCCTAGTAACGAAATATTCTCGGAATTGGACGAAACGAAGACCCGGGTTCCTATTTTCACCGGAAGCATCCGGAACACCCGGGAAGGACCGAGAGGGGGCATCGGGCCCCCGGACCATAGGCCGGCGCGGCCTGGGCCCTGGCCGCGCCGCCATATGGTGTGGCCACCCCTTCGACCCTCCTGCGCCGCCTCTTCGCCTATTTAAAGCCTCCGTCGCGAAAACCCTGATACGAAGAACGAAACCCACAGAAACCTTCCAGAGCCGCCGCCATCGCGAAGCCAAGATCTGGGGGACAGGAGTCTCTGTTCCGGCACCCTGCCGGAGCGGGGAAGTGCCCCGGAAGGCTTCTCCATCGACACCGCTGCCATCTCCACCGCCATCTTCATCACCGCTCGTTGCTCCCATGAGGAGGGAGTAGTTCTCCATCGAGGCTCGGGGCTGTACCGGTAGCTATGTGGTTCATCTCTCTCCTATGTACTTCAATACAATAATCTCATGAGCTGCCTTACATGATTGAGATTCATATGATGATGCTTGTAATCTAGATGTCATTATGCTAGTCAAGTGAGTTTTACTTATGTGATCTCCAGGAGACTCCTTGTCCCACGTGTGTAAAGGTGACGGTGTGTGCACCGTGTGGGTCTCTTAGGCTATATTTCACAGAATACTTACTCACTGTTATGAATGGCGTAGTGAAGTGCTTATTTATATCTCTTTATGATTGCAATGTGTTTTGTATCACAATTTATCTATGTGCTACTCTAGAAAAGTTATTAAAGTAGTTCTATTCCTCCTCGCACGTGTGTAAAGGTGACGAGTGTGTGCACCGTGTTAGTACTTGGTTTATGCTATGATCATGATCTCTTGTAGATTGCGAAGTTAACTATTGCTATGATAATATTGATGTGATCTATTCCTCCTACATATGCATGAAGGTGACGAGTGTGCATGCTATGCTAGTACTTGGTTTAGTCTTTTGATCTATCTTACACTAAAGGTTACTAAAATATGAGCATTATTGTGGAGCTTGTTAACTCCGGCATTGAGGGTTCGTGTAATCCTACGCAATGTGTTCATCATCCAACAAAAGTGTAGAGTATGCATTTATCTATTCTGTTATGTGATCAATGTTGAGAGTGTCCACTAGTGAAAGTCTAATCCCTAGGCCTTGTTCCTAAATACTGCTATCGCTGCTTATTTACTGTTTTACTGCGTTACTACTGCTTGTTTACTGTCCTGGGCAAAGCACTTTTCTGGTGCCGTTGCCACTACTTATTCATACCACCTGTATTTCACTATCTCTTCGCCGAACTAGTGCACCTATTAGGTGTGTTGGGGACACAAGAGACTTCTTGCTTTGTGGTTGCAGGGTTGCATGAGAGGGATATCTTTGACCTCTTCCTCCCTGAGATCGATAAACCTTGGGTAATCCACTTAAGGGAAACTTTCTGCTGTTCTACAAACCTCTGCTCTTGGAGGCCCAACACTGTCTACAAGAATAGAAGCTCCCGTAGACATCAGCGCGCTCCACCAGCGCCGGCGCCCAGCGTCATTGTTGCGTGGAGGCGGAGGTGGCGGGCCGTCGTAGGAGGCGAACTCCCTCTCCCACCGCCGCAGGAAGAAGTAATTCCACGCCGTGTAGTTGTCAGGGTGGAACTGCGGCTGGGCGCGGTCCTAGTCCGACAAGGTTAGCCGGACCTCCTCGATGGCGACGTCGAGGGCGTGTCCCTAGGGCGGCGGCGGGATTGGCACGCCGCCCGCACTTAGCCGCCGCCTGCCGCCGGGAGGCCTCATATCCGGCGGGCAGGGGTACCCCGCCTGGTGGAGGAGGTGGCCCTCCCACGCGTGGAGGGACCGGCGGGGAAGCCGTTGTTGGCCGCGCCGTCCTGCTCGTTGAACGCCATGGATCTCGGCGAGTGAGCAGTGGCGGACAGGGTTCGTCTCTGGCTGGGGTTCGTCGGTGCTACGCGTCGCGGCGAGTTTATGTAGGCAGAGTTGGACTCGGCGATTAAATGCCGCGTGGATGCTACGCGTCCGCGGCGAGCTGACCGGCGGCAGCCTTTAATGCGTGCGGAAGACGATGCGTCTGCTGCTGACTGGCCGGGTCCATCTCTGCGGCGAAGCCGAAGCGAAAGCGCGGGAGAGAATTCTCGGCGTTTCGCGCGCTTTCGCTTCGTCCGGAGTCCCCGAGCGCGCCTCGGGGGATCGGGGATGGCGTGGGCTCGCCGGATGGATTTAGGCCCAAATCCGAAGAAAAACGAGGAATCGGGGGCACGACTGGACCGAATTTCGCCGTCCGGATGAGAAAATCGTCGCTCGGGGGCCTCTTCGGGGAGACTAGTGGGGATGCTCTTACCCCTGTTCCATATAAACCGCACCG
>NC_061514.1:128853846-128890509 GCF_022539505.1 Lolium rigidum
CGATACGTCTCCAACGTATCGATAATTTCTTGTGTTCCATGCCACATTATTGATGTTATCTACATGTTTTATGCACACTTTATGTCATATTCGTGCATTTTCTCGGAACTAACCTATTAACAAGATGCCGAAGTGCCGGTTCCTGTTTTCTGCTGTTTTTGGTTTCAGAAATCCTAGTAACGAAATATTCTCGGAATCGGACGAAATCAACGCCAAAGTTCCTATTTTCATCGGAAGCATCCAGAACACCCGGGAAGGACCGGAGGGGGCCACGAGGCCACCAAACCCTAGGCTGGCGCGGCCAGAGGGGGGGCCGCGCCGCCCTATGGTGTGGCCCCCCTGTCAGCCCTCTGCGCCGCCTCTTCGCCTATATAAAGCCCCTGGATCAGAAAACCCGATACCAATTGACGAAACTCCAGAAAAGTTACTGTGGCGCCGCCGCCATCGCGAAACTCCAATTCGGGGGACAGAACTCTGTTCCGGCACCCTGCCGGAGCGGGGAAGTGCCCCCGGAAGGCTTCTCCATCGACACCGCTGCCATCTCCACCGCCATCTTCATCACCGCTGCTGCTCCCATGAGGAGGGAGTAGTTCTCCATCGAGGCTCGGGGCTGTACCGGTAGCTATGTGGTTCATCTCTCTTCCATGTACTTCAATACAATGATCTCATTGAGATTCATATGAGTTTGTATCACAATTTATCTATGTGTTACTCTAGTGATTTGTTATTAAAGTAGTTTATTCCTCCTGCATGTGTGCAAAGGTGACAGTGCGTGCACCGTGTTAGTACTTGGTTTATGCTATGATCATGATCTCTTGTAGATTATGGAGTTAACTATTGCTATGATAATATTGATGTGATCTATTCCTCCTACATATGCATGAAGGTGACAGTGTGCATGCTATGCTAGTACTTGGTTTAGTAGCGTTGATCTATCTTACACTAAAGGTTACTTAAACATGAGCATTATTGTGGAGCTTGTTAACTCCGGCATTGAGGGTTCGTGTAATCCTACGCAATATGTTCATCATCCAACAAAAGTGTAGAGTATGCATTTATCTGTTCGTTATGTGATCAATGTTGAGAGTGTCCACTAGTGAAAGTGTAATCCCTAGGCCTTGTTCCTAAATACTGCTGAGTTACTACTGCTTGTTTACTACTGCTTTGCGTTACTACTGCTGAGTTACTACTGCTCGTTTACTGTTTCTTTGCGTTACTACTGCTGCAATACCACCACCATCAATTACACGCCAAGCACTTTTACGGCACCGTTGCTACTGCTCATACTTATTCATACCACCTGTATTTCACTATCTCTTCGCCGAACTAGTGCACCTATTAGGTGTGTTGGGGACACAAGAGACTTCTTGCTTTGTGGTTGCAGGGTTGCATGAGAGGGATATCTTTGACCTCTTCCTCCCCGAGTTCGATAAACCTTGGGTATCCACTTAAGGGAAACTTGCTGCTGTTCTACAAACCTCTGCACTTGGAGGCCCAACACTGTCTACAGGAAAGGAGGGGGAACGTAGACATCAAGCACTTTTCTGGCGCCGTTGCCGGGGAGGAAAGGTAAAAAGGCTCTCATACTTCGGTCTCAGGTAAAGTATTTTTCTGGCGCCGTTGTGTGTGTGCTCAAAGCTATTTCCTTTAGATCCTGCAATTGCATCTTGTTGTTTCTTGTTTACACTAGTTTGGCATAATGGACAACAATGAGCTTCTTGTTCTATTTCCTGATTTAAAACATGGATTGTTTGATGCGAAAATTAAAAAACCTATGAAATCTTCTTTGCATGCTGGTAGTAATATTAGTATGAACGCTTTGAACACCATTGTTGACAATAATATAGAAAGTTCTAAGCTTGGGGAAGCTGGTTTTCATGATATTTTTAGTCCCCCAAGCATTGAGGAGAAAATTTTCTTTGATGATACTTTGCCTCCTATTTATGATGATTATAATGATAGTGGTCTTTTGGTGCCACCTACTATGGAGAGTGGATTTGATTATGATTACAATATGCCTCCTACACTTGATGAGAATAATAATGATAGCTACTTTGTTGAATTTGCTCCCACTACAACTAATAAAACTGATTATGCTTATGTTGGGAGTAGTAATAATTTTGTGCATGAGACTCATGATAAGAATGTTTCATTTGATAGTTATATTGTTGAGTTTGCTCATGTTGCTACTGAAAGTTATTATGAGAGAGGAAAATATGGTTGTAGAAATTTTCATGTTACTAAAATACCTCTCTATGTGCTGAAATTTTTGATGCTACACTTGTTTTATCTTCCTATGCTTGTTACTTTGCTCCTCATGAACTTGTTTATTTACAAGATTCCTATGCATAGGAAGCATGTTAGACTTAAATGTGTTTTGAATTTGCCTCTTGATGCTCTCTTTTGCTTCAAATACTATTTCTTGCGAGTGCATCATTAAAACTGCTGAGCCCATCTTAATGGCTAAAAAGAAAGAACTTCTTGGGAGATAACCCATGTGTTATTTTGCTACAGTACTTTGTTTTATATTTGTGTCTTGGAAGTTGTTTACTACTGTAGCAACCTCTCCTTATCTTAGTTTTGAGTTTTGTTGTGCCAAGTTAAGCCGTTGATAGAAAAGTAAGTACTAGATTTGGATTACTGCGCAGTTCCAGATTTCTTTGCTGTCACGAATCTGAGCCCACTGCTCTGCAGGAAGCTCAGAAAATTATGCCAATTTACGAGCATGATCCTCAGATATGTACGCAACTTTCATTCAATTTGAGCATTTTCGTTTGAGCAGGTCTGGTGGCCTAATAAAATCCATCTTTACGGACTGTTCTGTTTTGACAGATTCTGCCTTTTATTTCGCATTGCCTCTTTTGCTATGTTGGATGAATTTCTTTGATCCATTAATGTCCAGTAGCTTTATGCAATGTCCAGAAGTGTTAAGAATGATTGTGTCACCTCTGAACATGTTAATTTTTATTGTCCACTAACCCTCTAATGAGTTGTTTCGAGTTTGGTGTGGAGGAAGTTTTCAAGGGTCAAGAGAGGAGGATGATATACTACGATCAAGAAGAGTGAAAGCTCTAAGCTTGGGGATGCACCCGGTGGTTCACCCCTGCATATATCAAGAAGACTCAAGCGTCTAAGCTTGGGGATGCCCAAGGCATCCCCTTCTTCATCAACAACATTATCAGGTTCCTCCCCTGAAACTACATTTTTATTCGGCCACATCTTATGTGCTTTTTCTTGGAGCGTCTGTTTGTTTGCTTTTGTTTTTGTTTGTGTTTGAATAAATTGGATTACATCATGCTTGTGTTGGAGAGAGACACGCTCCGCTGGTTCGAATGAACACATGTGTTCTTAGCTCATAATATTCATGGCGAAGTTTCCTCTTCGTTAAATTGTTATATGGTTGGAATTGGAAAATGATACATGTAGTAATCGCTATAATGTCTTGGGTAATGTGATACTTGGCAATTGTTGTGCTCATGTTTAAGCTCTTGCATCATATACTTTGCACCTATTAGTGAAGAATACATAGAGCATGCTAAAATTTGGTTTGCATAATTGGTTTCTCTAAGGTCTAGATAATTTCTAGTTTTGAGTTTGAACAACAAGGAAGACGGTGTAGAGTCTTATAATGCTTGTAATACGTCTTTTATGTGAGTTTTGCTGTACTAGTTCATCCTTGTGTTTGCCTCAAACAACCTTGCTAGCCTAAACCTTGTATCGAGAGGGAATACTTCTCATGCATCCAAATACTTGAGCCAACACTATGCCATTTGTGTCCACCATACCTACCTACTACATGGTATTTCTCCGCCATTCCAAAGTAAATTGCTTGAGTGCTACCTTTAAACAATTCAAAATTTATTACCTCTTATTTGTGTCAATGTTTTATAGCTCATGAGGAAGTATGTGGTGTTTATCTTTCAATCTTGTTGGGCAACTTTCACCAATGGACTAGTGGCTACATCCGCTTATCCAATAATTTTGCAAAAAGAGCTGGCAATGGGATTCCCAGTCCCAAATTAATTAACAAAAATAGACACTCCTCCATGGTATGTGATTGTTGGACGGCACCCGAAGGATTCGGTTAGCCATGGCTTGTGTAAGCAAAGGTTGGGAGGAGTGTCATCATAATAAAACTAAAATAAAAAGGTACTCCTTCATGGTATGAGATTGTTGGCAGGCACCCGAGGATTCGGTTAGCCATGGTTTGTGAAAGAAAGGTTGGAAGGAGTGCCATCCAAAAATAAAATAAAATGGGAGCCGCTCTTTGAAGGTTTGTCCGGCAAGGGGGTTAGAGTACCCGCTACCATTCGTTGACAACAACAAACACCTCTCAAAACTTTACTTTTATGCTCTCTTTATGTTTTCAAAATCAAAGCTCTAGCACAAATATAGCAATCGATGCTTTTCCTCTATGAGGACCATTCTTTTACTTTTATGTTGAGTCAGTTCACCTATTTCTCTCCACCTCAAGAAGCAAACACTTGTGTGAACTGTGCATTGATTCTTACATATTTGCATATTGCATTTGTTATATTGCTTTGCATTGACAATTATCCATGAGATATACATGTTATAAGTTGAAAGCAACCGCTGAAACTTCATCTTCCATTGTGTTGCTTCAATGTCTCTACTTTGAATTATTGCTTTATGAGTTAACTCTTATGCAAGACTTATTGATGCTTGTCTTGAAGTGCTATTCATGAAAAGTCTTTGCTTTATGATTCAGTTGTTTACCCATGTCATATACATTGTTTTGATCACTGCATTCACTACATATGTTGTACAAATAGTATGATCAAGGGTATGATGGCATGTCACTCCGGAAATTATCTTTGTTATCGTTTTACCTCGCTCGGGACGAGCGAGAACTAAGCTTAGGGATGCTGATACGTCTCCAACGTATCGATAATTTCTTGTGTTCCATGCCACATTATTGATGTTATCTACATGTTTTATGCACACTTTATGTCATATTCGTGCATTTTCTCGGAACTAACCTATTAACAAGATGCCGAAGTGCCGGTTCTCGTTTCTCGCTGTTTTTGGTTTCAGAAATCCTAGTAACGAAATATTCTCGGAATCGGACGAAATCAACGCCAAAGTTCCTATTTTCATCGGAAGCATCCGAACACCCGGGAAGGACCGGAGGGGGGCCACGGGGCCACCAAACCCTAGGCCGGCGCGGCCGAGAGGGGGCCGCGCCGCCCTATGGTGTGGCCCCCCGTCAGCCCTCCTGCGCCGCCTCTTCGCCTATATAAAGCCCCTGGATCAGAAAACCCGATACCAATTGACGAAACTCCGCGAAAAGTTGCCGTGGCGCCGCCGCCATCGCGAAACTCCAATTCGGGGGACAGAACTCCGTTCCGGCACCCTGCCGGAGCGGGGAAGTGCCCCGGAAGGCTTCTCCATCGACACCGCTGCCATCTCCACCGCCATCTTCATCACAGCTGCTGCTCCCATGAGGAGGGAGTAGTTCTCCATCGAGGCTCGGGGCTGTACTGGTAGCTATGTGGTTCATCTCTCTTCCATGTACTTCAATACAATGATCTCATTGAGATTCATATGAGTTTGTATCACAATTTATCTATGTGCTACTCTAGTGATTTGTTATTAAAGTAGTTTATTCCTCCTTGCATGTGTGCAAAGGTGACAGAGTGCGTGCACCGTGTTAGTACTTGGTTTATGCTATGATCATGATCTCTTGTAGATTATGGAGTTAACTATTGCTATGATAATATTGATGTGATCTATTCCTCCTACATATGCATGAAGGTGACGAGTGTGCATGCTATGCTAGTACTTGGTTTAGTAGCGTTGATCTATCTTACACTAAAGGTTACTTAAACATGAGCATTATTGTGGAGCTTGTTAACTCCGGCATTGAGGGTTCGTGTAATCCTACGCAATATGTTCATCATCCAACAAAAGTGTAGAGTATGCATTTATCCATTCTGTTATGTGATCAATGTTGAGAGTGTCCACTAGTGAAAGTGTAATCCCTAGGCCTTGTTCCTAAATACTGCTGAGTTACTACTGCTTGTTTACTACTACTGCGTTACTACTCGCTGAGTTACTCTGCTCGTTTCTTGTTTCTTGCGTTACTACTGCTGCAATACCACCACCATCAACTACACGCCAAGCACTTTTCTGGCACCGTTGCTACTGCTCATACTTATTCATACCACATGTATTTCACTATCTCTTCGCCGAACTAGTGCACCTATTAGGTGTGTTGGGGACACAAGAGACTTCTTGCTTTGTGGTTGCAGGGTTGCATGAGAGGGATATCTTTGACCTCTTCCTCCCTGAGTTCGATAAACCTTGGGTATCCACTTAAGGGAAACTTGCTGCTGTTCTACAAACCTCTGCACTTGGAGGCCCAACACTGTCTACAGGAAAGGAGGGGGAACGTAGACATCAATCACCAAACTTTGTATCCTCCAAATAGAAGCATGTTTCAGCTTGACTGGCCAATATGAATGGTGAATTCTTGAACCATAGGATAGAAGTGTTAACGCTTTTAAAAAAACCATCATCTTTTATCTTTGAACCCTTGCTCGCAAGGTTGAACCAGTCGCAACGAAACAAGTACACGGACCTGTCACCGTGTTTGTTACTCCCGTACTGCAGTTCAAGAACTTCTTGCAGAACACCATAGTAGTCGGTCTCATCTGCATCACCAAAAGATCCCTTAGTCGCTACGCCCGAATTTTGAGTCTTCGGTCTTTATCCCGAGTAAGCGTGCGAAACCTCGCACCCTTTACGTTGCAACCAGCGTATACTACTACACGCCGGTCCGGCCTAGCAGCCGGAGACTTCAAATCTTCCGATGCATTGTCAAACTGTCTCACATGGTTTGCAAACCAACCTGCAAACTCTCTCTGAACCGTCTCCTCGATGTCACGCACACCCCTACCTCCCAATTCTTGTCGGAATTCACTGAAACATAGAAAAAACACATATGAAATACAGGACAATTATGTCTGCAACATTGAGAAGTAGTTATTAAAGTGAAGCTAACTACTTACTTGATATAACGTTCTACATCGTCACAGTTGTTCAGCACATACCAAACCATTTTGTCAAATTCCTTGTCAAAATGTTTCAAAATGGATTTCCCAAGACCTTTAGCTCCAACTGAAAATACTTCCATCTCGTCAGGATCAGGTTTTCTCCGAATGTCTTGGTTCCTATCATCTTTGTTAAATCTTGTTTCGTGCCATCCTTGAAAAATCTAGAGCAAAAAATCAAACACTCATCAACAATGTAGCTCTCTGCGATAGAACCTTTGGCCTTGCTTTGTTACGGACCGTAGACTTCAGATAACCTAATCTTCTCTCAACTGGATACATCCAACCATAATGAACAGGACCCCTCAAAAGAGCCTCCTCAGGAAGATGAATAGCTAAGTGCACCATTACATCAAAAAAAGCTGGGGGGAAGAGCTTCTCAAGTTTGCATAGGATCACAACAATTTCAACCTTCAATCGATTCAGCACATCAACTTTCAGGGTTTTGGCACACAGCTCCCTAAAAAATCTTCCTAGCTCTGCAATAGCCACATACATTTCCTTAGATGCAATTCCCTTGAGCCCAGCCGGCAACACTCGCTGCGAAGTATGTGGCAATCATGCGTCTTCATACCGGTAACCTTACAACCATCAATATTCACACATCTTCCCCAGCTTGCGCAATAACCATCCGGGAACCTAGTGTTTGCCAAATACCTACACAAATGTCTCTTCCGTTCCTTCGAAAGCGTCCATGGTGCAGGGGGCTTCGCATAACTTACTCGCTGCATCATCATCATCCTTCTCAATTTTCTCGCAACCAATACTTCTTCCACATTTTGAATTTCCTCAAATCAATTCTAGCACTAACGGTGTCCTTATTCTTGCCCTCAAGTTCAAGTAGTGTACCAACAATATTGTCACATATGTTCTTCTCAATATGCATCACATCTAAGTTGTGAGCTATCTTAAGTTCTGCCGATACGGTAGATGATGTAAGCTGACTTTCGAGTGCCATGTTGGTTCACCGGTACAGCTTGCACGCTTCCGCTTTCTATTTATTGGATTTTTCCCATGTTCAAAATCCTTAACCATTTCTACCTTCGCAGCTACCTCTTTGGGTGTGTACTTCCTTGGTGGATCTCTAATCTCAGTTGTACCATTGAAAAGTCTGCTTCTCCTGTATGGGTGTTTTTTGTTTTTCAATTTTGTTTTTCAAAGGTTCAGCGCAAGGATTCTCATCGCAATGCACACACGCATGAAATCCTCTTGTGCTTCGGCCTGACATAGTGGCATATCCAGGATAATCATGAATAGACCAAAGAAACGCAGCATGCAATGGGAAATATTCCTTTGTGCATGCATCAAATGTCTCCACACCACTCCATAGCTGCATCATATCTTTTATCAGTGGCTGCATAAATACATGAAAATCTTTCCCTGGGGAATACTTTCCGGGGATTAGCAATGCCATCATGTAATTCGATTGATCCATGCACATCCATGGTGGGAAGTTGTAAGGAATCACAAAAACAGGCCACATATTGTAAGGATTACTCATACTTCCAAAAGGACTGAAGCCGTCTGTGGCAAAACCTAGTCTTATGTTACGAGGATCTTTAGCAAACCAATCAAACTTGCCATCAAAGTGCTTCCATGCCTCACCATCAGCAGGGTGCCTCGGTACATTGGGCTCAACAACCCTCTTCTCTTTGTGCCATCTTGTATGTGTCGACATTTCCTTTTTAACAAATAGTCTCTGCAACCTTTTAATTATAGGAAAGTACCTTAACACCTTGTGAGGGATTTTCTTTTTTCCAGTAGGGTCTCTATATCTTGATAATCCACAAACATGGCAGTTCGTATCGTCCTTGTGATCTCCCCAAAATAAAGAACAATCAAACTTGCATGCATGAATTGTCTCATAACCAAGCCCAACATCGAAAGAACACTCTTAGCATCAGCATATGATTTGGGAAAGTCCACATCCGGCAAAGCCGTACGTAAAAGCTGAAGTAAGAGATCAAATCCTCTCGTTTGTTATCCGGCTGTATGATTTGACATGAAGGAGCTTAATGATGAACGACAACCTAGTGAAAGAGGTGCATCCCTCATAAAGTTCTTTTTCGCTGACTCAATTAGATTAGCATACGGATTTGGCAGGTCGGGACCTTTATTTCCGGACTTCGCAGTTCATCGATCATACTAGACGAATCATCAACATAACAAACACCATTGTCTTCCTCTTCATCGTTGTCACTATCATACGCACCATCATCGTTTCTATCCCGCCCTTCGTCATCACTAAAATCTTCCCCATGTCTAGTCCATCTTGTATACGTCATGGACATACCCGAACAATTGCGGTGATCCTCGACTCGTTTTTATATCCCGACGTATCAGATTTAGGCAGTCCTTGCAAGGGCACAAGATTGGTTCATCCGTATTGTCCAAGTGTTCTCGCGCAAAATTGATGAAATCCCTAACACCTGCCATGTACTTTGTTGTGAACTTCGGGTGCCATCGGTTATCCAACTTCGATCCATTGCCTACAATTCAGTTAAGAACATGCCAACGTTCTTCGGAACGGATCTTGACAACCGATTAAAAAATCTAGACCTAACGAACAATCGGGACAACTCACCGATGATGCGTCTCGCCGCCACCACAATGGAGCCTTCACGGAATTCTTCTCACCTCGACGAGAACCCTAGTCGATTCGACCGTTAGCAAGAGCACCTATATAGGCCGTGTCCGCTAGCGGCGCGACTTAAACGAGGCACCCTCGGCCGACATAAATATTAATAAGGGAATTATTATGTCGTAACATCTAGATCACACCATTGAAATAAATATGTAGAATAGACTACTTACGGATCCGGATCAAAATTCCATATCTACCTTAGCGGTAAGACTCCGCGTCGGTCACGCTCGAAGCCCTTGTTCGATTCTTCCAAACCACAATTTTTACTTAATTAAATATGTTCCCGACAACTCGGGTCACGCATGATATATAAAACTAATAACATTTAATAAAGTAACTTAGTAATATTTCGTCACCTCGATCTTTGATTTCGTCACCTATTAACAGTACACGATGGAAGCCCTTCCCGCTTGGGTAATGGGTGACGATTTTTTCTTGACGAGAAATCATACCGTCAAGCATTACCTTAAATGCTTGACGAAAGATGAATTCGTCACCTATAAGGACACATCCATGACGGTATGCATTTTTGTCACCAGGGTTTTCGTCAACAAATCTCCCATCTCTTGTAGTGTTTTATGCATTCGAATTCCATTTAATTTGACAATGATGGCTTAGGGTTAGTTTCAATAACATTAATATGACATATCATTCATACTTGTATGCGCATTGCATCGATGCCATGTGTTGATTGTTATTTCTCTATTTCTAGTATTTGCTTCTTCGCGATCGATAGAGCACGAGTCCGAGACGATGAAGATCAACAACGACGCAGATCAATAATTGTCCATCAGCGAACAAGTCAAGCATGGGATCCTCAAAGATCCACCTCGGTTTGTCAGGGACAAAGGCAAGCCCTAACCTAGTTCATCTATGATTTAGAAATGCTTTTATCTGTGGTTCCTACATATCGCATACGATTCAATCGTCTTTTATCGGTAGATAGAGTTACCCTATCTATTGCATGTCCGACCTTTGTAGCCTCGATACCCTGATCCACTCCTCCTAGCATAACTAGGTTTGGCATGTGTGCGTCGCGAGAGCCTTTACCTCTTATGCTTAGCCATGCTTAGTTTGTTACGCTACTACTCCGGTCTTCGGACCGGAGCCGTACAATGAAATGAATCTAGCTTGACAGAGTTGACGTGGTAAGTATATAGATGATAATAAACATGATTAAAGGCTCGGACGAGAGGCCACATTGGGATGTGGTGGGTTGTTTCGTTTCGCCGACCCTAGGAACCGAGTTCTCGCCTCTTGAACCAAGACTGAGCGTACAACCACACGAGGCCCTATTATGGTACCCTCTCGACTCACTAACTTGCCTAGTAGATTCCATGAGTCACATAGTTTGCGCGTTACCTGGACATATGCATTGCATTTTGCTTGGGGGAAAAGGTACATAACAGGCAGGTAAGCGTGGTCGTGGTGGCTGGGGGTTGCGGCCTCTGGGGAAACCCACCTCGGTACACATCGTTAAGGACCGACTTCGGGACTTGACCCGTTACGGCGGAACAATCCTTAGCGCGTGACTCATGGTCTCGGCGACAGCAAGGTAAAGGTCGTGGTCAACCACCCTCTCGCCGGCTTTCCAAGGAAGAGAGCTCAAACATTGGCACTAAGAGTCGGTTGGCGCGTGTGGGGAAAGTTGTGCACCCCTGCAGGTTATGAATCTTTTCGAAAAGCCGTGTCCACGGTTACGGACGACTTGGGAACGGACGTGGAGATCATAGAGAACATGAACCTAATCGTAAAACTTGGCAAACAATGTGTGTTTACGGACACCTTCTTCGGGTGTTGAGGGGGTGATCCGAGGATAGTGGTTCGAGATGATGAAGATTGGTGGATACAAGATGATGATCAATAGAGATAGAGATGTCGCTCTCTTATCCCCTTTCAAAGGTTCCGAGTAGTCGAGGTTCTCTTCTCTCTTATCTTACAAAGGAAAACTGGCTTTACGCAAAAAAAAGAGCTCCACAGAAAGCCCGCATACCCGCTTTGTTAAAAGGTTGTACTAAGTCTTGCTGAGTCCCTGTACTCAGCTTTGCATGCTCTTGTTTCAGACGAAGTCGCTCCAACAGATGGTGGTTTCTAGTCGACATCGACGAGTAGCTTGGGGTTCCCGGGTGGCAGCCCTGGAATCTATGGGCTGGGACGTCGCCGTTATGCTCCTGGCCTCTTAGGCCTTTTGCTATCTTGCTATGTCTAATAGCATAACTTTGCTTCCGTTGATTGATGTATGTCAGGTCAGTGACCTCTGCTTGTAATGCTTTGGTTCTTCGCTCAGTTATGAGTTTGTATTACTTTTTGAGTCGTAGAGTCACTGTTGTGTTACCGATTCTCTCACTGTAGTCTCTCGAGCTCTAGGTTAGGCTTATGTCAGACGAAGATCTGGTATTTGTCTAACCCTGATCCCGGGGGTGCCACATCCCGCCTGATCTTCCATTCCAAAAGCTGGGTCAACTGCATTTTTACAAAGCCTAGCAATGTGTCCAGGGATTCCACAATGTTTGCACTTACGTTTTCAAATCGGTGCACCACCCTCTGCACTAGCTCTGATCCTATTCTTCCTCGGCCTACCTGCCGGTCTAGTCAATACTCGGAGAGTACGAGTTTGAAGCCTGGATCGACTTTCATCCATTGGTCTTTTCCCAACAAGGTAGGAACATTCATAGCATATGCAGCCCTAAATTTGGCAACGGAGAAATACTCGACACATACCGATCAACTTCACCATCTTCACCCCCTATAACACTCATGAAAAACAATGCTTGTATGCAGTGGTATCCCACGGATCCGCCATCCCCTACAATGGCATGTCCTATCAACCAAACTCACTCGGATACCTCCATCGCATGTTTTGTTTGTCAGTGTATGTTACCTCAGCCTCCATTCCTTTTCTGACACATTGCATCCTCAATTGTTTTGCCCTGTCATGCAAAGACTTAATCAAAGATGGGAGCATGAGATGGCCAACATAATTTGTGGATGCAATTCTTTGACGCAGATCGATCTTTATCATGATCATCTGCCTAATCTTATCAAATATTTGCCACAGCATAAGCCCTTTCAATGACTTGACCTTTGAATTGAAACTCTCCGCAAGGTTACTTGTTACATAGTCTACCTTGCAAATTGGCTTCTTGACGACACCCTACCATGATGTTCATCCAAGTACTCCTTCACCCCAGGTTTTTGTTTATACAACACATCCAAATGAAACAGATGCTTCCTAGAGCTGCATGTGTATGAAGCTGGCCATAGGTTGTCAGTAAAAACTTTACCCTTGAATTTCTTTGTAAAATTCTGTACCAAGTGTCGCATACATTCTCTATGCTCCACTCCAAGGAATACTGCTTCTACCGCAGTCTCCAAACCTTTGCAAGCGTCTGTGTGGATAACAAGTCCTGGTGGATGACCTATAAGGTCGCGCAAATTCTGCAGAAACCAAGTCCAACTTTCCTGTGACTCAACCTCCAAAACCCCATAAGCAACAGGGAACATCCAATTATGTCCATCAACTGCAGTAGCAGCAACTAGCTGTCCTTTAAACCTGCCATGAAGAGCTGATGCATCCACGGCCAAATAAGGCCTGCAACCGTCCAAAAAGCCTTTCCAACAAGCTTTGAAACAAACAAAAGCCCTTCTAAAACATTCCTTGTGCATTACCTTCCCGCTTTTCAATTTGTAGGGAACTGTATGCTTGTCTATCGCTACAACACTGCCTCGGACTAGCCATCTCCACTTCAGCTTTGAAAGTGTAAAGCAACTGAAAGCTTTCATTCCATGGACCCTTGATCTTGTCAAGAGCCATTTCCTTTGCATAGAACATCCTCATGTAAGGTACTTCCATTTTATACTTCTCAACCACCTTTTTTACGAGTGCTGTTGGACCAAGTGAAGGATTTTCTCTCAGCCAATCTAGGATTATATCTGCCAACCACCTAGTCTTCGCTAGCTTTGTTTTCAGCTCTGGCTCTCCCCCTAGAGGTGGACACCTATGGATCTCCTTATTCTTCTTTATCTAAAACATAATGATAAGGGATGTCAGTAATAGATAACAAATTTTACATCGTGATCTAAATACACAACTGGTTGGCGTAGTACCTGAACCAAGCTGCTTCTGCGTATTGTGGATGCATGCAGCCTAAACCTACACCTTAGGTATGGGCATTTAATTGTGAACCTACCTGGCTCACTTTTAATAACCTCATAATTATTCTTAGTGAGAATGTGATATGTAGTACTTGCATTACGGCAGTCCATCATCGTTTGAAACACGGTGCCTTCGCAAGCTGGGGATCCTCCTCGTTTCACTCAATTGTTGGCAAGTCTTCACCTTCGTAATCGGCTAAAACGAGGCTGTCATCATTCTCATTCTTCTCTTCATCATCGGTGTCATCAAATCTGGCACCAAAAGCAATATCTTCCATGTATTGATCCTCCATTGCCCGCTTATCGCATCGATCTACCAATTCAGGAAACATCAACTCATCCTCATCATCTTGAGGAGACCGATCCTCAATGTCCGCATCGTCCTCCACATCGACCGTACGAACGATCTGGCTACCACTAGCACTGGGGACAGATGGTGCTGCTGTGGACCTACAAGGAGCGCCACGGCGCACACTATTAGCAGAGGAAGCAGTAGAGAGACATGATGCCCGACCACCTGATGATGCCCCAGCACCAGATGATGCCTGGCCCCTGTCCACATGGATACGAATTTTACCAAACCGGCAAGAAGCATTCAAAGCAAAAATAATTCCCAGATCGTCTTCGGAAATTAGTGGAACAAATCTTCCCTCCGGGCTGTTGAAATATTCAAAATGAACTGCATCGATAGAGCTCCAGGTGTACTTATCGTAGATGTTAGCTTTGAAATCCCTTAACGAGATGGTGGTTGCAACCACCGCAGGGAGGTAAAACCCATTCTTACAGCGTTTAGAATCACGCGTAAAGCTAGAATCCAGCCTAACCACTAGCCGAAAAGCTAGCGCTGGATCCATCCTATTCGAAAAGCAACGCAGTTAGTTGAGCAACAATGATTGACGCTCAAAAACCGCCTACTGTTAATTCACATAGGCAGACGATGCTTACCCAGATGGAATCCATGCGTTAGATCCCTCCGATTCCCAATCTTCTCCACGGCTGGCGGGAATAGTCGTCACACCAGACGGAAGTACAAAGAGGACGGGGGTAGATCCAGATCTGGTGGAGGCGGAGCCCGGGGGTGGTGGTGGGGGCGGGGCCGGCTCGGCGGCGGACGACGCCATAAGGTAGGTGGGCAGGATGGCGTGGCGGCGGAGGGGCGGTGTGTGAGCTCCTCCAGGTCTCGGGCGGAGGGGAAAGCTTTGGGTCAGCTCTTCCGAGTCAATAGTCAACACATTTCGAAAGCAATGGTCAAGTCAAAACCACCGCGGCTCCCTAGCCATCACCGGTAACGGAAGGCCTCTGACCAGACGGCAACCCTCCCGTCCGAGCCTCTGCGAGGGGTTTCAAACTAGAGGGAGGGGAAAACTGAGGAAAAGTTAAGAGGTTGGGGAAAACTGAGTACAACTAACGAACCAGGGGCACGAAAATAGAAATCCCTACTATTTTTGTGCTAGAGATTTTATTTTGAAAACATAGAAACAATTTTATCAACGGTAGTAATAATTCATATGTGTTATTGAAAGTGCATGGAACCCCCATATGTGGTTTTGGTAATTAATGACAATCCCTATGGACTAATGTTTGCATTGAGTTATATTTGTAGGAGTTGTCCATAGGCAATTCTTGAACCATATGTTGGCTTGAAGGTTGCAATAAGAAGAATTTGATGAAGGATATCAAGTGTCAAGTATGTCTTGAAGATGAAGATGAAGTGAGCCCTCAAGTTACTTCAAGACATCAACATGTTTGTATTAGGTTGCAATAAGAAGAAATTGATGAAGGATATCAAGTGTCAAGTATGTCTTGAAGATGAAGATGAAGTGAGCCCTCAAGTTACTTCAAGACATCAACATGATGAAGAAGGAAGAAATGAAGTGCAAGTTCAAGATGAGCCAACTCGAAGAGATCATAAGCTTGAAGCTTGCCATGAAGAAATGCTTGAACCATATGTTGGCTTCAAGGTTGCAAGAAGAAGAATTGATGAAGGATATCAAGTGTCAAGTATGTCTTGAAGATGAAGATGAAGTGAGCCCTCAAGTTACTTCAAGACATCAACATGATGAAGAATGAAGAAATGAAGTGCAAGTTCAAGATGAGCCATCTCGAAGAGATCCTTTGCTTGAGTATTGCCATCCAAATGAAGAAGATCAAGTCTCAAGTATGTCTTGAAGATGAAGATGAAGTGAGCTCTCAAGGTTAACTTCAAGACATCAACGAAATGAAGTGCAATTTCAAGATGAGCCATCTCGAAGAGATCCTTTGCTTCAGTCTTGCCATCCTTATGGTGATCATGGATATGTGAGATGCACCGAAGAAGAAGCTCTCCCATGGTGGATTATGGGGGAGCAATCCACAAGACTTCGTCAAGCAAGCACAATCAAGAAAGGCGTTCCATCTTATTGAGGTCAAGATCGTCGTCATCGAGCTCAAGTGGAATGCGCAAGTATAAGGTTTGCTCTTGATAGGGTTTCTTTCTCACCTGTCTCATAGTGTTGTTGGAGACCGGTTTATAGTTTAGTTGCCGTACTATCAAGAGGGCTCTCGAGTGAGTAACTCGATCGTATCGTTCGGAGAGAGTTCAAACCTTTGCATCCTTGCATCATATTTCTTGGTTGTTATTTGGACCTTATCCATGTGATGTTTTAGAGCTTGTGCTTATTCTCATGACAAGCTCTAGTTCATCGAAAACGAATTTCGCACAGATCACTTGTTGCGTTTTCGAGTTTGGTTCATCATCTTTCTTGGTTTTATTTGGATCTTATCCATGTGATGTTTTAGAGCTTATGTTTATTCTCATGACAAGCTCTAGTTCATTGAGAATGGTTTTTTGCATGGGCAACTTGTTGCATTTTCGAGATTGGAGGTTTTACCGGTATGTCTTTTTTAGATAGGTCAAACCTTTCATCATTTGTTTCTATCCTCCCTTTTTGGACTATGATGGTTTCCTACATGATCTTGTAGAGCTTGTTCCTAGCTTCAAAACAAGCCCAAGATCATCAAAATCGGAGTCCGGATGCTAAAGTTATGCCCGTTTTAGTTTTGGTGTTTCTGCAGTTTTCAGGGGGCGGATTATCCGGCCCGAATGCCAATTCCGGGCAAATATCCGGCCAAATATCCGGTCCGAGTCCAGGGGAGATTTTCGGGGGGCGGATAATCCGGCTCGGGGGCAGATTTTCTGGCCTGGGAGGTCCCAAACGGTCATATTTCGTTGGGAGGGGGTATATAAGACCCCCTTCTTCCTCCTAGGGTTGGTTGGTTCACTCTCTCTCTCCCCTCCATTGTTGTCCTTTAAAGCTTGCCCTAGTTCTTGATTCCTCCCATGATTCTTGCATATTCTTGAGGGAAAAGAGAGAGGAGATCTAGATCAACATCTTGACCAATCAAATCCCTCTCTTTGTGAGGGGAATCCACTAGATCTAGATCTTGGAGAAATTTGGTGTTCCTCCTCTTATTTTGTTCTTCCTCTCTTATTCCCCCAATAGCTTTTGTAGCTTTGTTGGAATTTGAGAGAGAAGTACTTGAGCATCTTTGTGGTGTTCTTGCCATTGCATTTGGTGCATCGGTTTGATTTTTCCACGGTGATTCGTGGAAGTGAAAGCAAGAAGGTTGTTACTCTTGGGTTCTTGAAACCCTAGACGGATTCTAGGCCTTTGTGTCATCTTAGTGGTGTTCTTGGGGACTCCAATTAAGTTGTGGAGATTCTTCAAGGGCAAGGCCTTTGTGGCATCTTAGTGGTGTTCTTGGGGACTCCAATTTAGTTGTGGAGATTCTTCAAGGGCAAGGCTTTGTGGCAATTTCTTGGGAGCCTCCAATTAAGTTGTGGAGATAGCCCCAAGCTTTGTGCGGGTTCGGTAACCTCCCTAAGGTTACATAGTGGATCGAGGACATCCCTCTTGGTGGGAATTTGATGACCCACAAGTATAGGGGATCGCAACAGTCTTCGCGGGAAGTAAAACCCAATTTATTGATTCGACACAAGGGGAGCCAAAGAGTACTTGAAAGCCTTAACAACGGAGTTGTCAATTCAGCTGCACCTGGAAACAGACTTGCTCGCAAGAGTTTATCAGTAGTAACTGTTTTATAGCAGAAGCAGTAGTGAAATAACAGCAGCAGTGTAACAAAGACAGCAGTAGTGATTATAGTAAACATCAGGATTAAAATACCGTAGGCACAGGGATGGATGACGGGTGTTGCATGGATGAGAGAAACTCATGTAACAATCAAAGCAGGGCATTTGCAGATAGTAATAAAACGGTGTCCAAGTACTAAGCAATCCATAGGCATGTGTTCCGTATATAGTCGTACGTGCTCGCAATGAGAAACTTGCACAACATCTTTTGTACTACCAGCCGGTGGCAACCGGGCCTCTAGGGAATCTACTGGATATTAAGGTACTCCTTTTAATAGAGTACCGGAGCAAAGCATTAACACTCCGTGAACACATGTGATCCTCACATCACTGCCATCCCCTCTGGTTGTCCCAATTTCGTCACTTTGGGGCCTCGGGTTCCGGACAGCGACATGTGTATACAACTTGCAGGTAAGATCATAAAACAATGCATATCATCATGAAACAATAACATGTTCAGATCTGAGATCATGGCACTCGGGCCCTAGTGACAAGCATTAAGCATAACAAGTTGCAACAATATCATCAAAGTACCAATTACGGACACTAGGCACTATGCCCTAACAATCTTATGCTATTACATGACCAATCTCATCCAATCCCTACCATCTCCTTCAGCCTACAGCGAGGGAATTACTCACACATGGATGGGGGAAACATTGCTGGTCGATGGAGAAGCGTCGGTGGTGATGATGGCGATGATCTCCTCCAGTTCCCCGTCCCGACGGAGTGCCAGCACGGAGTTTCTGGTCCCGAGACGGAGTTTCGCGACGGTGGCGGCGTACTGGATGGTTTCTGGCGACTTCTCTCCTCGCGTTTTTAGATCGAAACCCTTAAGTAGTCCAGAGGGGGGCGTCAGAGGCCAGCCGAGGGGGCCACACGCTAGGGCGGCGCGCCCCCCTCTAGGCCGCGCCGGCCTAGTGTCTGGGGGGCCTGGGCCTCCCCCAGGCCTGCCCTTCTGGCTCCGTGATTCTTCTGGAAAAATAGGCCCTTCGACATAAATTCCGAGGATTTTCTTGAAAGTTGAATTTCTGCACAAAAATGAGACACCAGAGCAATTCTGCTGAAAACAGCGTTAGTCCGTGTTAGTGTTATCACCAGAATTTGACCGAGTCAGAGGTGGGCCGCGATCAAGATGGATTTGAAGAAGATACATAGAAGAAATATGTGAATCGGCCTTTATATGCAAAATATGGGCTAGTTGGCCCGTGTATCTGTAACATAGTAGATTACGTGTCGTTTTAGTTAGAGTTGGCCTCGTGCACGGTTGGGATTATTCCCACGTTAGAAATTCCCCTGGACTATAAATATGTATCTAGGGTTTATGAAATAAACAACAACCAACGTTCAACCAACCAATCAATCTCGGCGCATCGCCAACTCCTTCGTCTCGAGGGTTTCTACCGGTAAGCATCATGCTGCCTAGATCGCATCTTGCGATCTAGGCACGTAGCTTCATGTTGTTCATGCGTTGCTCGTACTGAAGCCTTTTTGATGGCGAGCAACGTAGTTATCATAGATGTGTTAGGGTTAGCATAGTTCTTCGTATAAACATGCTATCGTAGTGCAACCCTTGCATATCTAGCCGCCCTTACACCTATCTTAGGTGTAGGGGCGGCACCCGCTTGATCATTATTTAGTAGATCCGATCCGTTACGGTTGCTCCTTGTTCTTCAAGGATTAGTTTAATATCTGCAATAGTTAGGCCTTACAAAGGGTTGGAGGATCCAGCGGCACGTAGGGTGTCGTTTGCTAGTCCTAGGCAGGATGTTCGGGGATCAACCTCGTGTTGGTTTTTAGGCCCTATCTAGGATCGGCTTACGATCACCGTGCGTGGCCGCGAGGCCCAATCGTGAGTAGGATGATCCGATTATGCGGTGAAAACCCTAAATCGTCGTAGATCGCATTAGCTTTATCTTGATCAAGCAGGACCACCATATATTCGTGCACCTCGTACGAATCATGGGTGGATCGGCTCCTTGAGCCGATTCACGAGATAACCCGAGAGCCGATCGAGGCTCGTATTTAATGTTTACATGTATGCCATGCAGGAAACTAAGCGAGGCATCTCCATCACCTTCCCGACCGGGTATAGGTCAGGTGGCACGCCCTTGCATCAGCATCGGACGTGTGTACCAGAGGCTTTGCGGGCCGTCGCTCAGAGGGACCAGGGCCAGCCGAAGCCCTAGGTTGTTCCCGGCTCTACTGTGTTGCCTGTCGCTGCCCGCCGGTGGGTTTTGATAGCAACACATTCTGGCACGCTCGGTGGGACGAGCTTCGTCATCGACCACATCGCCATCTACATCTGAGATGGCGGACGGCACTCCTGTCACATACGTGCGTCGACCGCAAAAGGGGAGTATGACGCCCCAAACGAAGGAAAGTCGGTGATGAGACATCGGCCGGCACGACGAGGTGTAAACCTTTTTTTTTTAGCAGTGCAGTCGAAATAGGGGCCAATTCAGCAGCCGCCCCGTATTATCCGTGCCATGCGTTTTCGCCGACATTCAGCATCAATCTAGCGGGTGACGGAAGACTGAAGTATGGGTTTACATCGGTTTGCGAGGACAGGGAAATCAGCATTGGTCCATGACTGCAGAGCCGATGCTCAGGCATGATCCCACCGACAACCGCAGAGCCGATATCCGCAGTTACCTGACAGATTCGGCTCGGGGGGGGGGCACATGAGCAGGCAGACAGACACATAGGGGCAATGAAATATTAGGAGCCGGTGGAAAGCCGGCCAGTAAAAAAAATGTAGCAAGTACAGCCGCTTCACAGCCAGATTCACTCAAGTTCAGCGAAACATTTGTCCCTACTGGAGAAACGCGTCAAGGGCATGAAGGGTGTCAACACGGATGCGATCTACCTCAGCGATCTCAGCTTCGTCGTCCTCGTCTTTACCCGTCACTAGCTGGCTGCTCAGGGTACGAATTTCAGCCAGATCGGTCTTCAGATCGGCTGTGAGGCCTTTTGCTTCGTCTTGAGAACGGGCAATGAGGGCTTCCTTGTCTTGGATGAGCTGCTTGATCACCCTTACCCTCTCTTCAAGGCTCTCCAGCTCCTTGTGCAGGGTCTCGAGTTCGGCGCGATTGGCAGAAGTGTCCGTCTTGGCGTCCAGAGCAGCCTTCTTCTCGTTGAGCCGTCGACACTTTTCGGCAACATCGGCTCTCAGTGGAAGCTGGGTGTGGCGAAGAGTAATCCTTTGTCGAGCCGATTGCACCCTTGACTTGAAGACCGACAGGGTAACAGCGGGCCAGAGCTTCACTTGCAGTGTCATAGGGAGATGGGGCTGGAGGTCCTCGAGGATGCCTTTAACTTCCTCGGAATTTTCAATCAGGGTCTCAGTTGAGGAAGAAAGCAAGTCTTTGAGACGCTGGAGTGGACCATGGACCGTACTAGGACTCAGCTCTCCACTTGCCTTGGAAGAAGTTGGTTTGATGGATTCTGGATCGAACGTCAGCAAGCTCGAGAGATCACAACCCTGATAGGGCAAACAAAGCGAGTTTAGCATGCGATGAAGAAATTGATGGAGCCAAGGAGGAGGGGCATACCTCTCCCAAGGTAGGAGGTGCAGCCGATGTAGTGACGATCGGCTTTGCTGTGGACTTGGATAGGTCAGCCACTTGGGCAGCCGCGATCGTCGAGGTGGCTAGGTCCAGGGTGGCGGACGGCATCGGTACCTCCTCAACGTCTCCGCTGGAAGTTTCTTCGGTCTGCAGGAGGAAGTGATTAGCCGATCCAAATGACAACGAGTTAGCATGAAGTGTGACCAGGGAGATAATTACATTTGAGACCTCCTGGCTTGACGGAGAGGCTCGTGGGTTCTTACGAGCCCTTTTGACGCAGCGGCGCTTCGTGCGTGACCCCGATCTGGTCGGGGCTTGGGGAGCAGGAGGTTCAGGGATCGACCTTTTCTTAGGAGCCGGCGCTGGTGAAGCCGTCTGGCTCTGGGTGGTGGACCTCTCGGAATTGCCCGAGCTCGAATCCCCCTGACTGGATTCTTCGGCCCCGCTGGAGGTTTCTTCGATGGAAGTCTGTAAAAAAGAATACGAGCGTATTGAAAACGATTTGGAAAGTGGATAAATGTGGACAGGGTCTGAACCAACTTACACGCAAGCTTTCTTGGGCAGGAGCTTTACGCTTCAGGGTTTTCCTGGCAGCCACCTTCCTCACTGCCGTCCTCGCCTGAGTCGAGGCTCGGGGGGCAACTGGCCCCGAAGATGCTTTACTCTTGGGAGCCGATGTCGGTGAAATCGGCTGACTCTGCATTATGACTTTCTTCAGGGGTGGCAAGCTCGGCGAAGAGAACCACGCGGTGCCGGAGGAAGGAATACGAAAGGGGAACCGTCGGCTTGTGTGGGAGCCGGACCATCTTGTTGCTGCCAGGAGAGGGAGTCAGGTCACAAACAATCACCATAATGCTGTTACAAGAAATGTTTAAGTGATGGTACCTGGTCTGTAGGGATGTCATACTCGGCGTCAAGTTCTCTCAGCAGCGGTCCTAGAGCCCTCCTGAAGACGTGGGTCTTCCACATGGACCACCAAGTTTCAAAACCGTCGGTAGTGAAGGAGAAACGGAGGTCGCGGGGAATTGGAATGGCCAAAGCGTCGAAGAAGGTATAACACCTTTGGGCAGTAAGGATGTCAGGCAGTTCAGCTCTACTTGCTGTCAGGTGATGCAAGAAGAAGTGTGGAGGCACCTGTCCGAGACCAAGCTGTCGGGCTGCCACTACCGGTTGATAACACTCATAACCGGGCTTGATGATCCGGTCCGAGGTACTCATGCCAACAGGGAGGAAGCAAGGACGAATCATGATGGAGTACAAATGCTGGGTGCTGGCGTCATCGGCAAAGTCATCCAATCGGAAAGAGACTGGGTTTTCAAAATTTGCCGATTCAGTATAAGGGTGGAACAGGGGGTTGTCCAAACCTTGGAAGAAAATCTTAAACCACCCTGCTGCTTCCTTGGGGATCAGCCTGCTGCCTGGGAGACCATACAGGGCTTGGCCATAGCTGGTGCATCGAATTTCCTTTCCATTAACATCTGGAAAGGTGCAGGTGGTCAGCGGTGGGAAGTCTGGGATTTGGTTTTGGAAGTATAGTTGGGCCCACAACTGAATAAACCACCGGGGGCCGCCGGTTTTAACTGTCTTTTGAGAGAACGAGTTTGACAGACATCAGTTGAAGGGATCGATAGACCTCTCCAAGAAGCAGTTTGCCTAGGCCGAGTTGGGTGCCTTTAGCAAGTTCATAGGCCAGGGAGAGGTAATTCTTGGTAGGGGCGAGTGATGGGCCACAGAATATGAAGTGCTCCGGCCGGAAGTTCGGGAAGGCTGTGTGTTCCCTCTCTGTCACGGGGCCTTTGTTTTTCATATAACGATTGAGATAGGCGCCCCAGCTGGTACACTCTTTTTTAGAGGAAAGAGTGAAAGGGACTTTTGGCAGTTTGAATGCAGAAGGGCTGGGGATGCAATGTCTAGGCCGGTGATCATGGCCACATCCGGCAGAGTTGGTGTCATAGGGCCATGGCCAAACATGAAGCGATTCGATGCATCGGACCGAAGTAGCCGATGGTTTTCAGGATGTTCTCATTCTTCTCAAGAGGAGACAATGATAATGACAAGGCATCGGCTATCCCTATGGTTTCCCAAGTGGCATAATGGGTTTTGGATACTCTATTGTACCATGCCACCCAACCCTCAGGGGGATTAGGCTAGGCTCGCAAGCAGTCGGCCCAGGAAGTCAGATCTAGGTTCTGACTCACGAAGGGGATTATGTTAGCTTCGCACGAAATTAACAGGGCGGGACTCTCGGAAGAACGAGGACCGAGGCACATCGAATTTGCGAGAGAAGGATGTGGCAGAAGAATGTCTGAAACCTAAATTAGTAGCGGGACGAAACATTAATCCAGGTGTTTGCCATTAATCCCATGTCAAGTCGAATGACGAGAGGAGGTTGAGGATTACCTTCAGACCAGAAGCCGTGGCGTCGGTGTTGGATGATTCCGCCATGGGATGCGTTGAAGGAGTTGGGGGCGGCGCGGTTGAGATCTGTGATGTAGTCGGTCTTGAGTTGGAGCTGCTTAGGCGGCGATTTGGGGATCTGAGTTTGCTTTCTCAGATGGAGGTTGCAAGTTACCGTTTGGAGGGGCGGCTAGGTCGACCTTACTCGTGTTTTTATGATAGAGACCGGTGCGATGCCATCGGCTCTTTTCGGAGATTATTTGACTTTGACGATCGGCGAAAAAGTTGACTGGAAATACGTCTTCATTAATAAAGGAGAGTTTTTACAATGAACAGCCGATTGCTCAAGGAAAGAGGAACAAAAGAAGAGCCGATTGCTCGCATACTACGGATCCTATGTCACTAATCCTCGCTGCCCTCGTCATCGGCGTCGTAACTGCCGCCGGCGCTACTTCCGGAGAACTCCTCGTCACCGCTGCCCCAACTTTTGACCGGAGCTTCTTCCTTTTCGTCGTCATCATCATCTTCATTGACCGCCCAAGCACGGAGGCGCTTCGCCGGCGGGTACCCAGCGGAGGAAGAGGAATCGTCTTCTGCCTCTTCTTCTTCTACCTCCTCGTCCTCCTCTTCCTCCCCATTATCAGAGGAAGTCGAGTTCCTCCATGAGTGGAGGTCATCCTCGCTTTCGCTCTTCAGTTCCCCTTCCATGAGGAACTGGAGGTTGCCATCCTCATCAGTCAGGGGCATGTCGCCATCTGACAGGAAGTCAAAATCCCACTCGGACTCCGATATCGGCTCGCTCGAGGAAGAAGATTGGAAAGAGAGGCCAGAGGAGATGGATGAAGAAGAAGACATTGCTACAGGGGAAGAGGGTTTTTTGGTGCCGATAGCTAGACCCAAGGAGGGGGATGAAAAGCGAGTCAGTCGGCACAGTTAAATAAGGAGGAGCCTGATGGGGATTTAATGCCTTTGCAGTTTCCAAGGAAGTAGTGCTGAAGCTATCAAATTTTTCAGAAAAAGTTGAGAGGATATGGCATTATGATGAAGAATGCTGCGACGGTTCTGCTCTGCTACAACATGACCTGGCGAAGAAAAACAGAGTGATTTTGGAATAACCAATTCCAAAACCAGGGGGGCATGTGTTATCACCAGAATTTGACCGAGTCAGAGGTGGGCCGCGATCAAGATGGATTTGAAGAAGATACATAGAAGAAATATGTGAATCGGCCTTTATATGCAAAATATGGGCTAGTTGGCCCGTGTATACGTAACATAGTAGATTACGTGTCGTTTTAGTTAGAGTTGGCCTCGTGCACGGTTGGGATTATTCCCACGTTAGAAAGTCCCCTGGACTATAAATATGTATCTAGGGTTTATGAAATAAACAACAACCAACGTTCAACCAACCAATCAATCTCGGCGCATCGCCAACTCCTTCGTCTCGAGGGTTTCTACCGGTAAGCATCATGCTGCCTAGATCGCATCTTGCGATCTAGGCAGCGAAGCTTCATGTTGTTCATGCGTTGCTCGTACGAAGCCTTTTTGATGGCGAGCAACGTAGTTATCATAGATGTGTTAGGGTTAGCATAGTTCTTCGTATAAACATGCTATCGTAGTGCAACCCTTGCATATCTAGCCGCCCTTACACCTATCTTAGGTGTAGGGGCGGCACCCCGCTTGATCATTATTTAGTAGATCCGATCCGTTACGGTTGCTCCTTGTTCTTCAAGGATTAGTTTAATATCTGCAATAGTTAGGCCTTACAAAGGGTTGGAGGATCCAGCGGCACGTAGGGTGTCGTTTGCTAGTCCTAGGCGAGGATGTTCGGGGATCAACCTCGTGTTGGTTTTTAGGCCCTATCTAGGATCGGCTTACGATCACCGTGCGTGGCCGCGAGGCCCAATCGTGAGTAGGATGATCCGATTATGCGGTGAAAACCCTAAATCGTCGTAGATCGCATTAGCTTTATCTTGATCAAGCAGGACCACCATATATTCGTGCACCTCGTACGAATCATGGGTGGATCGGCTCCTTGAGCCGATTCACGGGATAACTCGAGAGCCGATCGAGGCTCGTATTTAATGTTTACGTGTATGCCATGCAGGAAACTAAGCGAGGCATCTCCATCACCTTCCTGACCAGGTATAGGTCAGGTGGCACGCCCTTCCATCAGCATTGGACGTGTGTACCAGAGGCTTTGCGGGCCGTCGCTCAGAGGGACCAGGGCCAGCCGAAGCCCTAGGTTGTTCCCGGCTCTACTGTGTTGCCTGTCGCTGCCCGCCGGTGGGTTTTGACCGCAACAGTTAGTTGTATCCAAAATACACAAATTAGAGGTCAAACAATAGCAAAAGTGTTCGGGAAAGTAGATACGTTTTGGACGTATCAGAATTCTCGAGGAGAATACGGTGGTCCTCGTGCATTTGGAGTGACTTGTCCTCCACACCGCTCCAACGGAGAGTAGCACTCGCAAGAGTGTGAACTTCGGGCTACATCATCGTCTCCCGCATGCTTCGGTTATTCCTATACCCGAGCTCTTTACTTATGCACTTTACTTTGTGATAGCCATCGTGCTTGAACTTATATATCTTGTTATCACCTAGTTGCTTGTATTGCTTAGCATAAGTTGTTGGTGCACATAGGTGAACCATTGCTTAGAATAAGTTGGTCGTGCACATAGGTGAACCATAGTATATTGGCTTTGGGCTTGACAAAGTAAACGCTAGTTTTATTCCGCATTTGTTAAGCCCATCTCGTAAAAGTTTTATATCGCCTATTCACCCCCCTCTAGGCGACATCCGTGTCCTTTCAATTGGTATCAGAGCAAGGTCTCTCATTCTTAGGCTTCACCGCCTTGAGAGTAAAAATGTCGGTTAGGGGATTTGTGCACAATAACTTGTTTATATTTGATGGCACAAATTATGATCTATGGAAAATTTATGTGCTTAATATTTTACGGGGTATGTCCCCGGACATGGAGCGATTTCTTGACATGGGTTTTTCTTCTCCTACAGATCCTCAAAATTTATCTCTTGAGGAGGAGAAAAACTCTTGCCTCGATGCTCTTGCTTCTCATGTGTTTTCCATTGTTGTGAGCAATGTAGTTACTTATTAAATCATGCCCTTTGGGAGCGCTCATGAATTATGGACAAAGCTTAAAGACAAATATGATGTGTCCAATATTATTGAGGATGATTGTATTGCTTCCACTTCCGGTCGTGATGAGTTCTCATCTTCATCCACTTCACCAAAGTGTGGTAAGACACAAGGTAATGATATGGTGAGTAGTGATGAAAATTGCAATTTTGATATTGAGCTTACTATTGATGATTCCTCATCTCTATCTCATTGAAATGCTTCATCTTCGGACTTAAACACATCTAGCACTAGAAATGATTTACATGCTTGTGTTGATAGTCCTTGCATATCATGTGTAAGTTGCTTGAATAAATCTCATGATGATATGCTTGATTTGTCTTGTGGACATGATAAAAATGCTTCTATTTCCTCTAGTTGTTGTGTGGCTAACAATGTAGAGGAAACCAAAGATTCTATTGGTCAAGACAAGATCTTGAAAGGAGCCTCAAGTAACTCCTCATCTTTATCTCACGGTTCTCATATATGCCTTATGGCCAAGGGTTCCACGGTACCTCCTACCATGGAACCTAATATTTCTCATGGGGATAAGGATGAGGATGAATATGAATAAGGTGATTGGGTTGTCTCTCTACGCGATAAGGGTAAGAGTGTTTTCAAGGTTATTTGCAAAGATAAAATTGCTTGCTCTCACTTCTTTGAAATCTTGACTACCGCTATTGAGAGCCAAAAACTTATTTGGATGCATGAGAACACCATTGATAAAAAGGGTGCTCTTGAACGTGAGTATGCCAATGATGTGGCATCCCTAAAGGATGAACTTGAAGAAGAACAAACCACCAAGGAAGCTCTTGAGGAGACCTTTGCTCTAGAATTGTCTAGAGAAAAGGAAAACCATGATAGAGCTCTTGAGATGGCAAATGAACTAAAGCTAAAAAATGATAAGCTTGTGTTTGTTAATGCTAAACTCCTTGAGGATTTTGAGCAACTCAAAAAGGGCTCAAGGGTCATTGAGAGTGCACTCACTAAACTCACCGAATCGCATGAGAAACTTAAAGATTCGTATCTAAAAGAGCATGCAAACTTTCCTTCTCCTATTGCTATTAATAATGATGCTTGTGCTACTAACTCTACTTCTTGTGAAGCATCTATCTTGAAGGAGAATGTTGAGCCAAGGGCTCAACTTGATTTGCTAACTAGGAATTATGGGAAATTGGAAGAAAATCATGGAAAGCTTGCTAGCTCCCATGAGGATCTTCTAGCCTCTCATGATAGGCTAAAGTTAGCTCATGAGGCTATCATATCTAAGGCAACACCTTGTGAGCCTCATGTGGGTACTAGCACTACTACTCAAAATGTTATATTTCCATGTGCTAGTCCTAGTAATTCATCCACTCATAATATTGCTAAATGTTGTGATGAATTATCTTCCTTGCCTTCTTGCTATAACAATGAAGGTTCTACTTCCTCTAGTACTTGTGTTGTTACTAACCATGTAGATGAAATCAAAGAGCTCAAGGCTCAAGTCACTTCTTTGAGGAATGACTTGGTAAAGAGTCATAAAGGGAAATGCAAACTTGACACGATGTTAAGTGTGCAACAATCCCCCAATGATAAGAGTGGACTTGGATTCAAATCCAACAACAAGAACAAGTCCAACAACAAGAAGAAGAAGGGCCAAGTACAAGTCAAAGACCCGGCCAAGATTGTTTGCTTCAAGTGCAAAATTGAAGGGCATCATGTTAGATCTTGCCCTTTGAAGAAGAAGCAAAAAGGGAAGCGGCCTCAAGCTCAAACTCATATTCAACCTCAAGTTGAAGAAATGCCACTTCCCAAGAAGAATCAAGCCAATGCTCCCATCGTGGAGAAAACTAGTGAGAAGAAGGAGAAGAAAAGAACTTGCTACATATGCCGTGAGAAGGGCCACATCTCCTCCTTTTGCACTATTGGTACCTCATCCAACTCTATCACCATTGATGATGTTTATTCTCTTCGTAAGGATGAGGGTGGCTATGTGTTTGCCAAATATGTTGGTGCTCAAAGTGGTGTCAAGAAAAGAACCATTTGGGTTGCCAAGCCTATTGTGACTAACCTCTTAGGACCCTACTTAGTTGGGGACCAACAATCCAAAACTTGATCAATAGGTGCTTGTTGGAGGACATTGGAGACTTGGCTACATCATGAAGAATTAAGGGATCTTCATCATTTATATTATATCAAGCCAAGTCTTTTGGTTATATTGCTTCTATCATATATTCAATGTTCCTCCTTGCGGTAACATGTGCTCAACTCTTTTATATTGAAAGTTACTTGCCCCTTTGCATGTGTTAGTTTTGATCCTAACATGTGGTTGTATATGTTGTGCTTCCTACTTGTTTTTCTTGAGAAATCAAGTCTATATATGTTAGGTTGCACACCATGTATTTGTGTTTGTGTTGGAGCCTCTTTGCATCTTGTTGTATCTTATATGGCTCTTATGAGCGATTAATGGACTATCCCATTTTGGGGGAGTGATATTCCTTTGGGAATTTCATGATCCTAACAATGTGTGTACACGAGGAATATCACTTAGAATTGATATTGCAAGATTATCTGGTCTCTATGTGGTATGTCATCTTCATGAGAAATTCAAATTCTAAATGTCCATTAATATCTCTAGTTGGATCTTATTTGCCTCTTGTGAAAATAAATTCCTTATCACATTATGGGGGAGTAATAAGCTTTGTGCATATTACAAGCCTAGAAAATGTGAACATTTGAGGTTGTGTCACATAGAATTGATACCGTAAATTATCTTTCTCCTATGTGGCATGTTTGCTCAAACAAGCTCCAATTTTCTTAAATGGATTCATTGCTAATATCTTTTTGGATCTTATTTGTGAAAGTTTTTCTTGGCATGGTTTTTCACAACGTGTCACTCAATACATATTTGGAAAACCATGTGCTTGAAGTCATACTATTAATTGCTTTGCATGTTGGTATGAATATTATTAATTGCTTTGCATGTTGGTATGAATACTATTAATTTCTTTGCATGTTGGTATGAATACTATTAATTGCTTTGCATGTTGGTATCACTAAATGAAGCAATCAAGAAACTATCTTTGCATGATGGTTAACTCTTATCTTTTACCATATGCTTTATTCATTGTAAATATGATCTTATGTATACTTACAAACTACCACCGGAAAATATTTCATAATACCTCTTGTCCTAGGACAAGTGGTAATCAATTATGAGGTAGATATTTATTGATCATATCTACATTGTCTCTTGTGTTTAAATTGCCTTATTTATTGCGATGAATTTGTTGTGCTTTGACTCCCATGTGTCTTCCTTGCATCTTATGGATCTAATTTGTCTATTCAAACTTTCTTAGCATTTTTAGTAGATATAGGTAGCGTGATGATCCTAGTTTTGTGCATTTTGTATCCATATTCTAAATCCTAGATAATGCACTAATCTTGGGGAGCTCTCCTATATTTGTTATAATGCTTAAACTTCTCTTGATCATTATCAAAAATTTGGTTTTGGGAGACATAAATTTTCTTTTTGGTACTTTGTGCAATCATAAAAAAATTTGAGGGTTTGGTTTATTTGTTGGAACCTTGCTCTCTTGGGAGTTGGTTATCTCATTCCTTTGTGTTTAGGTTTAATTAGCTTCTTATAATGAGATAATTCTTTGGAGTCAATCTTGTGTTGATTTGATTCTTTGATATAATTTGGGCAACCATTGTCTCTTGATTTATTTGGTGTTTTGTCCAAATTGTATCTACCTTTGGTTCTTGAAAGTATTGTGCATGCATATTTAATATATGTATATCTTATGGCATGTGTTACTTTCTTTGATCCAATATATAGGGTAAACTCCATCAAATCCTAATTTGGCTAAGATGTGCATGAAATTCATTTTGATATATGCACATAGAATTGTGGAGTTTGTCCTATATGTTGTAGTGTGTCTAACTACTTCGGACCCAATTAGTTTGGGGACCATTTTGTACTTACCGTTGTGTTAGGTAGAATGGATATGCATTGGATGCTTGTCTTACTCTTGGAAAGAAGTGGTGACTCAATGGTAACTTGAGGCAAGCTAGGATGGTTAACGAACACATATCTACTACATCCACACCAATGCTATCTTGGTAACAAGTATCTTCTCATGCATACTTTTCTTGTATCCAACCTTATGGTTGCATCTTGGCATGAATCTCTTGATTTCCAAATATTGTGCTTCTTGAAAAAGTTTTTATGAAACCTCTTTATTGTGGATGTGAGTAATTTGAGATGAGTGCATTTGTTGGGAAGTATTTTAAATCATGCTCATGATTCATCCATCCCAACTATGCCTATCTAGCAATTTTATTGCATATCAATTCCTCAAGGCTCTCACGTGTGCAATATAGATGAAAGTGCAAATTTAGTTATTTCTTTTGGTATCCTCGTTTGTGATACTTGTTGCCTTTCTCAAATGCATCCCAACTATCTTATATCCCTTGTTGATATTTTTGATGTATTTTAGATGTTTGTGGTTGAAGTTCATGAATGTACAATAAGATAAAATTGAGCCTTTGGCCATGCTATTAAGCAAAAATTCTTATTGGTATATTGCATGACTTCGTCTTGGATATCATGCTATATGTCTTGTGTGTCTATTTTGTGTGTGCATTTTTCTTTGTGGATAAATATCTTAGTGATTTTGTCCACTTAGAGAAACTTATACACATAAGAGATGATTGATACGTCTCCAACGTATCTATAATTTCCGATGTTCCATGCTTGTTTTATGATAATACCTACATGTTTTGTTCACACTTTATGATGATTTTATGCGTTTTTTGGAACTAACCTATTGACGAGATGCCGAAGTGCCAGTTCCTGTTTTCTGCTGTTTTTGGTTTCAGAAATCCTAGTAAGGACATATTCTCGGAATTGGACGAAATCAACGCCCAGGATCTTAAAATTTCACGAAGCTTCCAGAACACCCGAGAGGCACCAGAGGGGGGCCACAGGGCCACCAGACGCCAGGCCGGCGCGGCCCAGGGGGCGCGCCCCCCTAGTGTGTGGCTGCCCCGCAGCCCCTCCGACTCCGCCTCTTCGCCTATTTAAAGCCTCCTGACCTAAATCCTCGACACCGATTGACGAAACCCGAGAAAACCTTCCAGAGCCGCCGCCATCGCGAAACTCCAATTCGGGGGACAGAAGTCTCTGTTCCGGACCCTGCCGGGACGGGGAATTGCCCCCGGAGTCATCTCCACCGCCGTCTCCACCGCCATCTTCACCGCCATCGTTGTCTCCATGATGAGGAGGGAGTAATTCACCCCCGGGGCTGAGGGCTCCGTTGTAGCTATGTGGTTCATCTCTTTCTCTCTTTGTGATCTAGTTGAATATCATCTATGTGCTACTCTAGTGATGTTATTAAAGTAGTCTATTCCTCGTCCATGATGTAATTGTGACAGTGTGTGCATCATGAAGTACTTGGCATATGCTATGATTGTGATCTCTTCTAGATTATGAAGTTAACTATTACTATGATGGTATTGATGTGATCTATTCCTCCTTTCATAGTATGATGGTGACGAGTGTGCATGCTATGTTAGTACTTGGTATAGTTGTGTTGATCTATCATGCACTCTAAGGTTATTTAAATATGAATATCGAATGTTGTGGAGCTTGTTAACTCCGGCATTGAGGTGCTCTTGTAGCCCTACACAATCATGTTGTTCATCATCCAACAAAAGAGTGTAGAGTGGTTCTATTATGTGATCATTGTTGAGAGTGTCCACTAGTGAAAGCAGGATCCCTAGGCCTTGTTTCCACACATCGAATCTCCGTTTGTTTACTGTTTTGTTGCATGTTTACTCGCTGCCATATTTTATTCAGATTGCTATTGCCACTCATATTCATCCATATCATTTGCATCTCACTATCTCTTCTCCGAACTAGTGCACCTATACATCTGACAAGTGTATTGGGTGTGTTGGGGACACAAGAGACTTCTTGCATTGTGATCGCAGGGTTGCTTGAGAGGGATATCTTTGACCTCTTCCTCCCTGAGTTCGATAAACCTTGGGTGATCCACTTAAGGGAAAACTTGCTGTTGTTCTACAAACCTCTTCTCTTGGAGGCCCAACACTATCTACAGGAAAAGGAGTGTGCGTAGACATCAATGATACATCTCCATTTGATATCTTATTTATTTGTTGCATGTTGATTGGTCATGCTAAGCAATATAATTCATTGAAAACTATGATGATGCTTTTTGCTCATCCATATAATAGTCTTATAATATGCTTTGTCATGCCTTTCACATATTCTCTTGGTTGAGCCTATTATTATGGTGCATGTTACTTGTTGCTCAATCATTTGTTTGTTGCAAGTGTTAAGCTTATTTTTCTATGTATGATATATTGCAAATGTTTGTGTTTTAAATGGTAATGAGGGAGTGAGGATTCCATGTTATGCATATTGTATTCAAATGCAACATTTTAATTTATGCATGTACCTTGGGGAGCTTCCTCATTTGATTTAGAGCACTATCTTTTGGTGATCATTAGAGTTTGATTCACTTGGTATCTTTTGTTTTTGAATGATATTATGGGAGTGATGATTCCATGTTTGTGCACTTTATACTCCAATGCAAATTGTCTAGTTTTGTGCACAAACCTTGGGGAGCTTCCTCATATTATTTAGAGCAATCTTCTTGATCTTATCATAATATCTATCTTTCTTTTGGTATCTTATTTATGGTTCATTTGGTTGCTTGCTTCATTTGTTGAAGCTTCTAGTCTTTGTTATCTTTTTGCAATCTTTGATCATATCTATAGTGTGATTCCTTCCGAATATTTGTCATTGGATACATGCATTTGATTCCACTCAAATTATGAGAAATGCACACGCTATGGAGGAACTCTCACTATATTGGCCTTCTAAAATTTTCACCCATTTCGGCAATTGGTGCCAATGGGGGAGAAGTTTGGAGGGTTTAAGGGAATTTGGTTATGTCTTTGCTTTGTGCTTAAGCATGTGCCTTTATTGCATTGCATCTTGTTGCTTTGCATAGTTGAATAGTTAGAGGAAACTCCACTAGGCTTTGAATGTCGATATATGCAATGAAAGTCAAGATCATTCACACACGCATATATTATGGGGGAGTTTGCTCTATATATTCAACTTGTTTGTTACTTCAGTTCCTTATATAAACCCTCTCAAAGAGATTGTCATCAATTACCAAAATGGGGGAGATTGAAAGTGCATGGAACCCCCATGTGTGGTTCTGGTAATTAATGACAATCCCTATGGACTAATGTTTGCATTGAGTTATATTTGTAGGAGTTGTTCATAGGCAATTCTTGAACCATATGTTGGCTTGAAGGTTGCAATAAGAAGAATTTGATGAAGGATATCAAGTGTCAAGTATGTCTTGAAGATGAAGATGAAGTGAGCCCTCAAGTTACTTCAAGACATCAACATGTTTGTATTAGGTTGCAATAAGAAGAAATTGATGAAGGTTATCAAGTGTCAAGTATGTCTTGAAGATGAAGATGAAGTGAGCCCTCAAGTTAGTTCAAGACATCAACATGATGAAGAATGAAGAAATGAAGTGCAAGTTCAAGATGAGCCAACTCGAAGAGATCATAAGCTTGAAGCTTGCCATGAAGAAATGCTTGAACCATATGTTGGCTTCAAGGTTGCAAGAAGAAGAAATTGATGAAGGATATCAAGTGTCAAGTATGTCTTGAAGATGAAGATGAAGTGAGCACTCAAGTTACTTCAAGACATCAACATGATGAAGAATGAAGAAATGTAGTGCAAGTTCAAGATGATCCATCTAGAAGAGATCCTTTGCTTGAGTATTGCCATCCAAATGAAGAAGATCAAGTCTCAACTATGTCTTGAAGATGAAGATGAAGTGAGCTCTCAAGGTTAACTTCAAGACATCAACGAAATGAAGTGCAAGTTCAAGATGAGCCATCTCGAAGAGATCCTTTGCTTGAGTCTTGCCATCCTTATGGTGATCATGGATATGTGAAGATGCGCCGAAGAAGAAGCTCTCCCATGGTGGATTATGGGGGAGCAATCCACAAGACTTCGTCAAGCAAGCACAATCAAGAAAGGTGTTCCATCTTGTTGAGGTCAAGATCGTCGTCATCGAGCTCAAGTGGAATGCGCAAGTATAAGATTTGCTCTTGATAGGGTTTCTTTCTCACCGGTCTCATAGTGTAGTTGGAGACCGGTTTATAGTTTAGTTGCCGTACTATCAAGAGGGCTCTCGAGTGAGTAACTCGATCGTATCGTTCGGAGAGAGTCCAAACCTTTGCATCCTTGCATCATCTTTCTTGGTTGTTATTTGGACCTTATCCATGTGATGTTTTAGAGCTTGTGCTTATTCGCATGACAATCTCTAGTTCATCGAAAACGAATTTCGCATAGATCACTTGTTGCGTTTTCGAGTTTGGTTCATCATCTTTCTTGGTTTTATTTGGATCTTATCCATGTGATGTTTTAGAGCTTGTGCTTATTCTCATGACAAGCTCTAGTTCATTGAGAATGGTTTTTGCATGGGCAACTTGTTGCATTTTCGAGATTGGAGGTTTTACCGGTATGTCTTTTTTAGATAGGTCAAACCTTTCATCATTTGTTTCTATCCTCCCATGTTGGACTATGATGGTTCCTATATGATCTTGTAGAGCTTGTTAATAGCTTCAAAACAAGCCCAAGATCATCAAAATTGGAGTCCGGATGCTAAAGTTATGCCCGTTTCAGTTTTGGTGTTTCTGCAGTTTTCAGGGGGGCGGATTATTCGCCCCGAATGCCAATTCCGGGCAAATATCCGGCCAAATATCCGGTCCGAGTCCAGGGGCGATTTTCGGGGGGCGGATAATCCGGCCCGGGGGCGGATTTTCCGGCCTGGGAGGTCCCAAACGGTCATATTTCGTTGGGAGGGGGTATATAAGACCCCCTTCTTCCTCCTTGGGCTGGTTGGTTCACTCTTTCTCTCCCCTCCATTGTTGTCCTTTAAAGCTTGCCCTAGTTCTTGATTCCTCCCATGATTTTTGCATATTCTTGAGGGAAAAGAGAGAGGAGATCTAGATCTACATCTTGACCAATCAAATCCCTCTCTTTGTGAGGGGAATCCACTAGATCAAGATCTTGGAGAAATTTGGTGTTCCTCCTCTTATTTTGTTCTTCCTCTCTTATTCCCCCAATAACTTTTGTAGCTTTGTTGGAATTTGAGAGAGAAGTACTTGAGCATCTTTGTGGTGTTCTTTCCATTGCATTTGGTGCATCGGTTTGAGTTTTCCACGGTGATTCGTGGAAGTGAAAGCAAGAAGGTTGTTACTCTTGGGTTCTTGAAACCCTAGATGGATTCTAGGCCTTTGTGGCATCTGATACGTCTCCGACGTATCGATAATTTCTTATGTTCCATGCCACATTATTGATGATATCTACATGTTTTATGCATACTTTATGTCATATTTATGCATTTTCCGGCACTAACCTATTAACGAGATGCCGAAGAGCCAGTTGCTGTTTTCTGCTGTTTTTGGTTTCGTAAATCCTAGTAAGGAAATATTCTCGGAATTGGACGAAATCAACGC
>NC_061514.1:128890609-128949831 GCF_022539505.1 Lolium rigidum
TATGTGAAATGCAAAAGTATAAGGATGTAGATGGTGACATTATAAAATTGAAATTGTTTCCTTTCTCCTTAAGAGGAAGAGCTAAAGATTGGTTGCTATCTCTGCCTAGAAATAGTATTGATTCATGGACTAAATGTAAGGATGCTTTTATTGGTAGATATTATCCTCCCGCTAAAATTATATCTTTGAGTAGTAGCATAATGAATTTCAAGCAATTAGATAATGAACATGTTGCTCAAGCATGGGAGAGAATGAAATCTTTGGTAAAGAATTGCCCAACCCATGGACTAACTACTTGGATGATCATCCAAACCTTTTATGCAGGACTGAATTTTTCTTCGCGAAACCTATTGGATTCAGCTGCTGGAGGTACCTTTATGTCCATCACTTTGGGGGTGGCAACAAAGCTTCTTGATGATATGATGATAAATTACTCTGAATGGCACACGGAAAGAGCTCCACAAGGTAAGAAGGTAAATTCTGTTGAAGAAACCTCCTCCTTGAGTGATAAGATTGATGCTATTATGTCTATGCTTGTGAATGGTAGATCTAATGTTGATCCTAATAATGTTCCTTTAGCTTAATTGGTTTCCCAAGAAGAACATGTTGATGTGAATTTCATTAAAAGTAATAATTTCAACAACAATGCTTATAGGAATAATTACGGTAACAACTATAGGCCATATCCTTCTGCTAATGGTAATGGTTATGGTAATTCTTATGGGAATTCTTACAACAATAATAGGAGTGTACCCCCTGGTCTTGAAGCCATGCTTAAAGAATTTATTAGTACGCAAACTGCTTTTAACAAATCTGTTGAAGAAAAGCTTGATAAAATTGATATTCTTGCTTCTAAGGGTGATAGACTTGCCTCTGATGTTGATCTTTTAAAATTGAAAGTTATGCCTAATAAGGATATTGATAATAAAATTGTTACTACAGCAAATGCCATCCAAGTTCGAATTAATGAGAATATTAGATTGATGGCTGAATTGCATGCTAGGTGGGAAAGAGGAGAAAATGAAAAACTTGCTAAAGAGAATAATGTAGCTAAAGTTTGGACTATTACCACCACTAGTAATGTTAATGCTTCACATGTTGCTACACCTCCTACTATCAATGGTAAAATAATTGGTGTTGGCAATGTTTCTACTCCTAGTGCAAAGCGTGCAAAATTACCGAAACTGCTAAAGCTGACTTAAGCTGATAAAGCTGCTGAAATTTTTCAAAATGTTGGGGACAATGATTCCATTGCTGTAGGTCATAATGATTTAGACTTTGATGATTGTCACATCTCTGAAGTTATAAAGTTCTTACAAAAACTTGCTAAAAGTCCCAATGCTAGTGCTATAAATTTGGCCTTTACAAAACATATTACAAATGCTCTCATAAAAGCTAGAGAAGAGAAACTAAAACTTGAAACCTCTATTCCTAGGAAGTTGGAAGATGGTTGGGAGCCCATCATTAAGATGAGGGTCAATGATTTTGATTGTAATGCTTTATGTGATCTTGGTGCAAGTATTTCTGTTATGCCTAAGAAAATCTATGATATGCTTGACTTGCCACCATTGAAAAATTGTTATTTGGATGTTAATCTCGCTGATAATGCTATAGAGTAACCTTTGGGGAGGATTGATAATGTTTGTATTATGGTTAACAATAACCTTGTCCCCGTTGATTTTGTTGTCTTGGATATTGAATGCAATGCATCTTGTCCCATTATATCGGGAAGACCTTTTCTTCGAACTGTTGGTGCAACCATTGATATGAAGGAAGGTAATATTAAATATCAATTTCCTCTCAAGAAAGGTATGGAACACTTCCCTAGAAAGAGAATGAAGTTACCTTATGATTCTATTATTAGAACAAATTATGATGTTGATGCTTCGTCTCTTGATAATACTTGATACACACTTTACGCGCCTAGGCGAAGGCGTTAAAGAAAAGCGCTTATGGGAGACAACCCATTATTTTACTTCTGCACTTTTGTTTTATATTTGAGTCTTGGAAGTTGTTACTACTTTAGCAACCTCTCCTTATCTTTATTTTATTGCATTGTTGTGCGAAGTAAAGTCTTTGATAGTAAAGTCAATACTAGATTTGGATTACTGCGCAGGAACAGATTTCTTGCTGTCACGAATTTGAGCAGTAGTCTCTGTAGAAAATTTATAAAAATCTGCCAATTTACGTGCGTGATCCTAAGATACGTACGCAACTTTCATTCAATTTGGGCATTTTCATCTGATCAAGTCTGGTGCCTCTTAAAAATTCGTCTTTACGGACTGTTCTGTTTTGACAGATTCTGCCTTTTATTTCGCATTGCCTGTTTTGCTATGTTTGATGGATTTCTTTGTTCCATTAACTTTCGGTAGCTTTGTGCAATGTCCAGAAGTGTTAAGAATGATTATGTCACCTCTGAATATATGAATTATGCACTGACCCTCTAATGAGTTTGTTTTGAGTTTTGTGTGGAGGAAGTTTTCAAGGGTCAAGAGAGGAGGATGATACAATATGATCAAGAAGAGTGAAAAGTCAAAGCTTGGGGATGCCCCCGTGGTTCATCCCTGCATATTTTAAGAAGACCCAACCGTCTAAGCTTGGGGATGCCCAAGGAATCCCTTCTTCATCGACAACTTATCAGGTTCCTCTAGTGAAACTATATTTTTATTCCGTCACATCTTATGTGCTTTACTTGGAGCGTCTGTTTGTTTTTGTTTTTGTTTTTGTTTGAATAAAATCGGATCCTAGCATTCTTTGTTTGGGAGAGAGACACGCTCCGTTGTTTCGTATGAACAAATATGTTCTTAGCTTTATCTTTAATGTTCATTGCGAAAGTTGGACTATTTCATTCATTGTTATATGGTTGGAAACGGAAAATGCCGCATGTGGTAAATGGTTTAATGTCTTGAATAATGTGATACTTGGCAATTATTGTGCTCACATAGATCATGTTTAAGCTCTTGCATCATGTACCTTGTACCCATTAATGAAGAACTACATAGAGCTTGTTAAAATTTGGTTTGCATGATTGATCTCTAGAGTCTAGATATTTTCTGGTTAAGGTGTTTGAACAACAAGGAGACAATGTAAAGTCTTATAATAGTTACAATATGTTCATATGTGAGCTTTGCTGCACCTTTTATACTTGAGTTTGCTTCAAACAACCTTGCTAGCCTAGCCTTGTATTGAGAGGAATTCTTCTCGTGCATCCAAATCCTTGAGCCAAAAACTATGCCATTTGTGTCCACCATACCAACCTACCACATGGTATTTCTATGCCATTCCAAAGTACATTACTTGAGTGCTACCTTTAAAATTCTATTCCTTTGTCTTTGCAATATATAGCTCATGGGAAAGTAGCCTTAAAAACTATTGTGGTGAAGAATATGTACTTATGTGTCTTATTTCTTAATAAGTTGCTTGTTGAGCGGTAACCATGTTTACGGGGACGCCATCAACTTTTACCTTTGTTGAATATCATGTGAGTTGCTATGCATGTTCGTCTTGTCTGAAGTAAGGGAGATTTTCATGATCATATGGTTTGAGTATGCATACTGTTAGAGAAGAACATTGGGCCGCTAACTAAAGCCATGATCCATGGTGGAAGTTTCAGTTTGGACAATCAATCCTCAATCTCATATGAGAATATTAATTGTTGTTGAATGCTTATGCATTAAAGAGGAGTCCATTATCTGTTGTCTATGTTGTCCCGGTATGGATGTCTAAGTTGAGAATAATCAAAAGTGAGAAATCCAATGCGAGCTTTCTCCTTAGACCTTTGTACAGGCGGCATAGAGGTACTCCTTTGTGACACTTGGTTAAAACATATGCTAAGCAATGATAATCCGTGTTAATCCAAGCTAATTAGGAAAAGGTGCGAGCACTATTGGTATACTATGCATGAGGCTTGCAACTTATAAGATATCTTATACATAACACATATGCTTTATTACTACCGTTGACAAAATTGTTTCTATGTTTTCAAAATGAAAAGCTCTAGCACAAATATAGTAATCCATGCTTCCCTCTGCGAAGGGCCATTCTTCTACTTTATGTTGAGTTAGTTCACCTATTCTTTCTATCTCAGAAGCAAACACTTGTGTCAACTGTGTGCATTGATTCTTACATGTTTACCTATTGCACTTGTTATATTACTTTGTGTTGACAATTATCCATGAGATATACATGTTGAAGTTGAAAGCAACCGCTGAAACTTATATCTTCCTTTGTGTTGCTTCAATGTCTTTACTTTGAATTTATTGCTTTATGAGTAACTCTTATGCAAGTCTTATTGATGCTTGTCTTGAAAGTATTATTCATGAAAAGTCTTTGCTATATGATTCATTTGTTTACTCATTGTCTTCATCATTGCTTCGAATCGTTGCATTCATCTCATATGCTTACAATAGTATGATCAAGATTATGATAGCATGTCACTTCAGAAATTATCTTTGTTATCGTTTACCTACTCGAGGGCGAGTAGGAACTAAGCTTGGGGATGCTTGATACGTCTCAAACGTATCTATAATTTCTTATGTTCCATGCTACTTTTATGATGATACTCACATGTTTTATACACATTATATGTCATTATTATGCATTTTCCGGCACTAACCTATTGACGAGATGCCGAAGAGCCGATTCTTGTTTTACGCTGTTTTTGGTTTCAGAAATCCTAGTAAGGAAATATTCTCGGAATTGGACGAAATCAACGCTCAGGGTCCTATTTTTCCACGAAGCTTCCAGAAGTCCGAAGAGGAAACGAAGTGGGGCCACGAGGTAGCGACACACTAGGGCGGCGCGGCCCAAGCCCTGGCCGCGCCGGCCTAGCTGTGGGCCCCTCGTGACGCCCCTTGACCTGCCCTTCCGCCTACTTAAAGTCTTCGTCGCGAAACCCCCAGTACCGAGAGCCACGATACGGAAAATCTTACAGAGACGCCGCCGCCAATCCCATCTCGGGGGATTCAGGAGATCGCCTCCGGCACAATGCCGGAGAGGGGAATCATCTCCCGGAGGTCTCTTCATCGCCATGTCGCCTCTGGATCGATGTGTGAGTAGTCCACCCCTGGACTATGGGTCCATAGCAGTAGCTAGATGGTTGTCTTCTCCTCATTGTGCTATCATGTTAGATCTTGTGAGCTGCCTATCATGATCAAGATCATCTATTTGTAATGCTACATGTTGTGTTTGTTGGGATCCGATGAATATTGAATACTATGTCAAGTTGATTATCAATCTATCATATATGTTATTTATGTTCTTGCATGCTCTTCGTTGCTAGTAGAGGCTCTGGCCAAGTTGATACTTGTGACTCCAAGAGGGAGTATTTATGCTCGATAGTGGGTTCATGCCTCCATTAAATCCGGGACAGTGACAGAAAGTTCTAAGGTTGTGGATGTGCTGTTGCCACTAGGGATAAAACATCGATGCTTTGTCTAAGGATATTTGTGTTGATTACATTACAAACCATACTTAATGCAATTGTCTGTTGTTTGCAACTTAATACTGGAAGGGGTTCGGATGATAACCTGAAAGTGGACTTTTTAGGCATAGATGCATGCTGGATAGCGGTCTATGTACTTTGTCGTAATGCCCTGATTGAATCTCATAGTACTCATCATGATATATGTATGTGCATTGTTATGCCTTCTTTATTTGTCAATTGCCCAACTGTAATTTGTTCACCCAACATCTGTTTATCTTATGGGTGAGACACCACTAGTGAACTGTGGACCCCGGTCCTATTCTTTACATCTGAAATACAATCTACTGCAATTGTTTTTTACTGTTATTCGCAAACAATCATCATCTTCCACACAATACGTTTAATCCTTTGTTTACAGCAAGCCGGTGAGATTGACAACCTCACTGTTACGTTGGGGCAAAGTACTTTGATTGTGTTGTGCAGGTTCCACGTTGGCGCCGGAATCCCTGGTGTTGCGCCGCACTACACTCCGCCGCCATCAACCTTCAACGTGCTTCTTGGCTCCTACTGGTTCGATAAACATTGGTTTCTTTCTGAGGGAAAACTTGCTACTGTACGCATCACACCTTCCTCTTGGGGTTCCCAATGGACGTGTCGACTGCACTCATCAGTTACTACTCCAATGAGTGCCCCAAGAAGCTTGCCAAGATTGCCACCAATAACGCTCGCTGCTCAGCAACAGCACCGTTTTGCAGGAAGAAGGAACCAAAACAACAACAACGGCCGTTTCTACCACATGACTGCCACTGAAGCTCAGGAAGCCCCTCAGGCCATGCCAAGTATGTTCCCTTGTTAATCGTACTGCTCAATCTTTCTTAGGAACCTAACTTTTCTTAAAATCTCGGGACGAGATTTGTTTAAGGGGAAGGGTTTGTAACATCCCAAAAATTTCAAAACAAACAAAATGAATTTTCCTAGTTCCAAATTTTGGAACCAACAAAAACTTTTATTAAATTAAGTTTGATACATAGTGATCTTGCTTAATTCTTGTGCTTTTGCCATGATTGTTTAATTAGTATTTGAAATACTCTTAAACCCTAAACCTCACATCCCCTTTTACCATCCAAGTTAAAATAAAATAAAAAGAATTTAAATAAGAAAAAGGCATATGTGCCTATGGCTATTTTTGTAAAACTTTACCCTAGGCCTTTCTACTTTGTTTTGAGGATTGGAAAAACTTCATAAACCTTATCTAGTACTTCTCAAACCCAATCCAAGTTGAAACAAAAGAAAATAAAAAGAAACTAAAAATGCCATAGAGGCATATGTGACACCTAGCCATAATACCCAATTCTTGTCCTATGCCTTTATACCTTGACCAAATGGTGTGAAACCATCTCTAACCCCAATCTCACACTATATGGACCCTAACCCATGCCCAAGTAAAGCAAGGGAAGCAATTTAGAAGATTAAGAAAAATTGACACATCACCTCTTATGTGTTATGGCCATTTTTGCAAATCTTTAACCTAGACCATTTTGGTTTGCACCATTGGTTGTAAATGGATACTAAACACTTATTAACACTTTTGGAAACAATCAAACTCAATTCAAATCAAATTTGAATCAAATTGGAGCTCACTTGTGATTATGGTCACTTGTGCAAATTTCAGCATGATACCCACTTTGAGCCCCTGGTTTGTGAGATTTCTCTTCTACACTTTGCCAACTCTTTGCACCTCATCCAAGACAACATTAAGGAGAACAACTTTGCCCAGAACCATCACCCCAAATTCTTTTTCAAATTCAAATGAGAAGCAAGCCAAGTGGAGACTTTGAAACAAATTAAAGATCATATGCAAAATGTGATTTTGCAATTCAACTCCATTTTGACCACCACCACCTCCATTCTACTTCTCTTAATATATGATTACAACCCACCAAAAATATTTGCAAAATTCAAAAATTAATTTCTTTCGGGCATTTCATCGAACACCTTATAGGCAGGGTATCTAATGTTGCCCATGCTGGAAAATGGAGAAGACTTAGTCCAAGCCTGAGCCTCCTCTGCATCTCTGGAGCTTGCTCTCACCTCACTGCACCATCTCCACCACTTGCCAAGCACTGGAGCTTGCTCATGTTGACCAGAGCATCCATGCCGTGGCATGTCATGCCACCCTCATGCTCTCTCTCTCTCTCTGGTCAATTCCAGCATGCTCCACCATGTCCATCACCTTCCTCTCACTCACCTGAGCACGACCCAACACTGCCTCGACGAAATTGTTTACCGCAACGGATAGAAACCATCGCGCCCAGACGCGCCCAGGCACGCCCATGCACGCGCCAGAGCGCGCATGGCACGAACCCTGGCACGCCCAGAGCGTCAGCCGCCCGGAGCCCTCGCGTCACCTCTGCCCTCTCTCTCTGCTCCAGTCGACGCCTCTCCTCACCCTGCACCGCCTGGACACGGCCACTTGCCCGCGGGAACGCCGCAGGCGACGACCGCGTCGACGACCGTCCGCCACGGCCTGCAAGCTCTCGTCAACCTCACCGTCTCGTCCGAGCCTCGTCTTCACCACCATCACGCGTGTCAGCTTCGCCAGGACATCAGCAATCGTACGCGCCCACTCCTTGCCTCTTCGCAGCCCTGGAACGGCGACGACGACGGCGACCCTAGCTGAGCGCCACGGCCACCTCCCTCCGCTATAAAAGGAGGACTCCTCCTCTTAAATTGAGCACGCCCTCAGCTTCCCCTCCTCACACAGCCTCTCCTCGACCACTCACCTCGCTCGATTAGCCACCGCACCGCTCCAATTGCACGATCGTCGCCGCCCACAGTAGCCGAAGCTCGCCGGAGAAGGAGGCCGCCCCAGACGACGCCACTGCTTCCAGGCGCTTCCTCATCTACTCCAACGTCGCGGCGCACACCTCCGACGATCACCGGAGCTCCGACGACCGCTCCGACCCCCTACCTCCGCCTCCCGTAAGCTTCCCTCTCGCCGGAGAAGACGACCATCCTCGGCCGTCGATCTCATCTCTAATCGCACGGCCATCCTTTCCCCGTACCGCTTCGCGCGTTACAGCCCACAGACAGGTGGCCCCCACCTTGTCAGCTGGCCTGCTGCGAAGCTGGGCTGGCCCATCTCTTTCTCTCTCTGCGCAGCCCAACAGTTTCCCGCCAGCCCACGTTTTCAAATTCAAAAATTCCAAATAGAGAAATATGCAATCTGTTGTCAACTTTAAAATTTAATAGGGACAAATCCACTTAGACAAATTTTACAAATTTTATATATTTGGAAAGCTTAGACTTTTATCTACACAATGCCACTGGATTGAACCCTATATCTGTTATAGAACTAAAGTAGCAAAATAAACAAAACAGGGACTTTTCTGCCTTAGAATAATTATTAAAAATCAACCAAAAATGCTTTTGAGTTGATTCCAACTCCTATAATTCACATTTCACTTGTACTAATTGTTTTTGAAAAAATATGCCATGCTTACTTTGAATGATCATGGCCTAGTTTAATTAAAGGACTATATGGCTATTTCTAGTCAAAGATATTGTCCAAAACTATTAATAAATCATATGGGAGTGTTTCTCTCATTTAAATCTTGTCATGAACATTTCAAAATGAGGTAGTGACTCTGGTCATTTAGGTCTCATATGAATTGTTTGATGATATTAAATCTCTACCTTGTTGAGATTAAATTGTATGAGGTGCTACACCTCATTTAAATCATTTTCTTAAATGATAAGTATGAAGAGGTTGACTTTGGTCAACCTAGGTCATATATTATTCATGAGATAAATTAAATCTTAATAAGTGTTATCACCAGAATTTGACCGGATCAGAGGTGGGCCGCGATTAAAGATGGGTTTGAAGAATATACCCGGAAGGAATACATTGGATCGACCTTGTATACAAAGTTTGGGCTAGTTTGCCCATGTATCTGTAAATATAGTAGGATACGTGTCGGTTAGATAGAATTTGGCTCGTGCACGGTTGGGATTACTCCCACGTTAGAAAGTCTACGGACTATAAATATGTATCTAGGGTTTCCGAAATAAACAACAATCACGTTCACCACAAACCAATCTAGGCGCATCGCCAACTCCCTTGTCTTGAGGGTTTCTTCCGGGTAAGCATCATGCTGCCTAGATCGCATCTTGCGATCTAGGCGATGACACGTTTATTCGCTGTTCATGCGTTGCTCATGCTCGAAGCCTTGTTGATGGCGAGCAACGTAGTTATCATAGACGTGTTAGGGTTAGCATTGTTTCATCGTATCATATGCTTTCGTCCGTGCAACCCTTAGACGTCTAGCCGCCCTTACACCTATCTTAGGTGTAAGGGCGGCACCCGCTTGATCATTATTTAGTAGATCCGATCCGTTATGATTGCTCCTTGTTCTTCAAGGATTAGTTTAATATCTGCATAGTTAGGCCTTACAAACGGGTTGAAGGATCCGGTGGCACGTAGGGTGTAGTTTGCTAGCCCTAGACGGGATGTTCCGGGGATCAACTTCATGTTGGTTTTTAGGCCTTGTCTAGGGTCGGTTTATGACCACCGTGCGTGGCCGCCAGGCTCAATCACGCGTAGGATGTTCCGATTATGTGGAGAAAACCCTAAATCGTCGTAGGTCGTTTTAGCTTTATTTTGATCAAGCAGGACCACCATGTGATCGTACACCTCGTACGAATCATGGGTGAATCGGCTCCTTGAGCCGATTCACGAGACAACCTGAGAGCCGATCGAGGCTCGTATTTAATGTTTACGTGTATGCCATGCGAGGAAACTAAGCGAGGCACATCCATCACCTTCACGACCGAGGTATAGGTCAGGTGGCACGCCCTTGCACCGAGCATCGGACGTGCGTGCCGAGTCTTTGCGGGCCGTCGCTTGAGGGACCGGGGCCAGCCGCAGATCCGGGAGCCTCCCGGCTCTACTCGTGTTGCCCGTCGCTGCTCGCCGGTGGGTTTCGACCGCAACACATTCCGGCACGCCCGGTGGGACCGTCTTCGACATCAACCGCATCGCCATCTACATCCGAGATGGCGGAAGGTACTCCGGTCACGTACGAGGATCCGACCGAGGAGCTCAAGAAGAAGTATGACGAGGTCAAAGCGATCCTCGAAGCCGACCTCATCGGCTCTTTCCGAGAGAACCCGCTCACTCGGCATCGGGTGGAAAGGGTTCTCACCGAAGGCGCGCTCGATGGAGTGGACCTGTCCGCCCCGTCGAAGAACGCACCGGGTCTCGCGTCGGGAGATTAATTTCATGGTAGCTCATTCGGCTGCACCGCCATTCCGAGAGCCTCGGTGAACACTTTGGAGCGTGTCGCTCTTCGGGTGATCCAGGAAATCATGAGGCATCGGTACTCTCCGTCGGGACCAGCTCTAGGGACTCACCAAGGAGAGATGCCACTCCAGTCCCGACCACCGCTGCCGTTCGCGTTGGCAGCACCAGAAGTGCCGAGTTCACCGGCATACGTCGTCTACAAGATCGGTGGTGACCCTAGTGATTACCAGTTCTTGCATGAGGCGCCTAAGAAGTTCCCTCACGGATACACGTGCACATACGTGCCCGGACCGCATAGCTCGGGCACTCACGAACCGAGCTGCAACGAGCATGGACTTCGGAACAGCGAGGAGGAACTTCGGGAACAGATCTTGAGAAGCGGACGTGGCTAGCTAAGTATGCCACTCCGATAAACCTCCGAGCCCAACTCCTGCGGTTGGCTCGCAGCTTGAGAAGCAAGCGTGGCTGGCTAAATATGCCACTCCGGCGAATCTTCGGAGTTCGACTCCTGCAGCCGGCACCACGGATCAGATCGGTACAATCTTGAGAGACCGGTTCGGCATGGTCCCGAAAAGGAGGGCAATCGGCTATTCCAAGCCGTACCCCAACGAGTACGAGTTGATCCCACTACCACCCAAATATCGGCTCCCTGAATTCTCCAAATTTAGTGGATCGGATGGTTCCAGCTCAATCGAGCATGTGAGCCGATATTTGGCACAGCTGGGCACGATCTCGAGCATCGGATGAGCTGCGTGTGAGGTTCTTCGCACGGTCCCTCACGGGATCGGCTTTCGGGTGGTACACATCGCTGCCACCGGACTCAATCCGGACTTGGAAGCGGTTGGAGGAGCAGTTCCACATGCGGTATCACTCGGAGGCTTCCGAGGCTGGCATTGCCGATCTAGCACAAGTACGACAGAAGCGCGGAGAAACAGTATCAGAATACATCCAGCGCTTCAGGACCGTTAGGAACCGATGCTATTCGGCTCGTGTGACTGAAAAAGAAGCAGTCGAGTTGGCGGTGGTGGGTTGATGTCTACGTTCCCCCTCCTTTCCTGTAGACAGTGTTGGGCCTCCAAGAGGAGAGGTTTGTAGAACAGCAGCAAGTTTCCCTTAAGTGGATACCCAAGGTTTATCGAACTCAGGGAGGAAGAGGTCAAAGATATCCCTCTCATGCAACCCTGCAACCACAAAGCAAGAAGTCTCTTGTGTCCCCAACACACCTAATAGGTGCACTAGTTCGGCGAAGAGATAGTGAAATACAGGTGGTATGAATAAGTATGAGCGGTAGCAACGGTGCGGAAAAGTGCTTGGCGTGTAGTTGATGGTGGTGGTATTGCGGCAGTAGTAACGCGATAAAACGAGTAAACAAGCGGTAGTAACTCAGCGATAGTAACGCAGCAGTAGTAAACAAGCGGTAGTAACTCAGCAGTATTTAGGAACAAGGCCTAGGGATTACACTTTCACTAGTGGACACTCTCAACATTGATCACATAACAGAATAGATAAATGCATACTCTACACTTTTGTTGGATGATGAACACATTGCGTAGGATTACACGAACCCTCAATGCCGGAGTTAACAAGCTCCACAATAATGCTCATGTTTAAGTAACCTTTAGTGTAAGATAGATCAACGAGACTAAACCAAGTACTAGCATAGCATGCACACTTGTCACCTTCATGCATATGTAGGAGGAATAGATCACATCAATATTATCATAGCAATAGTTAACTCCATAATCTACAAGAGATCATGATCATAGCATAAACCAAGTACTAACACGGTGCACGCACTTGTCACCTTTGCACACATGCAGGAGGAATAAACTACTTTAATAACAAATCACTAGAGTAGCACATGGATAAATTGTGATACAACATGCTGCAATCTTAAAGAGATATAAATAAGCACCTCACTATACCATTCAATGAGTAAGTATTCTGTGAAATCTAGCCTAAGAGACCCACACGGTGCACACACTGTCACCTTTACACACGTGGGACGAGGAGTCTCCGGAGATCACATAAGTAAAACTCACTTGACTAGCATAATGACATCTAGATTACAAGCATCATCATATGAATCTCAATCATGTAAGGCAGCTCATGAGATTATTGTATTGAACTACATAGTAGAGAGATTAACCACATAGCTACCGGTACAGCCCCGAGCCTCGATGGAGAACTACTCCCTCCTCATGGGAGCAGAAGCGGTGATGAAGATGGCGGTGGAGATGGCAGCGGTGTCGATGGAGAAGCCTTCCGGGGGCACTTCCCCGCTCCGGCAGCGTGCCGGAACAGAGATCCTGTCCCCCAGATCTTGGCTTCGCGATGGCGGCGGCTCTGGCAGGTTTCTGTGGGTTTCGTCAATTCGTATCGGGTTTTCTGATCCAGGGGCTTTATATAGGCGAAGAGGCGGCGCAGGAGGGCTGACAGGGGGGCCACACCATAGGGCGGCGCGGCCCCCCCTCTGGCCGCGCCAGCCTAGGGTTTGGTGGCCCTGTGGCCCCCTCTGGTCCTTCCCGGGTGTTCTGGATGCTTCCGATGAAAATAGGAACTTTGGCGTTGATTTCGTCCGATTCCGAGAATATTTCGTTACTAGGATTTCTGAAACCAAAAACAGCGAGAAAACGAGGAACCGGCACTTCGGCATCTTGTTAATAGGTTAGTTCCGGAAAATGCACGAATATGACATAAAGTGTGCATAAAACATGTAGATAACATCAATAATGTGGCATGGAACACAAGAAATTATCGATACGTTGGAGACGTATCAGCATCCCCAAGCTTAGTTCTCGCTCGTCCCGAGCAGGTAAAACGATAACAAAGATAATTTCCGGAGTGACATGCCATCATAAACTTGATCATACTATTTGTAAAGCATATGTAGAGAATGCAGCGATCAAAACAATGTGTATGACATGAGTAAACAAGTGAATCATAAAGCAAAGACTTTTCATGAATAGCATTTCAAGACAAGCATCAATAAGTCTTGCATAAGAGTTAACTCATAAAGCAATAATTCAAAGTAAAGGTATTGAAGCAACACAAAAGAAGATTAAGTTTCAGCGGTTGCTTTCAACTTGTAACATGTATATCTCATGGATATTGTCAATGCAAAGCAATATAACAAGTGCAATATGCAAATATGTAAGAATCAATGCACAGTTCACACAAGTGTTTGCTTCTTGAGATGGAGAGAAATAGGTGAACTGACTCAACAATGAAAGTAAAAGAATGGTCCTCATAGAGGAAAAGCATTGATTGCTATATTTGTGCTAGAGCTTTGATTTTGAAAACATGAAACAATTTTGTCAACGGTAGTAATAAAGCATATGCATCATGTAAATTATATCTTATAAGTTGCAAGCCTCATGCATAGTGTACTAATAGTGCTCGCACCTTGTCCTAATTAGCTTGGACTACCCGGATTATCACCTGCAATACATATGCTTTAACCAAGTATCACAAAGGGGTACCTCTATGCCGCTTGTACAAAGGTCTAAGGAGAAAGCTCGCATTTGGATTTCTCGCTTTTGATTATTCTCAACTTAGACATCCATACCGGGACAACATAGACAACAGATAATGGACTCCTCTTTTAATGCTTTAAGCATTCAACAACAATTAATTCTTTTCTCATTAGAGATTTGAGGATGTTTGTCCAAAACTGAAACTTCCACCATGGAACATGGCTTTAGTTAGCGGCCCAATGTTCTTCTCTCACAATATGCATGCTCAAACCATTCAACTCGGTGTAGATCGCCCTTACTTCGGACAAGACGAACATGCATAGCAACTCACATGAAATTCAACAATGAGTTGATGGCGTTCCCCGAGTAAACATGGTTATCGCACAACAAGCAACTTAATAAGAGATAAAGTGCATAATTACATATTCAATACCACAATAGTTTTTAAGCTATTTGTCCCATGAGCTATATATTGCAAAGGTGAATGATGGAATTTTAAAGGTAGCACTCAAGCAATTTACTTTGGAATGGCGGGAAAATACCATGTAGTATAGGTAGGTATGGTGGACACAAATGGCATAGTGGTTGGCTCAAGTATTTTGGATGCATGAGAAGTATTCCCTCTCGATACAAGGTTTAGGCTAGCAAGGTTATTTGAGGCAAACACAAGGATGAACTAGTACAGCAAAACTCACATAAAAGACATATTGAAAGCATTATAATACTCTATACCGTCTTCCTTGTTGTTCAAACTCAAAACTAGAAATTATCTAGACCTTAGAGAAACCAAATATGCAAACCAAATTTTAGCATGCTCTATATATTTCTTCATTAATGGGTGCAAAGCATATGATGCAAGAGCTTAAACATGAGCACAACAATTGCCAAGTATCACATTACCCAAAACATTTATAGCAATTACTACATGTATCATTTTCCAATTCCAACCATATAACAATTTAACGAAGGAGAAACTTCGCCATGAATACTATGAGTAGAAACCAAGGACATATTTGTCCATAAGCTACAGCGGAGTGTGTATCTCTCCCATAAAGTGAATGCTAGGATCCATTTTATTCAAACAAAACAAAAACAAAAACAAAACGACGCTCCAAGAAAAAGCACATAAGATGTGGCCGAATAAAAATGTAGTTTCAGGGGAGGAACCTGATAATTTGTTGATGAAGAAGAAGATGCCTTGGGCATCCCCAAGCTTAGACGCTTGAGTCTTCTTAATATATGCAGGGGTGAACCACCGGGTGCATCCCCAAGCTTAGAGCTTTCACTCTCCTTGATCATGTTGCATCATACTCCTCTCTTGATCCTTGAAAACTTCCTCCACACCAAACTCGAAACAACTCATTAGAGGGTTAGTGCACAATATAAATTGACATATTCAGAGGTGACACACTCATTCTTAACACTTCTGGACATTGCATAATGCTACTGGACATTAGTGGATCAAAGAAATTCATCCAACATAGCGAAAGAGGCAATGCGAAATAAAAGGCAGAATCTGTCAAAACAGAACAGTTCGTATTGACGAATTTTAAAATGGCACCAGACTTGCTCAAATGAAAATGCTCAAATTGAATGAAAGTTGCGTACATATCTGAGGATCATGCACGTAAATTGGCATAATTTTCTGAGCTTCCTGCAGGGCAGTGGGCTCAGATTCGTGACAGCAAAGAAATCTGGAACTGCGCAGTAATCCAAATCTAGTACTTACTTTTCTATCAACGGCTTAACTTGGCACAACAAAACTCAAAACTAAGATAAGGAGAGGTTGCTACAGTAGTAAACAACTTCCAAGACACAAAATAAAAACAAAGTACTGTAGGTAAAAACATGGGTTGTCTCCCATAAGCGCTTTTCTTTATAGCCATTAAGATGGGCTCAGCAGTTTTAATGATGCACTCGCAAGAAATAGTAGTTGATGCAAAAGAGAGCATCAAGAGGCAAATTCAAAACAAATTTAAATCTAACATGCTTCCTATGCATATGAATCTTGTAAATAAACAAGTTCATGAAGAGCAAAGTAACAAGCATAGGAAGATAAAACAAGTGTAGCTTCAAAAATTTCAGCACATAGAGAGGTGTTTTAGTAACATGAAAATTTCTACAACCATATTTTCCTCTCTCATAATAATTTTCAGTAGCATCATGAGCAAACTCAACAATGTAACTATCACATAAAGCATTCTTATCATGAGTCTCATGCATAAAATTATTACTCTCCACGTAAGCATAATCAATTTTATTAGTTGTAGTGGGAGCAAATTCAACAAAGTGGCTATCATCATATTTAGGAGGCATATTGTAATCATAAAACAAAATTTTCTCCTCAATGCTTGGGGGACTAAAAAGATCATGCTCATCAGAGCCAGCTTCCCCAAGCTTAGAATTTTCCATAGCATTAGCAACAATGGTGTTCAAAGCATCCATAGTAATAACATTCCCATTAGCATGCATATAAAGTTCCATGGGTTTTTTAATTCTCTCTTCAAACACATCATGTCCTAATTCAAGATAAAGTTCATAAAGATCCCTCATATTTTTGTTGTTTTCCATTATGCTTAACTAGTGAAATAAAAACATGCATGATATTAAGTAAAGTAAAACAAGTAACTAATTTTTTTGTGTTTTTGATATAGCAAACAAGATAGCAAATAAAGTAAAACTAGCAACTAATTTTTTTGTATTTTGATTTAGTGCAGCAAACAAAGTAGTAAATAAAATAAAGCAAGACAAAAACAAAGTAAAGAGATTGAGAAGTGGAGACTCCCCTTGCAGCGTGTCTTGATCTCCCCGGCAACGGCGCCGGAAAAAGAGCTTGATGGCGTGTATTTCACACGTTCGTTGGGCAACCCCAAGAGGAAGGTATGATGCGCACAGCAGCAAGTTTTCCCTCGAGAAAGAAACCAAGGTTTATCGAACCAGGAGGAGCCAAGAAGCACGTTGAAGGTTGATGGCGGCGGGATGTAGTGCGGCGCAACACCGGAGATTCCGGCGCCAACGTGGAACCTGCACAACACAACCAAGCTACTTTGCCCCAACGAAACAAGTGAGGTTGTCAATCTCACCGGCTTGCCGTAACAAAGGATTAACCGTATTGTGTGGAAGATGATTGTTTGCAGAGAAAACAGTAGAAACAAGTATTGCAGTAGATTGTATTTCAGTAAAGAGAATTGGACCGGGGTCCACAGTTCACTAGAGGTGTCTCTCCCATAAGACGAACAGCATGTTGGGTGAACAAATTACAGTTGGGCAATTGACAAATAAAGAGAGCATGACAATGCACATACATATCATGATGAGTATAGTGAGATTTAATTGGGCATTACGACAAAGTACATAGACCGCCATCCAACCGCATCTATGCCTAAAAAGTCCACCTTCAGAGTTATCATCCGAACCCCTCCAAGTATTAAGTTGCAAACAACGGACAATTGCATTAAGTATGGTGCGTAATGTAATCAACAACTACATCCTTAGACATAGCATCAATGTTTTATCCCTAGTGGCAACAAGCACAACACAACCTTAGAACTTTCGTCACTCGTCCCGGTGTCAATGCAGGCATGAACCCACTATCGAGCATAAGTACTCCCTCTTGGAGTTAAAAGCATCTACTTGGCCAGAGCATCTACTAATAACGGAGAGCATGCAAGATCATAAACAACACATAAGCATAACTTTGATAATCAACATAACAAGTATTCTCTATTCATCGGATCCCAACAAACGCAACATATAGAATTACATATAGATGATCTTGATCATGATAGGCAGCTCACAAGATCCGACAATGATAGCACAATGGGGAGAAGACAACCATCTAGCTACTGCTATGGACCCATAGTCCAGGGGTAGACTACTCACTCATCACTCCGGAGGCGACCATGGCGGTGTAGAGTCCTCCGGGAGATGAATCCCCTCTCCGGCAGGGTGCCGGAGGCGATCTCCAGGATCCCCCGAGATGGGATCCCCGGCAACGGCGCCAGAAAAGTGCTTGATGTCTACGTTCCCCCTCCTTTCCTGTAGACAGTGTTGGGCCTCCAAGAGGAGAGGTTTGTAGAACAGCAGCAAGTTTCCCTTAAGTGGATACCCAAGGTTTATCGAACTCAGGGAGGAAGAGGTCAAAGATATCCCTCTCATGCAACCCCGCAACCACAAAGCAAGAAGTCTCTTGTGTCCCCAACACACCTAATAGGTGCACTAGTTCGGCGAAGAGATAGTGAAATACAGGTGGTATGAATAAGTATGAGCAGTGAGCAACGGTGCCGGAAAAGTGCTTGGCGTGTAGTTGATGGTGGTGGTATTGCAGGCAGTAGTAACGCAAGTAAAACAGTAAACAAGCAGTAGTAACGCAGCAGTAGTAACGCAGCGGTAGTAAACAAGCAGTAGTAACTCAGCAGTATTTAGGAACAAGGCCTAGGGATTACACTTTCACTAGTGGACACTCTCAACATTGATCACATAACAGAATAGATAAATGCATACTCTACACTTTTGTTGGATGATGAACACATTGCGTAGGATTACACGAACCCTCAATGCCGGAGTTAACAAGCTCCACAATAATGCTCATGTTTAAGTAACCTTTAGTGTAAGATAGATCAACGAGACTAAACCAAGTACTAGCATAGCATGCACACTTGTCACCTTCATGCATATGTAGGAGGAATAGATCACATCAATATTATCATAGCAATAGTTAACTCCATAATCTACAAGAGATCATGATCATAGCATAAACCAAGTACTAACACGGTGCACGCACCGTCACCTTTGCACACATGCAGGAGGAATAAACTACTTTAATAACAAATCACTAGAGTAGCACATGGATAAATTGTGATACAACATGCTGCAATCTTAAAGAGATATAAATAAGCACCTCACTATACCATTCAATGAGTAAGTATTCTCGTGAAATCTAGCCTAAGAGACCCACACGGTGCACACACTCGTCACCTTTACACACGTGGGACGAGGAGTCTCCGGAGATCACATAAGTAAAACTCACTTGACTAGCATAATGACATCTAGATTACAAGCATCATCATATGAATCTCAATCATGTAAGGCAGCTCATGAGATTATTGTATTGAACTACATAGTAGAGAGATTAACCACATAGCTACCGGTACAGCCCCGAGCCTCGATGGAGAACTACTCCCTCCTCATGGGAGCAGCAGCGGTGATGAAGATGGCGGTGGAGATGGCAGCGGTGTCGATGGAGAAGCCTTCCGGGGCACTTCCCCGCTCCGGCAGGGTGCCGGAACAGAGATCCTGTCCCCCAGATCTTGGCTTCGCGATGGCGGCGGCTCTGGCAGGTTTCTGTGGGTTTCGTCAATTCGTATCGGGTTTTCTGATCCAGGGGCTTTATATAGGCGAAGAGGCGGCGCAGGAGGGCTGACAGGGGGGCCACACCATAGGGCGGCGCGGCCCCCTCTCGGCCGCGCCGGCCTAGGGTTTGGTGGCCCCGTGGCCCCCCTCCGGTCCTTCCCGGGTGTTCGGATGCTTCCGATGAAAATAGGAACTTTGGCGTTGATTTCGTCCGATTCCGAGAATATTTCGTTACTAGGATTTCTGAAACCAAAAACAGCGAGAAAACAGGAACCGGCACTTCGGCATCTTGTTAATAGGTTAGTTCCAGAAAATGCACGAATATGACATAAAGTGTGCATAAAACATGTAGATAACATCAATAATGTGGCATGGAACACAAGAAATTATCGATACGTTGGAGACGTATCATGGGTCTCGCATCACCGATCAAGGATGTGGCCTCCCAAGCAGACTACCCTTCACTGGCGCACATGGTGCAGAAGCTGTCATTATATGAACAGCGCCACCCAGAGGTATACCAGGATAAATTCAAGCGTGCGATGGTCCTGGTTGAGGCAGATGGAGATGAAGGCTCTGCGGGAGATCAAGAGGTAGCAGTGGCTGAGTGGACTCGGGGGGCAAGCCCCGTGTCCTGCAAATGGGTTAAGCCACAAGGTCCTCCAAAAGGGTTTGACTTCGATGTGACCAAGGCTGAGCAAATTTTCGACCTCTTACTTAAGGAGAAGCAGCTAAAGGTACCCGAAGGCCACAAAATCCCCACGACGCAGGAGCTGAACGGAAAGCCATACTGCAAGTGGCATAACACGTTCACTCATACCACCAACGACTGCAGGGTGTGGCGTCAGCAGATCCAAATGGCGATAGAACAAGGGCGTCTAATTTTCAGCCAGTGCGCCATGAAAGTCGACACACACCCCTTCCCCGCCGTTAACATGGTGGAGTGCACTTACCCTGGGAAGTGCCAGCCAGGTTTCTCGTTCAACATCAACATGGTAGGACCCGGGCACCACCCCGGTAAGGACGAGACGAGGGCAGCTGCTCTCATAGCAAGGACACAGAGGAAGCCGTTCCACGCGATCGGCCCCGGCACGATGGCAAGCGCTACGTCACAGAGGGAGAAGTGAAGAATGTGAGATATCAGCGACCCCTCTCTGATCACCTCCTCAACAAATACGTGAGTCCATACGACCAACGCCGACGATACGACAATGATGACGAAAGAGATCGTCTGGCTAGCAGGTACGCCAGGAGACATCGTCGGCATGATCGTGACGAGGAGAGATATGAGCGCCACACCAGGGAAGAATCAAGAGAGCAAGACGACGTGGATAGGCACTGGGACTGTCCCTTCTTCAGACACTGCTGGGATTCAGGAATGAGCCGATTGCCTACAATCGGCAACTGCCCAGAATGTAGACAGAGGAAGAAGGATGCAGCTAACGTGTCCGTGTTCAAACGTCTAGGGCCTCTCCCGCCTCGGAACAAGCACGCTGAGTCCTCTCGGGTTGAAGATCTCGAGGAATTAGAAGACGATGATGAAGAAGAAGAAGATAAGTACCACCAGCCAAGGTGGTGCCCTGATGGACTCAGCCGTTCCCAAAAGCGTAGGGTTCAGCGGCTACGTGGTTTGGAGGAAGCCGAAAGGTTATACCTGCACACGTTAAGGAAGGCGCGGCCTAATCTGGCCGCGAAAATTCAGCGAACTCTGGATGAAGAAGGACGGCCACAAAAGAAAGAGTGGCGCCCCAGACAGAAGAAAGCCGATGATGAGACATCGGCTGGCACAAACATGGTATTCATCCTTCCGACGGAGTTTAGTGCTCCAGGATTAGACGAAGCACCTGTGGCACAACTTGACTGCGGCCCACGGCCAGTTATCTTTGAGAAGCCACGAGAAAGAAGCTATAGACACCTGAAGGCCCTGTACTTGCGAGGTTATATCAATGGGCAGCCTGTCAACAAGATGCTAGTGGACACCGGAGCGGCAGTCAACATTATGCCATACTCCATGCTACGTCGGTTGGGACGCTCTAGCTCGGACCTGATCAAGACCAACGTTACACTGAGCGATTTCAACGGCCAAGCATCTGACGCACAAGGTGTTCTGAACGTGGATCTGACCATAGGAAGGAAAACCATCCCTACGACGTTCTTTATTGTCGATAGCAAGAGCACCTATGCTGTCCTGCTAGGGAGAGATTGGATCCACGCCAACTGTTGCATTCCATCCACGATGCACCAATGCTTAATACAGTGGGATGGAGATGAAGTAGAGGTCGTCCACGCAGATGCTCAGCCGAGATTTCAACGGCTGGCATGAACGTTTGGGAGACGACAGGCCAAGAGCCACTCTCCAGCATCAATTTGGACGACTGCGAGCGCATCGACGTGACGAAGGACGGGGTTAGGCTGGTCTTATCCACCGGCCTGACCGTATAGCAAGAACAAATCTATGGACGAACGTGGCGAGGCCGATTCTTGTGATCGGCCCCAAAGATCTATGGACGAATATTGCAAAACCTTCATTGAGCGATTCAATCAACATGGAGGCCGATTCCAGCAATCGGCCAAAATTATTCTCACCATACGTTCTGCCTGTGATCAACGTCGATCTAACGGGCAACGGGTTTACGTCGGCTGATGAGCTGGAACAAGTCAACATTGGTCCTAACGGAGCCGATGTTCAGATACAGTGCCTTGGCTAATTACATAGCCGATATCCGCAGTTACCTGGCAGATTCGGCTCGGGGGGCACCTAATCAGATGAACATGTGCGATACATGTGCACCTAATCAGATGAACATGTGCGATACATGTGCAGTGAAATATTGGAGGCCGATTTTAAATCGGCCAGTAAAAAAAAATGGGTACATACAAATCACAGCCGATGCACAGACATCGACTTGAGAAAATATGCGAAGACAACAGTATGCGAGTACAGCCGATGCACGGACATCGACTTCAGAATAATAAAAGCCGATGCATTGCTATCGACTCTAGAGGAACAAGCTCAATTGAGCAGGTTAACAGATTGGTTTCAGACCAGAGATCATGATATTTGAGATGAATCTCCTAGTGGATTTGCTGAGGAGTTCAATCTGCGCGTTTAAGGTTGGAGGATGGTTTGGACATGGGCTGGACCTGTTTGACCGTGTAAATAGGCAACTGTTTGGCCTCAAATCGCGTTTATAGTGCAAGCCGATGCCCTGCCATCGGCTCTCTGTACAGCGACTTCGTTCGACGATCGGCAAAGTTGACAAGAAAGCGAAATTAATAGGGGAATATTTTCTTCATTAATAATGGGATTTCTTACAAAGGAAGAGCCGATTGCTCAAGGGAGGAAGAACAAAAGAAAGGTCTATTGATCAATCTACTACTACTAGGCCTATACTAGTAGATCCTAGTCTACGGGCCGTCGCTGCCCTCGTCGTCGTCCTCGGAGCTCTCGTCGACACTGCTGCCGGTGGGCTCCTCGTCACTGCTCCCGTAGCCCTCTACAGGAGCTTCATCCTCCTCGTCATCGTCGCTGTCGTCGTCATCCCACCAGGTGCGGAGGCGCTTCGCCGGCGGGTAACCCTCGAGGGAGTCGTCGTCGTCGTCTTCCTCCTCCTCTTCCTCGGAGGGGGTGTAACCGTCCCAGGAGAACGAGTCGTCCTCGCTCTCCGATTCCAGATCCCCATCAGCGAGGAACTGGAGGTCTTCATCTCTGCTGGTCAAGGACTTGTCGTCCTCGGACCAGACGGAGGAGGCGTGGTCCTCCTGGTCCCACTCCTCCGGTGCGCGTATGTCCTCCGGCGTCGGCTCGCGGGAGGAGGAAGACCGGTAGGAAAGACCGGAGGAGGAAGAGGAGGAAGAGTCCATGGTGGGAGGAGGGTTTTCGAGTACTACGAGAGGAACAGAGGATGAGGAGGGGATGGAGAAGCGAATTGCTCGATGCGGTTAAATAAAAGGGATATGGTGGAGATTCAATGGCACAGCAGTTTCCGAGGAAGTGGTGCCCAAAGAAAAATTGGCCAGGTCACGCGGAAAGGCAAGGCATCATGATGAAGGATACTGCGACGGTTCTGCTCTGCCACGACATGACCCGACGAAGAAAAGCAGAGTGATTTTGGAATTGTCATTTCCAAAACCAGGGGGGCATGTGTTATCACCAGAATTTGACCGGATCAGAGGTGGGCCGCGATTAAAGATGGGCTTGAAGAATATACCCGGAAGGAATACATTGGATCGGCCTTGTATACAAAGTTTGGGCTAGTTTGCCCATGTATCTGTAAATATAGTAGGATACGTGTCGGTTAGATAGAATTTGGCTCGTGCACGGTTGGGATTACTCCCACGTTAGAAAGTCTACGGACTATAAATATGTATCTAGGGTTTCTGAAATAAACAACAATCACGTTCACCACAAACCAATCTAGGCGCATCGCCAACTCCCTTGTCTTGAGGGTTTCTTCCGGGTAAGCATCATGCTGCCTTGCGATCTAGGCAGTACACGTTTATTCGCTGTTCATGCGTTGCTCGTGCTGAAGCCTTGTTGATGGCGAGCAACGTAGTTATCATAGACGTGTTAGGGTTAGCATTGTTTCATCGTATCATATGCTTTCGTCCGTGCAACCCTTAGACGTCTAGCCGCCCTTACACCTATCTTAGGTGTAAGGGCGGCACCCCGCTTGATCATTATTTAGTAGATCCGATCCGTTATGATTGCTCCTTGTTCTTCAAGGATTAGTTTAATATCCGCATAGTTAGGCCTTACAAACGGGTTGAAGGATCCAGGTGGCACGTAGGGTGTAGTTTGCTAGCCCTAGACGGGATGTTCCGGGGATCAACTTCATGTTGGTTTTTAGGCCTTGTCTAGGGTCGGTTTATGACCACAGTGCGTGGCCGCCAGGCTCAATCACGCGTAGGATGTTCCGATTATATGGAGAAAACCCTAAATCGTCGTAGGTCGTTTTAGCTTTATTTTGATCAACCAGGACCACCATGTGATCGTACACCTCGTACGAATCATGGGTGAATCGGCTCCTTGAGCCGATTCACAGGACAACCTGAGAGCCGATCGAGGCTCGTATTTAATGTTTACGTGTATGCCATGCAGGAAACTAAGCGAGGCACATCCATCACCTTCCTGACCAGGTATAGGTCAGGTGACACGCCCTTGCACCAGCATCGGACGTGCGTGCCGAGTCTTTGCGGGCCGTCGCTCGAGGGACCAGGGCCAGCCGCAGTCCTGGGAGCCTCCCGGCTCTACTGTGTTGCCCGTCGCTGCTCGCCGGTGGGTTTCTGACCGCAACAATAAGATAATGAGAGGAAATTATTTCTCTAAGTAATTGAAAATAACACCTAAGTTAGTATGAGAGGAAATTATTTTTCTTAAATAAGAAAAAACACATCCACCAACTCAATAGTAATGTGTGATGCTAGTTTAAGTTGTGTGAATCATGTGTGTGCTTAGTTTAGTAAATATGTTTGGTATGATGATTGTGTACCCCGTATTCGTATTTTAGACGCTAGTACCGAGGAGTATCAAGAGGAGGAGGAGGTCTACTTCCAAGGAGAAGAAGACCACTTTGACCAATTCCCCAACCAAGGCAAGATAATACTCTTGCAAAGTGCAAAGCTCACCATGAGCAAGGCATTACCCATTTACTTTATGTACATGATCCTATTTTCCAAGTTTTACTTTACAAGCTTTATTATTTTTGTTTTATCAAAGTACTTTTTGATTTATGATTCACTTGGTTAATTTTGGATTAGTACAGGAGTATCAAACTTAGCCGAGAAGCAAAGCAAGTTATTTAGCACCCCTCATACTTAGATGCTAGTGCTAAATTTACAATTGACTACTCTAGATGGGAACATGTGTTTGTGAAATGATGATGGTGAAAACCTTGGAATGATGAGTCATTTCCATTGAAAGATTTTGAAGGTGAATATGACATGAACTTGACTTGGTGAAATGGCTAAAAACTGATGATTGAGTTGGATGCGATACCATTCCAATTTTTGAGTACCCCCAAAATACCTGATTATGGGTAAGGCTTAGCTGGAAATTTATGTGTCTTAGTATGGATTCCCTCTAAACAAGCGTCATAGAGGTTATGCCGAGGCTGCCTCCGTTGAAAGTGAAATGACGTGAATTGAGGTGAATTGTACGGCCAACCCCTGTGCAGTTCCCGGGATAACAGTTGGCTATCACCGGGAGGCCAAGCTCATGGGGAGAGGTGCCTATACTAGGGTGTGTAAGTGAAAGGTTAACGGTTGATGATCCGCGTACTGAGTTACGATTATTCGGGGTTTTATCCATGACGGATGTAATCAAATGTTGTGGCACAAGTGTGCAACCTCTGCAGAGTGTAAACCTATTCGAATAGCCGCGTCCGCGGTCATGGACAGTTGGAAAGGCCATACTGTTTCCGTCATCAGAATTTATATCTTTGTGATTGGTGAATTTTGAACTGGAACGGTGACTTTGAATTTGAATCACAACAGAGTTGTGGGAATGACACTAATGTTCCCACTTGAGTTAGTTAGCACATGAGGAGTTGTTTACTAAAATGTTTCTAAACTAAAATTGGTTGTATGCAAATAACCTTAGAGCTTAGAACACTCTCTATAGCAATGTTAGTACTTACATTAGTATTAGTTTGCGAGTACTTAAAGTACTCACGGCTTTGTCCCTGGCTATTCAAATGGCCAGACTATGAAGAGGAGTACCAGAATCCGGAAGAAGGACATCAGGACGTCTACGACAACTAGGATCACTCCTGACGTCAACAGTTGCCTGTGGAATAGATGGACTACTACTACGCTACTTCGCTTCCGCTATGTGTTTTGTAATTGATCAATAGATCATCTACTATTGTAATGAGATTGGATCATGTGATCCTTTGTTGTAAGACAATTATGATGTTGTAATGAATGATGTTCTGTGATATGAATCTATTATGTCTCGCAAAAACAATATTCCTGGGATTGCGATGAATGGCATAATAGGCATCTGGACTTAAAAATCCGGGTGTTGACAGCCAAATCCACATGTCATAATCTGCCACAGCTTCAAGCACCACACTGCAATATCCATGACGCCCTTTGTATATACCTTGCCAAGCAAACGGGCAGTTCTTCCATGCCCAGTGCATGCAATCGATGCTTCCAAGCATTCCAGGGAATCCTCTGGCAGCATTTTGTGCCATGATCTTTGCAGTCTCTTCCTCAGTTGACCCTCTCAAGTAGTATTTGCCAAACTTTCCCAGCACAGCTCGGCAAAACTTGTACATGCACTCAATGGCAGTAGACTCACTCATGCGAAGGTAGTCGTCCTGTGTATCGGCAGGTGCTCCGTATGCAAGCATCCTCATGGCGGCGGTGCACTTCTAAATGGACGAGAACCTGACAACGCCTACAGCGTCGAGCTTGAGCTTGAAGTAGGGGTCGAACTCTCAAACGCCGTGGAGGATATTCATGAACAGGCTCTTGCTCATCCTGTACCGGCGCCGAAAATTGTCTTCATGTGTTGCACCGTCTGCAAAGTAGTCGTTGTGCAGCATGGTATGCCCCTCCATCCTCTGCCGGGGCTTGGACTTCCTTCTCCCCCGCCTTGATCCTCCTCGGCGCAGCCTCTTCCTCTTCTCCGCCTCAGCGTCAACCATGTCCTGGAGGGACGCGATGATCAGCAAATGCTCCCGCAGGTCGTCGTCGAAGGCTTGCTCGTCCTCCAGCAGCAGGGCAAGCATCTCATCGTCGTTGTCCATGGCTAAAGCAAAATCAATGGTTAAAATTGCGCCGAGGCAGACGACGCAACGAACAGCGGCCAATCGCGTCTACCTGGCAAGTCGTCGAGCACCTTGTGTGCGCGGGGGTGGGGCGGATTTGACGGCGCGTTCGCTGGCGAAGCGGCGGCGGCGGCACGACCGGCGGGAGCCCCAGCCGCGACGACGGTGCCGACTCTCAGCAGAGATCAGACGTCCAAACGGCCGGGAAATCCAGCGGCGGCGGAGGGGTGGGAGGCGCGGGAAGGAAGGAGCGACGAGAAAAAAGGCGCGAACCAACGGTTTATGCAAATAGTCGCCGACATGTGGGAGCCCGCCTCACTTTTCGTTGTGTCCGACGTGCCCGGAGCGTCCCCTGTGGGACGGGGACGGGCTCGGGACGCCGGACACCGTATCGGGGCGCGCAGGACAAAATTGGGCTTTGGGAGACACCACTGGAACAGATTTTTGGTTCAAATTGCTTTTGGGGCGCTTTGGGGAACGCGGCTGGAGATGCTCTAAACCGAGCCAAACAGGCCAATTGAGCACGGAGACGGCAAGCATACGGGGACGCGGTCGACGGGCACAAGGCCGGATTGGGAGAGATCGCGCTCGCATAACACGAGCTTGAGCGAGACCCAGCCAAGAGCACACCGTTAACAACGACGTGCCACGGGATGCTAAAACTAGCTAAGAAGATAGCCGGCGAGAGCGGATATATAAGCAATCTCTACTACAGTATTTGCCTCGCTGACAGTCAGCTGCCAAAACGGAATCTCCCCTCGACGGGGGCGTGGACTCTGCAGGCGGCCAGCGCCTAGCAGCGACGTGACCCGAGCTTTGTCCATCTTCCTTTCCTTCCTTCCTCGCTCGGAGATGTTGACCTGGAAAGCTTGCGGAAAGTAAGCGGGGTTCGGTATCCATGGAAATGGAATACCACGAAACAGAATATTTTGCTCAGCCGCCACCCGCCAGCCAGCCAGGGGGAGGAAACCAACTCGCATCGGCCTTTGCCCGGCTAGCTAGCTAGCATCTGGGTGGGTCTTGTTTTGATGCTCTCAAATGTACTATACGTTATTCTTCCTGCCAAGCTCTAAAGTATCCTCCTATTCATTCGATGAAAGAGATGTCTATCCGTCTAAAGTTATTCCCCCTCCGGACAGGATTTGGATTTGGAACATCTTGAAAGCGTCGGGGGAACATATTCGCACCTTGAATGGGCCGGATTTTCACACCTTCTTCGTGCAAGCGTACGATCAAGAGGAGCTCAAGTCCAAGGGCTAAACATGTAACCATTTTTTCGATAAAGGAATGTATAATATCGAGAGATACCACATACACCCAGCCTCTAGAACAATGCAATACCCTGTGTTTGGATGCATAGAAAGTTAGCATGGAATTGAATTGGGCCAAAATTCCAAATCTAAGGTAGAATTGAATTGGGCCAAAATTCCAAATCTGTTGTTTGGATGTGTTTGGAAATTGCTGTTGGAATTAAAGGTTGAAAGCAATTCCAAAAGCTGTTTGGATGAAAAACTATGGATTTGGAATTTCTCCACAGGCAGCCGGCGAAACGAAGTAGTAGGGGCACCCATCCCATGCGTGCTCGAGCTGGACCCCCCGCCATGGCTCGGGGCAGGCCGGCGTCGGTTGCTGTGACGCGGCGGCGGACGCGGCGGCGGTTGCAGGGATGCGGCGGCCGCGGTTGTAGGGACGCGGCGGCGGCGCCTGCCGCGGCAGAGACCGAGCGGGGCGGGTGGCGAGAGGAGCAGGGGCAGAGACCGGCGGGGGAAGGCGGCGGGGCTGATGCCGGCGGCGGAGGGAGGCGGGGCTCACGCCGGCGGCGGAGGGAGGCAGGAGCTCACGCGGCGGCGGCGCCTGCCGCGACAGAGACCGAGCGGGGCGGGTGGCGAGAGGAGCAGGGGCAGAGATCGGCGGGGGAGGGAGGCGGGGCTGATGCCAGCGGCGGAGGGAGGCGGGGCTCACGCCGGCGGCGGAGGGAGGCGGGGCTCACGCCGGCGGCGGAGGGAGGCGGGGCTCACGCCGGCGGCGGAGGGAGGCAGGAGCTCACGCGGGGTGGGGATGGAGACGGGCGCACGGAGCGAAGGGATAGGCTGCGTTTCCGAGCCTTTCCGAGGGTGAGACCTCGGAAAGTTTTGTGGGCTGTTTGCACGCGAGGTGGGGGGGCTCGGAATTTGGTTGGGCTTTCCACGTATCAATTCAAAGCGCAGTCCAAACAGCAGAATTTGCAGAATCGACCCAAATTCCAATTCCATGCCCAGATTCTGTGCATCCAAACACAGCATAATGGTATTAGGGATGCACACATCTAAAAAAGAAAAAATAATCTAAGAAATAAAAGTCTCGCTACATTCAAGCCCTAGCAGCAACCAACGTTCTCAGTATCGAGATATCATTTTTGCTCAACAGTATCGTATCATAGTATCATGATACTATGACATTTCTATTTTCAATCAATTTTTGTGTTTATAAAAATAGTCACCTAGCATATATTTCTGGAAAAACAAAGTGCCATATCATATTTTTCGCATGAGGGAATGATATATCATAGTCTAAACTTGGAGCATGCACACCAACACCACATGCGGGATGCAGAAGCGGTAAATAGTATGTCTAATCCACAACAAGAAACCAATGAAGTCATTACTTACTTATAAGGCTCGCTAATGTCAGCAGATTAGCTAGTTCCTTAATTAGTTTTAAGTGATGTGTGGTATCACATGTCGTCAATGTATCGGGATACTACTGATTCAAGGCATCATATCGCATTCCGACAATGATACCTCCCGATTAAGATACACAGTGTGATACATATCGTGTCAGTATGGTAGAATCTTAGTATCGTAAGAGCATCTTCACCGGTGGTCCCGATAGCATTTTGGGGGCCGGCAACGAAAATGGGCTCGCACCGGGGCGTCCCAAAAGCGCCGGCACTTTTTCGAGCCCAATAGAAGCGTCGGCAACCCCGTGCCGCCCCCTTCATGATGGGCGCGAATCGGGCGCGCCGGCACCTTGCGGCACGTCTATTTTCGCGAGTAGGGCCGCCTTGGCAGCGAGAGGACGCGCCGGTTCGCGTTGGAAACGACGCGGGAAGGTTGGTCATCGGCGTTAATGGTCTCCGGCGTGGAAACCGAGGCGGCGACTGGCCACGCGGCGTCCACCCACCTCCCCCACGCGCCTACGCCGCCGTAAATGCGACGCAGAAGCTGAAGCGCGGGTAGTTGGCACCCCTATTTAGTACGTACGCCGTCCACCACCACGACGCTATCCTCTCATCTCCACCACCGTGTAGCCGCGCTATCCTCTCTCATCTCCACCACCGCCGATGCGTCATCCTCTCCTCTCCACCACAACAATACCGCGGCGGCTCCATACGACGTACTGCATGCTTGGACGCAACGGCCGCACGCCGCCTGCGGCGCCTCTACCACCACCACAGCCGCAGCCCGACGCCGACTACAGCTCCAACGACTCAGTCGACCCACGGTTTGAGGAGTGGGACGAGGTGTACGTCGCAGACGCAGAAGCTTAGGCGGCGGAGGAAGCGGCGCAGTGCGGCGAGCAGGCGCAGGCCCCCGCTGACCCGGAGCAGGCGGCGATCCTGGCGTCCTTGAACGCGCAGCGTTCCGGAGGCTGAAGGAGGAGCAGCGCGAGTTCATCAACGACGCGAACTTCGAACACGCCGTCGAGATCTCGCACCAGCGAGCGGCCACGGAGGAGGCGGGACGCCTCCTCATGGCGGTGGAGCGACAAAAGCTCGAGCTGAATGCTCAGCGCCACGCCGAGGCGTTCTCCAGCAAGCAAGCGAGGCTCGCCCAAAACGAGGCGTCTCGCCGATGGCTGGCATCGCTGAGGGGACAGTGCTGCCGGCAAGCTCCTGCGACGCCGGCCGCCATGCTCCACCGCCAGATACGCGAAGCAAGGACGGAGATGTGCACACGGATGCAGGCGGCAAAGGGGAAGAACGACGATGATGCAGGCCCATCGCGCGCCCATCCGACAGCCAGTAGATTAGGGTTCTAAGTTTAAGTTTTATTTAAATTTAAATTCGAGTAACTTTTGTATAATTTTCGTATAAATTTTGTATGAATTTTGGTTTTTAAATATCATTTTAAATTTAAATTTTTATTGGGGCTGCCGTATGGGAACACCGGTGTGGGAACAGCATCCCCAAATAGAGGATGCTCTGCCGGCGCCCCATATGGTAGTGTCAGCGCCGCTGCCTGCCACTATTTGGGGGCGCCGATGAAGATGCTCTAAGATACTAGAATCTGTATCACGATACTGACAACCATAGCAGCAACAATATATACACTACCGAAACAACACCTGAATTTCAAGCTTTTCGTAAGCGAACGTCTCCAAGAAAAGAAGAGTGCACCTAAGATTCCAAGATAATCTTCATAACGGTGAAAGCGATACGTCTCGATTGATGCCATACTTAATAGACGGGGATACACGCAGTACGTTGTACATTGTAGCATCTACCGCTAACCGCTTGTATTCTTGCAGTGCAGGCGAATGAAGCTGTGCACATTCCTGTCCGAATATCCAGATCGCTCAGCCATGGTCACCCCCTTCCAGCGGGCAGTCGCCGTCGCCGGTATCGTATGCGTAGTGGGATATTCCGCGCAATGCACCCGTGACGCAAAGCTAAACCCAGCCAAACACGCACGCGCGTCTAGCTTGTTCCCGTAGACAAACGAAACGACAGGCCAACGAAACGACAGGCCAACGAAACGACAGGCCAATGGACACGACAAGCATACGCGGACGCGGTCGACCGGGACAAAGTCGGATTCGGAGAGATCGCGCTCGTGTTAATAAGGGTATCTCCAGCAGCGCGACCCATTTTAATGTTCGAGAGCGTCCGTTTGCGTCGCGCTGCGGACGCTAAAATGACCGTTTTTGTCCACGCGTCCGTTTGCGTCTGGGGGCTGCTCCAGCGGAGCGACGCATTTATTTTTTTCTTGTTTTTTTCCTCATCTCCATTTAAACATAGTTCCAAATATTACATATTGAAACATGATTTTACACAAACTAACACATAGTTTGGAACATGGTTTACACAAACTAACACATAGTTTGAACCATGGTTGACACAAATATAACATTTTAAAAAAAGAAACCAGATGTGTTGATTTCCGTATGTTCGCTGCCAAGAAAGAACATTCGAGGGCACACCCAATCACCCAAACTGGAAAATCCAGCGGGAGGAGACGGTGCCCTTGTTGGTTCTACCGAGGGAGAACATCCAGAAACCTCGACTACTGGATTTGTCTGGCCCGTAGCCAGATTCGCTGCAAAGAAAAAACACTCTAAGTTCTAACTATCGGTGTCCGAGCCGGATTCGCCGGTGTGGTAGTGCCTGTGGTAGGCTGTGTCGTCGAACACCTTGACGATCATCTCGCCGTCCCCCTCGTAGAGGAAGGTGAGCTGGCAGCCGGGCTCGAGCGCGAGGTCACGGGCGAACTTATCCCACCCCGTGTGCAGGTACATCTTGCCCTGCCCGTCGAACAGGACCTCCACGGGCCAGCGGCAGAAGTTGCAGCTGGCCTCCCGTAGCTGCAAATGCGCCGGCTCGACGCCATCGTCGAACTCGGTGAACTTGTCCGGGAGCCGCTTGATGCCGAGTGGGTCGTCGTCGATGCGGAGGAGGAACTCGAAGCATCGGTCGTCCTATGAAGACGAGGAGGGCGCAGGCGACAGTGAGCATGGGGCCGTTGCTGCTCCACCACGGCGGCCCCTTTCCCCGGCCCCGGGGGCGCCCAGGGCCGCGGCCTCGACCGCCTCGCCGGCCACCAGGACCAGCCATGGACTTCCTCGCAGGCCTGGATGCCTCGCAGGAACACCTAGGCGGCGCTACGGTCGAGCTTTGTGACGGCTAGGGTTTCTTTGGAGGAGTGGATGAGGAAGAAGAACGCGCGCTCCCTTTATATAGGCCGGAGGCATGCGGTGGCCGCGGGACGCGTGGCGTCGCCATTAACATGGTTGGCGGAGGTGGGCTACGGCCGCTCGGCAGCCGAGGCATCGCCATTAACGTGGCGTAGGCTGCCGAAGCGACGCAGCGGCGCAGTCACTGGCGTGTTTGAGAAGACGCATCGACGCAGAGTCGCTGCCAGGCGGGCCCCACGAAACGTCCTCCAGACGCGAGCGAACACTTTCCGGACGTCCGCAGAGACGCATCCGAGGCGCATATTTAGGCCAGGTTTGCGTCTCCGCGGATAGCCCGGCCATTTTACGTCGCCCCGCTGGTGGAGGTGTCAGACGCATTTCCGATTACGGCGGACGAAAACGGTTGCTCAGTGTGTGTTTGCGTCACGCCGCTGCAGATGCCCTAACACGAACAAGACCCAGCCAGGAGCACACGGTTAACAACGAGGTGTCACGGGGTGCTAAAACTAGCTATGACCGTACAACCGAAAAGAAGATACAGTAAAGGCATCTGAGCGGGCTTAGGCATCTCCAGCGGAACGATCCATCATATTCTGGTTCATTTGAATCGGTTCGCGCGGACAGACATCGCATGCTAAAGCGGTGCGTTCTAAATGGACTAACTCGCGAGGACCGACCGATCCATTGACCAAATTTGAGCCGTCGATGTGCTAGGCCGGACAGCGCGCGTCCTCCCCTAGAACACCATGGTCTCCTCCCGCCAATGTTGCAGAAATCACTCCATTCCCTCCAATAGCCCCTCCACGGAAATTTGGCTGACACGATAGCGAGCAAAAGCGATGGACCCCGCAGGCACACACATCCGGCAAGAAGGTGGCCAAGCCGAAGAAGCTCGCTAAGGATTTCACGCCGGACAAGCAACGGATCAAGGTGGAGGAGCACGTAGGCCGAAGAGAGGTTGCCAGAGCTCGGGCAGCCACCGCTAAGCTGGAAGAAAAACGGCATAAAGCGAATGAACACATCATTGTCATGATGAGAAGCAGGAGGCGTTGAATGTGACGTTCGGGCACGGTGTGGTAATCCCTTTGGCTCCCCCAGGCCATGTCATTGTCGTCGCGCTGCCATGCCCCATCCTAGGGCGACGGCCATGGGAGGCATGGATGCGCGCTATCCGTCTTGCGATCCTCGCACAACATCGTCAGAGAGACGTCTGGGCAAGGCATCGACCTCAACCACACTCCCAAGCACTAGTAGGAAAAAGCCTACCAGTCGCGTGTCATTTTGGCTACCATTCGCGTGCCCTGGCCCGCCACTGGTACCTCCCCAGTGGTAAGTCTTACTAGTCGCGTGTGAACCCAGCACGCGACTAGTATGACATGTACTAGTCGCGTGCGGGTCTGGCACGCTGCCACTAAAGTACTGCTAGTGTGATTTTTCGCAATTTAAATAAAAGATGGGGCCATTGCCCAACTATCCACATGATTTTACACAAAACACCCTAAAAATTAAAAGAAAGCAATCGAGTCCATGTCGTCTCCTTGTGCCATTGACGAGGGGAGATGGTGCAGAGGAGGCGTTCGCCAGAGGTGCTGCGGCGGAGGAGGCGGTCGCCGTCGCCGTAGGTGGTGAGGAGGAGGATGCGGAGCATGGCGCCGGATGTGGGCAGAGGAGGTGGTCGCCGTCGCTGGAGGTGGTCCTCATCTTTGGGGAGAAGGAGGAGAAGTGGAAGAGGAGGAGAGTAGAAGGTGGAGAAGTGGGAGAGGAGGAGAGAAGAAGGTGGGAAAATGGAAGAGTGTGAGGGGAGAAGTTGGATAAGAGGAATATGAGGAGGGGATAAGGTGGATAAGGGGTAGATGAGGAGGGAAAAGTTTGAAACTACAGAGAGATTTTTTTTTGGAATTTTTTAGATTTGAAATTCGTTTGCCTCGAAATCTAAAACCTGGAAAAAAAAACTTTGTTTTCCTTTTAAATTTTTTGCAATCTAAAAATTCTCTCAAAGCCCAAAGGGGTTGAAATCAGATGTAAAATTTTGCGTAGATACATTTTCATATAATTTTTTTTTCATCGGAGGTCTTATGCAACCAGAAAAGTCGTTTTACCGAAACATAGCGTCATTTTGCATAATATATAAAAATTCATGTTTGTTATTTTTTCTTAAAACAAGATGACATAACACATGGCTATCTCAAAGGATTTTATTTTTAAAATTTTCTATCATTTTCTATGATTTTTTTAAAAAACTGAAAAGACGATATCGATCCAAGGGGGGTGTGCATATTCTGAGATTAGTAGTAGGGTGCCCAAAATAGAGCAGGCTACTACTAAGCTGATAGTAGTAGTGTGCCCAAAATAAGGCAGGCGACTAGTATTTCGGCTTATTCGCGCCCGTAATATATTGGAAGCGGGCGGGCAAAGATGCACGTGACCGGTATGGAGATAGTAGTCGTGTGCCTCCATTGGAGCATTCTGTGGACACTTTCTGGACCCAAGGACAACCGATCCCTAACTACTAGTCGCATGTGCTACTCTCCGGTATGCTACCATTACACGCGTACCAGTCGTGTGCGCATTTTCGGCTCGCGACTACTAATATCGGTCACGTGTGTTTAGACTAGTGCGCTGCCAATGAGCGTCCCCCTATAGCGTTTTCCCTACTAGTGAAGGTCGGGCAATCATCGTTGGTGGCAGTGAAGAAGCAATGGCATATCTCTGCCGCCGCCAGTCAACCTGTTCGATGGAATGGCTAGCGAGCTACCGTTGGCGGGAAAGATGGTAATTTCTTTCCCTTTGGCACGACTGATACGTCTCCGACGTATCGATAATTTCTTATGTTCCATGCCACATTATTGATGATATCTACATGTTTTATGCACACTTTATGTCATATTCGTGCATTTTCTGGAACTAACCTATTAACAAGATGCCGAAGTGCCGGTTCTCGTTTTCTGCTGTTTTTGGTTTCAGAAATCCTAGTAAGGAAATATTCTCGAATTGGACGAAATCAACGCCCGGGTTCCTATTTTGCCCGGAAGCATCCGGAACACCCGAGAGTCGCCGGAGGGAGGCCACACGGCCCCGGATGATAGGCCGGCGCGGCCCACCCCCTGGCCGCGCGGCCCTATGGTGTCGTCGCCCCTTCGACCTTCTGACGCCGCCTCTTCGCCTATATAAAGGTCCCAGACCTAAAACCTCGATCGGGAAAAGCCACGGTACGAGAAACCTTCCAGAGCCGCCGCCATCGCGAAGCCAAGATCTGGGGGACATGAGTCTCTGTTCCGGCACGCCGCCGGGACGGGGAAGTGCCCCCGGAAGGCTCCTCCATCGACACCACCGCCATCTCCATCAACGCTGCTTGTCTCCCATGAGGAGGGAGTAGTTCTCCATCGAGGCTCGGGGCTGTACCGGTAGCTATGTGGTTAATCTCTCTCCTATGTACTTCAATACAATGATCTCATGAGCTGCTTTACATGATTGAGATCCATATGATGAGCTTTGTATCGCTACTAGTTGTGTGCTACTCATGTGATGTTATTAAAGTAGTCTATTCCTCCTGCATGGTGTAAAGGTGACTAGTGTGTGCACCGTGTGGTTCTTGTCGTAGGCTATGATCATGATCTCTCGTAGATTGTGGAGTTAATTATCATTATGATAGTATTGATGTGATCTATTCCTCCTTCATAGTGTAATGTGGACAGTGTGTGCGCTATGTTAGTTCTTGGTTTATTTCGCAATGATCTATTATGCTCTAAGGTTATTTAAATATGAACATTGAATTGTGGAGCTTGTTAACTCCGGCATTGAGGGTTCGTGTAATCCTACGCAATGTGTTCATCATCCAACAAAAGAGTGTATGTAGCACATATGAGAAAGAGTTATTTATTATGCGATCAATGTTGAGAGTGTCCACTAGTGAAAGTGTAATCCCTAGGCCTTGTTCCTAAATATCGCTATCGCTGCTTGTTTACTCGTTTTACTTGCGTTACTACTGCTGAGTTACTACTCGCTTGTTTATTGTCCCGGGCAAAGCACTTTTCCGGTGCCGTTGCCCACTGCTCATACTTATTTATACCACCTGTATTTCACTATCTCTTCGCCGAACTAGTGCACCTATTAGGTGTGTTGGGGACACAAGAGACTTCTTGCTTTGTGGTTGCAGGGTTGCATGAGAGGGATATCTTTGACCTCTTCCTCCCCGAGTTCGATAAACCTTGGGTGATCCACTTAAGGGAAACTTGCTGCTGTTCTACAAACCTCTCGCTCTTGGAGGCCCAACACTGTCTACAAGAATAGAAGCTCCCGTAGACATCAACGACCGATCCAACTTGATCTTATATTTCTTTCCCGTTGCAAGTTGGTTGTGCCAGCGGCTTGTCATGGCCACTATGTGCGTAGGAATTCATGGAGAACAATGGCGAGGCTATCTTTCATGACATGATCAAAGACGGCACTGACAAGGAAGATGGCAACTACACTCAATATGAAGAGACTCAATATGATGAGGCTCACGAGGGCTACTCTGACAATCATCCATTGTTTGGCAACGACGGCTTCACCCAAGCCATGGGCGAGGGCATCACCCAAGCCACAGCCGCGACACTAGCCGCTTCACTTGCCGAGGTAAAAAAGGTGAGCCAAAGGACGGAAAGAAGAGTCCATTGGGAAGTCTAGGCTTGTCGAGGCCGAAGCCAAGTCTAGGCTCATGGATGTCGATGCCAAGTCCAAGGTCTTGGTGGCTGAAGCCAAGATCATGCCCGAGGAGACCTAGGTCATGCTCACCGACTTGGCCACCATATCCGACCCGGTTCCTAAATTAGGTTAACCTTAACCATCCCAAACCACTTTGTTTCAAGTTTATCTCATTGCAAATGTGCAATTCAGGTAAAAGTTAAGACAAATAGTAGAAATTCACGTATTCGTGCTAAGTATCACGATATAAACCTATACTATGTGGTGTTATATACTACACATCAGAGCCTGATGTTTAGAGATGTCGTACTCAACTATTATATTCAGGCTTATGATGGTGTGTATTATATTCACAAAGCTGAATCTTCTTGGATTTTGTTGGATTTTCATTGATTGACTAGATCCATACATGAAGTTTGACTTTGATATGCAAATGCATGTTGCTATATCAAGTCCTTACTTGGTGCTATAGATCTAGAGGGTAATGGTAAACGTGTGAGGAAGTGATGAAATTCTGAAGATCTTAAAGACATGAGAAAGGTCCAACAGCAGAAAGAAGTAAAGTTGTGGGAAGCAACCACAATATTCAGAAGGAAGTACCAATCAAAACTCCTGCTTTACCTCAACAGAGGAGTACTTTAGTACATAGGAAGCATGAGGGTGAGAAATATAATGATTATGGTGAAGCTGAAGCAGATCCATAGTCAACATAGAAGAGGGAATGCATGGGAAATCACTTAGGATACTATAATCATAGTGTCAGTTAGTGGTTTTCTTGCAAAATAAACCCTGAATGAAGGAAGGTGATATATGAAATCATAGCAGACATAAGAAGACCATAGATGATATCAGAAGACCACAATTGGTATAATATTAATACTGCGAGATAAAGTAGAAGATGTCTCGTCCAGTTGATCAGAACCTATAATAGAATCCATTTTTAGATATCAAATAGCCATAGTTGGTATAATAACCACAACTGATATCAGTTGGTATTACAAATAGTCCACGATTTAATTAGTTGTAACAAAAGTTTGTGAAGAAATAAAAATCTTGTCAGCCAAATAGCTAGATCTATAAACATTTAGTCAAAGGATTCACATTGGATGTCCACAATTGAGTGGATACACCACAAAGCTTCGTCGCAAAACCTTAGAGGAATATAAATTATAAACAAGACCTATACCAATATTCTAATCATAAGTCCAATAGTTGGAAGAAAAGGAGTTGAAGACCATAAGAAAACTCTAAGGGGTAGAGTAAACAATGAGTTGGATGTACAATAACTCAATATTTTGAGCAAGATAGTTGAAGAAGGTCCGAGCGAGAGGAAGTTCGATCTTATTTTTATAAGATTATCGAACACTACTTTCAGAAGGATATCAGACCAGAAGCCGAGGTTTATACCTCGAGGAAGTAAGAAGATGACCATAACTTGAGTAAGTGAGTAATATGTACTCAGAAGTACGATAACTCAAGTAAACTTAGATAAATGAAGTTGGACGAAGAAAATACCATAGACCAAATACAGCTCAAGAAGGCCAAAGACCGAAGGAGATTGACTATACCAAAACTAAAGTCAATTTGAAAGATTCCTTTCATGGAACCTAAAGAAACCAAAATAGTTATAAGTATCAACCATCAACCATGATGGGATGGATTATATAATTCTAATCCATTATTATAAAAGTAAACCATCACGACCAATTCCATAGTTAGTACCTCATTAAGCACCATTACTGCAGTTTTGGTGGTAAGGGAAAACAAAGACCTATTTTATCAAATAGGAGAATGTTATCCAATTAGTCCTCAATTAAGACTGTCAGGACAAGAAGAAGTCCCAATCATTGAATATTCAATGAGAAAGGAAACAAGCTTATAATATTGGAGGAACTCATGGAAGTAAAGGAAGTAATAGTTGTTTGATGTCAAACACTAATGGATTCCAGGAAGAATCTGGACAAGGGATATATTCAATTATATCCAGTGAGATCATCACGGAGTTCGAGAAAAGAAGTAGTCTATACAAGACATATCCACATTCCGAAAACGTGAGAGAGATCAAACTTCGAGGACGAAGTTTAGTTTAAGGGGTAGAGACTGTAATATCCCAGGTAATGGGGTTACAAAAATAGAGGAAACAGATGTGTGCATTGCATTCATGCATAGAAAATGCAGGGAATTTTCGCGCTTTAAAGTAAAACAAGTCGCGATGAGTCGAAGTTTCACTTGACCTTGGTGGAATTGAAGTAGCTCATCAAGTCAAGCGCTATAAACCTCAATGTGACTTTGTGAAAATCTTGTTTTGGGTAGAGATGATTTGATCTAAGGGGTTAGATCAAATGGAACTAATAATCAACACAACAACACTTTACTCAATGATCAAATGCTTGACCTTATAAAAGATTATAGTATGGTAATCATTGTCTTAGCATTGGAACATCAATTCAATTGCAAATCAAGTAACAATAAAATGGAGAAACCATTATTGACTTATCCCTTTCATGTCCTAAACTAATCCTTGATCTTACCATGAACCTCATGGTATCCATTTCACTTCATTCATGGAAACAAGACAAGGAGGTAAACTCCATAAATATATATCCTTCTATATTCCATATTATTATACATCAAACCTAGAGAGGTGAGAGTTTTATATTATTTATTAGAGAAGCATTAACAAACCTTGAGTTAAACCTTGGATATACATCCAAGTATCCAAATCATCATTCTCTATGGAACTTAATCTTAGGATGGAATTAAAGTCCTTCCCAAATGAGAGAGAGACCACTCATACCAATATTAGGATTACCTATTTAAGAATAAAGGACAACCTTTGAACTAAAGTATTAGGTTGTAAACCATTTCCCTTGGAGTGGTGTGATAACCTAATATCACATGGAATAATACCATATCCATGAATTGATAAAGTAAGGAGGAGATTAATTCAACCAAGATAGTCAAGTGGAGTTTTAGACTTGATATCCATCGAGATATGGTAAATACACCATAAACCCTAGAATAAACCATTCCTTTACAAGAGAGCTCAAGTTATGGTGTTACACTCAAGTTAATGAGGCAACACTTAGACTTGGGTAGAGAACTATCTGTACAACAAGATGATCATATCATCATTGATTAAGTAGAACCTTAACATAATATCTCAGGCATTCTCCTGGGATATAAACTTTAGAGGCAACCATAGTAGTTCCAATCCAGAATGTAAATTAGAAGTACTATACCCTATCTGATCAAGACAATGCTTGATCATGGAAGTGAGAAACCTATTTAATGAGAGATACCTTAGGAAGCCAAACCTTGATCATTATAAATTGAGTGATGATAATAAACCCTAAGAACTTGAGGTAAAGATATTAAGAACAAGTTGATCATGCCTAATGCATGATCATGCTCTTGAGGTATGTGAAGATAAGTTAAACCCTAATCAGATAAGTAGATATCATTCATCACATGAAATTATAGGAAGATCAATAGTAATCAAATCCAGGCTTATATCCCAATCTTAACTTGTGAATCACTTGGTGATCATAAGTACAATTATACCATATCTACATTCCACTTATTTTTTATCTAAGAAACATAAGAAAAACCTTAGAGTAAAACTCCACACTTAAATGGTGAGAAACCATCTATTCATATGACCAAAGTTAACTATAAAAAGAACCATAACCACTCTAGTTACTTCAATGATAAATTGAGGATAGTAATAAAAGTCAATTGGTGAAAGATAAAACCAACTCCCAAGTCCTCAATCACTAAAGAAGCACATAAGCCATTAAGCAAGTAAGCATCTTATCATAGATAGGGGAGATTAAACCCTAAATAATGTAATATGATATCATCTCAAATCCATAACCTAGACCAAACCATGACTAGAGTTATGTCTACTCTAGGTAATTCAAGGTGTTATAAAATATAATTCCAGTGCCACCTTTGTAAAATGGTTATAATAAAACCTACAAAACCTTAACAAGCAAGTGCTCACATAAAATTATGTGCAAGTGACAGAATCCTCAAATAGAAACCAAGCAGTAATAACAATCTATGAAATACTTTGAGTTCAAGTAGTAACTCTAATCATTCCAAAGCATTTGATTCATAAGAAAAAGGAAAGTAAAATGAGAATATAAACTCATGTTTAATTGCTATTTTAAATAAGCCAACAAGTATGAAATATAATCAAATATGAACTATTTGTTATAAATAGAAAGAATGGTGTAATACTCATTGCTCTGCAACTTGATGAAATTAACCTAGTTGAGAAGCCTGCAAGAAAATAACAAAGTTTGAATTTGAAATCAAATAAGCAACACTAAAAAGAGAAAAAGAAAACAGAAAAGAAAATAAGAGAGAAGAGAGGCTTACCCGGCCGCAGTAGCCCAGCTGTCGAGCCCAACATCAAGCCCAGCAATGCAGCCCAACGAGCAGCCCAGGACCAACCCAATGCCACCAAACCAGCCCAGCCCAAATACCGCTTCGTTTAATCTCCACGCGAGGTGGACGAACTCGTCTTCGTCTCCGTCTTTGTCGCCACGGGCATGCTCGACAGCACGACACCGACAGAGCTCCACGTCCCGGCCGCCGATGTGGACCTCCGCGACCATCGTCGACCACTGGAGACCGTATAAATACGGGGGAGCAACCCTAGCGCTCACATTTTCTCCATTCTCGTCGCCGTGACCGAAACCCTAGCCGCCGGTCACCCTGCCGCCCTACCGTTTCCGACCACCCCCGAGCCAACCAATAGGCCCAGGAGGAGCGCCTCGTCGCCCTCGTCCTCCTGGTGGAGTCCAGCGTCAAGGGGAGCTCGGAGGGGGAAGAATCGACCGTTCCCTTTCGCAGTTCTGCGAGGGAAACGGCGACCACCACGTCGCCTCCGTCTCCTATTCACGCCGGCGACAACTCAGGGAGCATCAGGGTGAGCATGCGCTTCTCTAGAGCCCCCTATTGCATCCTGGTTCGCGCCGTAGCTCGCTCGCGCCATAGGCCGCCGTGCGCCGCCGCTGTTCGCGCTCGCCGGAGCTACTCCGACGACCATTAGGGAGCGGCGCCGCCACCAATAGCTTCTCCTCGATTCGCTGGTTCTAACGAGTATACACACAGCCCCGCGGGAGCACCCTAGCGCCGGCGAGCATCGCCCACTGCCGCCGGCCAGCATCCCCGACACCACGGTGGCAATTTGGACTCGGTCAAAGCCCATGTGGCGGAGGAGGTGGACATGGCCCCACCAGTCATAGACTGTGTGGGTGTTCTGTCCGGGTAGCTTTAGTTAATTTCCGATTTAATTTCAATTCAATAAATTGCTGCAACTTCAAATGATTATAGAAAATTCAATTTAAGTCCGAAAAATATAAACGAAATATCAAAATTCTTATAAAGATGAGATCTACCCAATAAAAATATAAAATGAAATTTTTATTTTTAATAAAAATTTAATTGTTTAATACTTGTTATTTAAGCCTTTTCTTTTAATTCTAAATTCAAGTAAAATTCAATAATTAATAAAATTTCCAAAAGTAACTAAAAACCAAGTAAATAAATAAAGAAAACATTAAAACTAATTTTCTTTATTTATTATTTATTAAATCATTATTAGAGGGATTTAAAACCTGATTAATAATTACCCTAATTATTAATTGTTTAAAAATAATAAAAAGCCAAAATTGAATATTATTTTATTCTGAAATTGTTAATAACTTCAACTTTATTATTGAAGTTATTAACTTATGAACTAATAATAATATTACAACCCTAGTTCCATATGGTAGAAAACTAGGAACTTATCATTTCATGTGGAACCCTAAAAACCTAACTCTACTAGGAACCCTAGTTCCATTATTACATGTGAACCCTAAATTGCTTCTAACCTAAACCCTAGGTTAGAGCATGTGATCATGGTACATTCTTTCAAAGCATAGAACCCTAGTAACAAATAAATACCTGTCTTGGCCACATAAAATGTAGAAGACCTATCACTAATATATGGATATCCCATGTGTTCATCTTCATCAAACCTAGATAATCAAGGTAGGGTGAACCAAGTGTAAACCCTAGATCCTATTACCAAAGCCATCATCCATATTCATCCATGCTTAGCATCACACCATTGTGATGAACCCTAATAACAACTATACCAAATATTGTGCATTACCTAACCATATTCCACTAAACCCTACTAGTGTGAGATACTTATGAACCATCCTATTTAGGAACCAGCCATTCTCTACTTAGAAACCCAATAGCTAATACAAGACAACCTCAACCTTAATTGTTATACTTCTTATTATTTAAAAAGTATGTTCTTCAAAAGTTATTCTTTTGAAGTAAACAGAGAACCATCATCAACCCTGTTTATAAGAACCTATAAGTCCTAGCCAGCTATCACTAGCAAGATAAACCAACCTTGACCACAACCATGTATAATGAATTGCTTAGAATGCCGAGGCTTATCTTAACTTTACAAGCCCTAGGTGTCGATGAGTCCAACATTGTTGTGATCCATCTAACACTTACTCCAAAAACTACTTGGAACCATAATAAATTATAGAACTCCACCAACCTAATTATCATACTTGTTCTTTATTAAAGAACATGTTCTTCAAAAGTTATTCTTTTGAAGTATATGATAATTAATCCTCAACCATGCCATCTAGTACTAAAACTGACCACTGTTCTTTACTTGATAACATTATGCCAATTATCATTCTTTGTGTGCTCAATTGATTATTATTCTTTATTGTCTACCTATTTATGATACCATGTAACCACACCTGAATAAGAACCTTGTTGTGAATTACTCTGAAAGTGCAACACACTCTAAGCCAATCATATCAACTCACTAATCCTAAATCAACGGGGTTAGGTCACGCTTAGAGCGATTGCATCTCATACTTATGCATTATTGCATCCTTGCCAATCTTTTAAACATCGTCCTTACCGGACGATGATGCTATTTCAGAATTTGGAGTTACCGCGTATCGAAGACCTTGTCTGCATAATCTTGCAGTCAAGAAAGGCAAGTTCATCGCTTGCTCATGTCATTTGAGTATCTTTATCAAATTACTTGCAAAGTACTATAATTATCACTATTGCATAAAAACCAAAACCACTATTTTCATAACTATGAATATGACTATGTGGTTGGCAATGGAACCATGGATCGTGTTGATATGGTGGAGGTTCCATTGCAAGGGTTTATATCCATCTAGGATTAAACAACAAATGTCGCCAGTGATTCTTGTGCCGTAATACCCGTGTTAACCATAAGATCCGGAGTGGGACGGAATAGTCAATCGTATTTCCACCTCTTGTACATCAACGGATGCGCTTGCCGTAGACACTTGTATCCCGAGGGACAAGCGGTGGGCTGGGGAAGCCTAAAGTCCCCACGGTAATGCGGTCTATGATGGATTGTAAGGTGTCCGGAACGGTCTATCTATGGTTGATAGGGCAGGGCATATAAAAATTGTTCGGAACGGTCTACCTTAATTGGTATAGGGGAGAACAAATGCCTGGGTCGGTCTCACCATAGATATAGGGGAAGACAATCTTACAAAAGGGTGGGTGTGCGAGGTAGCGGAGGAATATGATTGGCTATGACCTTATACCGGGCCTCACACCATAGGAAGTGTGGACGGGTTGCCCGCGCCCGGTTGGCACCAAGGTTAAGATCTCTTATGGGTAAAGCAACACACCTCTGCAGAGTGTAAAGAACCGTGACCTGTCACTCCCTGTTCCGGGATATGGAACTGCGAACGCGGCCGGAAAGGAGCTCCATGAAGTTCTAGTAAACCGGTGAAGGCTGACGGACATAGTTCTTCTGAATAAAAGCAATCTCTTGAAGAAATGATTATGAAAACCTGCATTGGTATTGGACTTTCTGGTCTAATGTTGTAGCTAGTGCATTAAACACCTCTTTCCTATAATGAACTTGTTGAGTACGCTCGTACTCATCCCACTCTTAAATCCCCTGCTTAGATATGGAGGCATCGAAGGAGGACCTACAGTGCAACTCGAAGGCCGAGGAGTCAACAACTACTTCACGAGACAGGACCCTGTCAGAGGAACCCGATACCACATCCAACAAGGAGAAAACCTAGTTTAGCCATAGAAGGGAACTAGCTTCCTAAACCTAGCTCCTATTTAGCTAGAGTCTATTCTTAGCCTCTGTAGTTAGTGAAATACTCTACAAATAGAGTTCGTGATAAGACTAGACTACGAGTCGATCTTCCGGAGTTATCTGCAGTTTTACCTCATTGTAAAGTAAGAGGCTGTGCTGATCTTATGTAATGGAGTAAATGTTGTAATTCTATAGACATACCTTGGACCCGCATATGTTTCTGTTGTACCACTCTGAGCGATATAATACTAGTGGAACGGTGTTTCATTGGTGTTATATCAGACTTGCATACTACACCATGCAGTGGTATGCCGGGTCACCACATAATGATAGCTACTTTGTTGAATTTGCTCCCACTATTACCAATAAGATTGATTATGCTTGTGTGGAGAGTAATAATTTTATGCATGAGACTCATGATAAGAATGCTTTATGTGATAGTTATATTGTTGAGTTTGCTCATGTTGCTACTGAAAGTTATTATGAGAGAGGAAAATATGGTGGTAGAAATTTTCATGTTACTAAAACACCTCTCTATATGCTGAAATTTTTGAAGCTACACTTGTTTTATATTCCTATGCTTGTCACTTTGCTCTTCATGAACTTGTTTATTTACAAGACTCCTATGCATAGGAAGCATGTTAGACTTAAATTTGTTTTGAATTTGCCTCTTGATGCTCTCTTTTGCTTCAACTACTATTATTTGCGAGTGCATCATTAAAACTGCTGAGCCCATCTTAATGGCTATAAAGAAAGAACTTCTTGGGAGATAACCCATGTGTTATTTTGCTACAGTACTTTGTTTTATATTTGTGTCTTGGAAGTTGTTTAATATTGTAGCAACCTCTCCTTATCTTAGTTTTGTGCTTTGTTGTGCCAAGTAAAGTCTTTGATAGTAAAGTGAATACTAGATTTGGATTACTGCGCAGAAACAGATTTCTTTGCTGTCACGAATCTGGGTCTAATTCTCTGTAGGTAACTCAGAAAATTAAGCAAATTTACGTGAGTGATCCTCAGATATGTACGCAACTTTCATTCAATTTGGGAATTTTCATTTGAGCAAGTCTGGTTCCTCAATAAAATCCATCTTTACGGACTGTTCTGTTTTGACATGCATTCTGCCTTTTATTTCGCATTGCCTCTTTTGCTATGTTGGATGAATTTCTTTGATCCATTAATGTCCAGTAGCTTTATGCAATGTCCAGAAGTGTTAAGAATGATTGTGTCACCTCTGAACATGTTAATTTTTATTGTGCACTAACCCTCTAATGAGTTGTTTCGAGTTTGGTGTGAAGGAAGTTTTCAAGGGTCAAGAGAGGAGGATGATATACTATGATCAAGAAGAGTGAAAAGTCTAAGCTTGGGGATGCCCTGGTGGTTCATCCCTGCATATTTCAAGAAGACTCAAGCATCTAAGCTTGGGGATGCCCAAGGCATCCCCTTCTTCATCGACAACTTATCAGGTTCCTTCTCTTGAAACTATATTTTTATTCGGTCACATCTTATGTACTTTACTTGGAGCGTCTGTGTGCTTTTGTTTGTGTTTTTGTTTGAATAAATGCTTGTGTGGGATAGAGACACGCTCCGCTGGTTCATATGAACACATGTGTTCTTAGCTTTTAATGTTCATGGCGAAGGTTGAACTGCTTCGTTAATTGTTATATGGTTGGAAACGGAAAATGCTACATGTAGTAATTGGTAAAATGTCTTGGATAATGTGATACTTGGCAATTGTTGTGCTCATGTTTAAGCTCTTGCATCATATACTTTGCACCTATTAATGAAGAAATACATAGAGCTTGCTAAAATTTGGTTTGCATAATTGGTCTCTCTAAAGTCTAGATAATTTCTAGTATTGAGTTTGAACAACAAGGAAGACGGTGTAGAGTCTTATAGTGTTTACAATATGTCTTTTATGTGAGTTTTGCTGCACCGGTTCATCCTTGTGTTTGTTTCAAATAACCTTGCTAGCCTAAACCTTGTATCGAGAGGGAATACTTATCATGCATCCAAAATCCTTGAGCCAACCACTATGCCATTTGTGTCCACCATACCTACCTACTACATGGTATTTCTCCGCCATTCCAAAGTAAATTGCTTGAGTGCTACCTTTAAAATTCCATCATTCGCCTTTACAATATATAGCTCATGGGACAAATAGCTTAAAAACTATTGTGGTATTGAATATGTACTTATGCACTTTATCTCTATTAAGTTGCTTGTTGTGCGATAACCATGTTTCTGGGGACGCCATCAACTATTCTTTGTTGAATATCATGTGAGTTGCTATGCATGTCCGTCTTGTCTGAAGTAAGAGAGATCTACCACCTTAATGGTTGGAGCATGCATATTGTTAGAGAAGAACATCGGGCCGCTAACTAAAGCCATGAATCATGGTGGAAGTTTCAGTTTTGGACATATATCCTCAATCTCATATGAGAATAATAATTGTTGCCACATGCTTATGCGGTAAAGAGGAGTCCATTATCTGTTGTCCATGTTGTCCCGGTATGGATGTCTAAGTTGAGAATAATCAAAAGCGAGAAATCCAAAATGCGAGCTTTCTCCTTAGACCTTTGTACGGGCGGCATGGAGGTACCCCATTGTGACACTTGGTTAAAACATGTGTATTGCAATGATCCGGTAGTCCAAGCTAATTAGGACAAGGTGCGGGCACTATTAGTATACTATGCATGAGGCTTGCAACTTGTAAGATATAATTTACATAACTCATATGCTTTATTACTACCGTTGACAAAATTGTTTCATGTTTTCAAAATAAAAGCTCTAGCACAAATATAGCAATCGATGCTTTCCTCTTTGAAGGACCATTCTTTTACCTTTTATGTTGAGTCGGTTCACCTATCTCTCTCCACCTCAAGAAGCAAACACTTGTGTGAAGCTGTGCATTGATTCCTACATACTTGCATATTGCACTTGTTATATTACTCTATGTTGACAATATCCATGAGATATACATGTTACAAGTTGAAAGCAACCGCTGAAACTTAATCTTCTTTTGTGTTGCTTCAATACCTTTACTTTGAATTATTGCTTTATGAGTTAACTCTTATGCAAGACTTATTGATGCTTGTCTTTAAGTACTATTCATGAAAAGTCTTTGCTTTATGATTCGGTTGTTTACTCATGTCATTACCATTGTTTTGATCGCTGCATTCATTACATATGTTTACAATAGTATGATCAAGGTTATGATGGCATGTCACTCCGAGAAATTATCTTTGTTATCGTTTTACCCGCTCGGGACGAGCGAGAACTAAGCTTGGGGATGCTGATACGTCTCCGACGTATCGATAATTTCTTATGTTCCATGCCACATTATTGATGATATCTACATGTTTTATGCACACTTTATGTCATATTCGTGCATTTTCTGGAACTAACCTATTAACAAGATGCCGAAGTGCCAGTTCCTGTTTTCTGCTGTTTTTGGTTTCAGAAATCCTAGTAAGGAAATATTCTCGGAATTGGACGAAATCAACGCCCAGGTTCCTATTTTGCCCGGAAGCATCCAGAACACCCGAGAGTCGCCAGAGGGGGGCCACACATGCCCCAGATGATAGGCCGGCGCGGCCCACCCCCTGGCCGCGCGGCCCTATGGTGTCGTCGCCCCTTCGACCTTCTGACGCCGCCTCTTCGCCTATATAAAGGTCCCAGACCTAAAACCTCGATCGGGAAAAGCCACGGTACGAGAAACCTTCTAGAGCCGCCGCCATCGCGAAGCCAAGATGCGGGGGACGGGAGTCTCCGTTCGGCACGCCGCCGGGACGGGGAAGTGCCCCGGAAGGCTCCTCCATCGACACCACCGCCATCTCCATCAACGCTGCTGTCTCCCATGAGGAGGGAGTAGTTCTCCATCGAGGCTCGGGGCTGTACCGGTAGCTATGTGGTTAATCTCTCTCCTATGTACTTCAATACAATGATCTCATGAGCTGCTTTACATGATTGAGATCCATATGATGAGCTTTGTATCGCTACTAGTTGTGTGCTACTCATGTGATGTTATTAAAGTAGTCTATTCCTCCTGCATGGTGTAAAGGTGACTAGTGTGTGCACCGTGTGGTTCTTGTCGTAGGCTATGATCATGATCTCTCGTAGATTGTGGAGTTAATTATCATTATGATAGTATTGATGTGATCTATTCCTCCTTCATAGTGTAATGTGGACAGTGTGTGCGCTATGTTAGTTCTTGGTTTATTTCGCAATGATCTATTATGCTCTAAGGTTATTTAAATATGAACATTGAATTGTGGAGCTTGTTAACTTCGGCATTGAGGGTTCGTGTAATCCTACGCAATGTGTTCATCATCCAACAAAAGAGTGTATGTAGCACATATGAGAAAGAGTTATTTATTATGCGATCAATGTTGAGAGTGTCCACTAGTGAAAGTGTAATCCCTAGGCCTTGTTCCTAAATACTGCTATCGCTGCTTGTTTACTGTTTTACTGCGTTACTACTGCTGCGTTACTACTGCTTGTTTACTGTCCTGGGCAAAGCACTTTTCTGGTGCCGTTGCCACTGCTCATACTTATTTATACCACCTGTATTTCACTATCTCTTCGCCGAACTAGTGCACCTATTAGGTGTGTTGGGGACACAAGAGACTTCTTGCTTTGTGGTTGCGGGGTTGCATGAGAGGGATATCTTTGACCTCTTCCTCCCTGAGTTCGATAAACCTTGGGTGATCCACTTAAGGGAAACTTGCTGCTGTTCTACAAACCTCTGCTCTTGGAGGCCCAACACTGTCTACAAGAATAGAAGCTCCCGTAGACATCAACGACCAGTCAACTTGATCTTATATTTCTTTCCCGTTGCAAGTTGGTTGTGCCAGCGGCTTGTCATGGCCACTATGTGCGTAGGAATTCATGGAGAACAATGGCGAGGCTATCTTTCATGACATGATCAAAGACGGCCTCGACAAGGAAGATGGCAACTACACTCAATATGAAGAGACTCAATATGATGAGGCTCACGAGGGCTACTACGACAATCATCCATTGTTTGGCAACGACGGCTTCACCCAAGCCATGGGCGAGGGCATCACCCAAGCCACGGCCGCGACACTAGCCGCTTCACTTGCCGAGGTAAAAAAGGTGAGCCAAAGGACGGAAAGAAGAGTCCATTGGGAAGTCTAGGCTTGTCGAGGCCGAAGCCAAGTCTAGGCTCATGGATGTCGATGCCAAGTCCAAGGTCTTGGTGGCTGAAGCCAAGATCATGCCCGAGGAGACCTAGGTCATGCTCACCGACTTGGCCACCATATCCGACCCGGTGCAGAGGGTTTTGATTGAGAAGAAGCAAAAGATGATCCTAGCTCGCGATGCTTGAAGGGAAATGTCATATATGAATACCATGTCGGTGAAAGTAGCCACTTTTTAGATGAAACTTTCTACTTTGTGAACAAATTGTAAATACCGTCTCATTTTGCACATTTGGGAGAAACTTTCCACTAGTTGGCACTTCCTGGAGGGCAATGGAAAATGTTTGCCATATTATTTACTTGTCAATTTTCTATATTTTATGTTGCAATTGTGATCAAAATCACCCAACTGGCCAGTCTTTCCAAAATTGCCACTGCAGACACAATGGGTTGCGCTGCTAGACGCACTGCCCTGCCAGGACAGACCGCCACTCATACGTCCCAAACGTATCTATAATTTCTTATGTTCCATGCTACTTTATTGATGATACTCACATGTTTTATACACATTATATGTCATTATTATTCATTTTCCGGCACTAACCTATTGACGAGATGCCGAAGAGCCGATTCTTGTTTTCTGCTGTTTTTGGTTTCAGAAATCCTAGTAAAGAAATATTCTCGGAATTGGACGAAATCAACGCCCAGGGGCCTATTTTTCCACGAAGCTTCCAGAAGACCGGAGGAGATACGAAGTGGGGCCACGAGGTGGCGACACAGCAGGGCGGCGCGGCCCAGGTGCTGGCCGCGCGGCCCTAGTGTGTGGGCCCCTCGTGACGCCCCTTGACCTGCCCTTCCGCCTACTTAAAGCCTTCGTCGCGAATACGCCGCATGCGAGAGTCACGATACGGAAAACCTTCCGGAGACGCCGCCGCCGCCAATCCCATCTCGGGGGATTCAGGAGATCGCCTCCGGCACCCTCGCCGGAGAGGGGAATCATCTCCCGGAGGTCTCTTCATCGCCATGATAGCCTCCGGATCGATGTGTGAGTAGTCCACCCCTGGACTATGAGTCCATAGCAGTAGCTAGATGGTTGTCTTCTCCTCATTGTGCTATCATGTTAGATCTTGTGAGCTTCCTATCATGATCAAGATCATCTATTTGTAATCCTACATGTTGTGTTTGTTGGGATCCGATGAATATTGAATACTATGTCAAGTTGATTTTCAATCTATCATATATGTTATTTATGTTCTTGCATGCTCTCCGTTGCTAGTAGAGGCTCTGGCCAAGTTGATACTTGTGACTCCAAGAGGGAGTATTTATGCTCGATAGTGGGTTCATGCCTCCATTAAATGCGGGACGATGACAGAAAGTTCTAAGGTTGTGGATGTGCTGTTGCTACTAGGGATAAAACATCGATGCTTTGTCTAAGGATATTTGTGTTGATTACATTACGCACCATACTTAATGCAATTGTCTGTTTTTTGCAACTTAATACTGGAGGGGTTCGGATGATAACTCTGAAGGTGGACTTTTTGGCATAGATGCATGTCTGGATAGCGGTCTATGTACTTTGTCGTAATGCCTCGATTAAATCTCATAGTACTCATTATGATATATGTATGTGCATTGTTATGCCTTCTTTATTTGTCAATTGCCCAAGCCGTAATTTGTTCACCCAACATCTCGTTTATCTTATGGGAGAAACACCACTAGTGAGCTGTGGACCCCGGTCCAATTCTTTACATCCGAAATACAATCTACTACAATTGTTCTTTCTTGTTCTTCGCAAACATCATCATCCACACTATACATCTAATCCTTTGTTTACAGACAAGCCGGTGAGATTGACAACCTCACTGTTACGTTGGGGCAAAGTACTTTGATTGTGTTGTGCGGGTTCCACGTTGGCGCCGGAATCCCTGGTGTTGCGCCGCACTACACTCCGCCACCAACAACCTTCACGTGATCCTTGACTCCTACTGGTTCGATAACCTTGGTTTCTTACTGAGGGAAAACTTGCTGCTGTACGCATCACACCTTCCTCTTGGGGTTCCCAACGGACGTGTGTCTTGCACGCTATCAAGCTCTTTTTCTGTCGCCGTTGCCGGGGAGATCAAGACACGCTGCAAGGGGAGTCTCCCACATCCAATCTCTTTACTTTGTTTTTGTCTTTCTTTACTTTATTTTATTTACTGCTTTGTTTGCTCTTATATCAAAAACACAAAAAAATTAGTTGCTAGTTTTACTTTATTTACTGTCTTGTTCTCTATATCGAAAACACAAAAAAATTAGTTACTTGCATTTACTTTATCTAGTTTGCTTTATTTACTACTGCTAAAATGGGTATTGTTGAGAATACTAAGTTGTGTGACTTCACTAGCACAAATAATAATGATTTCTTATGCACACCTATTGCTCCATCTGCTACTACAGCAGAATTCTTTGAAATTAAACCTGCTTTACTGAATCTTGCTATGAGAGAGCAATTTTCCGGTGTTAGTTCCGATGATGTCTGCTGCCCATCTTAATAATTTTGTTGAACTATGTGAAATGCAAAAGTATAAGGATGTAGATGGTGACATTATAAAATTAAAATTGTTTCCTTTCTCCTTAAGAGGAAGAGCTAAAGATTGGTTGCTATCTCTCGCCTAGAAATAGTATTGATTCTTGGACTAAATGTAAGGATGCTTTTATTGGTAGATATTATCCTCCCGCTAAAATTATATCTTTGAGAAGTAGCATAATGAATTTTAAGCAATTAGATAATGAACATGTTGCTCAAGCATGGGAGAGAATGAAATCTTTGGTAAAGAATTGCCCAACCCATGGACTAACTACTTGGATGATCATCCAAACCTTTTATGCAGGACTGAATTTTTCTTCGCGGAACCTATTGGATTCAGCTGGTGGAGGTACCTTTATGTCCATCACTTTGGGGGCGGCAACAAAGCTTCTTGATGATATGATGATAAATTACTCTGAATGGCACACGGAAAGGGCTCCACAGGGTAAGAAGGTAAATTCTGTTGAAGAAACCTCTTCCTTGAGTGATAAGATTGATGTTATTATGTCTATGCTTGTGAATGGTAGATATAATGTTGATCCTAATAATGTTCCTTTAGCTTCATTGGTTGCCCAAGAAGAACATGTTGATGTGAATTTCATTAAAAGTAATAATTTCAACAACAATGCTTATAGGAATAATTCTGGTAACAACTATAGGCCATATCCTGCTGCTAATGGTAATGGTTATGGTAATTCTTATGGGAATTCTTACAACAATAATAGGAATGTACCCCCTGGTCTTGAAGCCATGCTTAAAGAATTTATTAGTACACAAACTGCTTTTAACAAATCAGTTGAAGAAAAGCTTGATAAAATTGATATTCTTGCTTCTAAGGTTGATAGACCTGCCTCTGATGTTGATCTTTTAAAATTAAAAGTTATGCCTAATAAGGATAATGATAATAAAATTGTTACTACAGCAAATGCCATCCAAGTTCGAATTAATGAAAATATTAGATTGATGGTTGAATTGCATGCTAGGTGGGAAAGAGAAGAAAATGAAAAACTAGCTAAAGAGAATAATGTAGCTAAAGTTTGGACTATTACCACCACTAGTAATGATAATGCTTGACATTTTGTTACACCTCCTACTATCAATGGTAAAATAATTGGTGTTGGCAATGTTTCTACTCCTAGTGCAAAGCGTGCAAAATTGCCTGAAACTGCTTGTGATAAAACTGCTGAATTTTTTCAAAATGTTGGGGACAATGATTCCATTGCTGTAGGTCATAATGATTTAGATTTTGATGATTGTCACATCTCTGAAGTTAGAAAGTTCTTACAAAAATTTGCTAAAAGTCCCAATGCTAGTGCTATAAATTTGGCCTTTACAAAACATATTACAAATGCTCTCATAAAAGCTAGAGAAGAGAAACTAAAACTTGAAACTTCTATTCCTAGGAAGTTAGAAGATGGTTGGGAGACCATCATTAAGATGAGGGTCAATGATTTTGATTGTAATGCTTTGTGTGATCTTGGTGCAAGTATTTCTGTTATGCCTAAGAAAATCTATGATATGCTTGATTTGCCACCATTGAAAAATTGTTATTTGGATGTTAATCTTGCTGATAATGCTATAAAGAAACCTTTGGGGAGGATTGATAATGTTCGTATTATGGTTAACAATAACCTTGTCCCCGTTGATTTTGTTGTCTTGGATATTGAATGCAACGCATCTTGTCCCATTATATTGGGAATACCTTTTCTTCGAACTGTTGGTGCTACTATTGATATGAAGGAAGGTAATATTAAATATCAATTTCCTCTCAAAAAAGGTATGGAACACTTACCTAGAAAGAGAATGAAGTTACCTTATGATTCTATTATTAGAACAAATTATGATGTTGATGTTTCATCTCTTGATAATACTTGATTCACACTTTCTGCGCCTAGCTGAAAGGCGTTAAAGAAAAGCGCTTATGGGAGACAACCCATTATTTTACTTCTGCACTTTGTTTTATATTTGAGTCTTGGAAGTTGTTACTACTGTAGCAACCTCTCCTTATCTTTATTTTATTGCACTTGTTGTGCCAAGTAAAGTCTTTGATAGTAAAGTCAATACTAGATTTGGATTACTGCGCAGGAACGCATTTCTTGCTTGTCACGAAATTGAGCCGCCCCTGCTGTAGAAAATTTGAAAAAAATCTGCCAATTTACGTGCGTGATCCTCAGATATGTACGCAACTTTCATTCAATTTGGGCATTTTCATCTGAGCAAGTCTGGTGCCTCTTTAAAATTCGTCTTTACGGACTGTTCTGTTTTGACATATTCCGCCTTTTATTTCGCATTGCCTTGTTTTGCTATGTTTGATGGATTTCTTTGCTCCATTAACTTTCGGTAGCTTTGTGCAATGTTCGAAGCGTTAAGAATGATTATGTCACCTCTGAATATATGAATTATGCACTCGACCCTCTAATGAGTTTGTTTTGAGTTTGGTGTGGAGGAAGTTTTCAAGGGTCAAGAGAGGAGGATGATACAATATGATCAAGAAGAGTGAAAAGCCAAAGCTTGGGGATGCCCCCGTGGTTCATCCCTGCATATTTTAAGAATACCCAAGCGTGTAAGCATGGGGATGCCCAAGGCATCCCTTCTTCATCGACAACTTATCAGGTCACCTCTACTGAAACTATATTTTTATTCCGTCACATCTTATGTGCTTTACTTGGAGCGTCTGTTTGTTTTTGTTTTTTGTTTTTGTTTGAATAAAATCGGATCCTAGCATTCTTTGTTTGGGAGAGAGACACGCTCCGCTGTTTCGTATGAACACATGTGTTCTTAGCTTTATCTTTAATGTTCATTGCGAAAGTTGAACTACTTCATTCATTGTTATATGGTTGGAAACGGAAAATGCCGCATGTGGTAAATGGTATAATGTCTTGAATAATGTGATACTTAGCAATTGTTGTGCTCATATAGATCATGTTTAAGCTCTTGCATCATGTACCTTGTACCCATTAATGAAGAACTACATAGAGCTTGTTAAAATTTGGTTTGCATGATTGATCTCTAGAGTCTAGATATTTTCACGGTTGAGGTGTTTGAACAACAAGGAGACAATGTAAAGTCTTATAATACTTACAATATGTTCATATGTGAGCTTTGCTGCACCTTTTATACTTGAGTTTGCTTCAAACAACCTTGCTAGCCTAGCCTTGTATTGAGAGGAATTCTTCTCGTGCATCCAAATCCTTGAGCCAAAAACCATGCCATTTGTGTCCACCATACCTACCTACTACATGGTATTTCTCTGCCATTCCAAAGTACATTACTTCAGTGCTACCTTTAAAATTCTATTCTTTGTCTTTGCAATATATAGCTCATGGGAAAGTAGCCTTAAAAACTATTGTGGTGAAGAATATGTACTTATGTGTCTTATTTCTTAATAAGTTGCTTGTTGAGCGGTAACCATGTTTCTGGGGACGCCATCAACTTTTCCTTTGTTGAATATCATGTGAGTTGCTATGCATGTTCGTCTTGTCTGAAGTAAGAGCGATTTTCATGATCAAATGGTTTGAGTATGCATATTGTTAGAGAAGAACATTGGGCCGCTAACTAAAGCCATGATTCATGGTGGAAGTTTCAGTTTGGACAATCAATCCTCAATCTCTTATGAGAATTTTAATTGTTGTTGAATGCTTATGCATTAAAGAGGAATCCATTATCTGTTGTCTATGTTGTCCCGGTATGGATGTCAAAGTTGAGAATAATCAAAAGCGAGAAATCCAATGCGAGCTTTCTCCTTAGACCTTTGTACAGGCGGCATAGAGGTACCCCTTTGTGACACTTGGTTGAAACATATGCTATGCAATGATAATCTGTGTTAATCCAAGCTAATTAGCACAAGGTGCGAGCACTATTGGTAAACTATGCATGAGGCTTGCAACTTATAAGATATCTTATACATAACACATATGCTTTATTACTACCGTTGACAAAATTGTTTCTATGTTTTCAAAATGAAAAGCTCTAGCACAAAAATAGTAATCCATGCTTCCCTCTGCGAAGGGCCTATCTTTTACTTTATTGTTGAGTCAGTTTACCTATTCTTTCTATCCCAGAAGCAAACACTTGTGTCAACTATGTGCATTGATTTTTACATGTTTACTTATTGCACTTGTTATATTACTTTGTGTTGACAATTATCCATGAGATATATATGTTGAAGTTGAAAGCAACCGCTGAAACTTATATCTTCCTTTGTGTTGCTTCAATGCCTTTTACTTTGAATTTATTGCTTTATGAGTAACTCTTATGCAAGTCTTATTGATGCTTGTCTTGAAAGTATTATTCATGAAAAGTCTTTGCTATATGATTCATTTGTTTACTCATTATCTTCATCATTGCTTCGAATCGCTGCATTCATCTCATATGCTTTACAATAGTATTGATCAAGATTATGATAGCATGTCACTTCAGAAATTATCTTTGTTATCGTTTACCTACTCGAGGGCGAGTAGGAACTAAGCTTGGGGATGCTTGATACGTCCCAAACGTATCTATAATTTCTTATGTTCCATGCTACTTTATTGATGATACTCACATGTTTTATACACATTATATGTCATTATTATGCATTTTCCGGCACTAACCTATTGACGAGATGCCGAAGAGCCAGTTGTTGTTTTCTGCTGTTTTTGGTTTCAGAAATCCTAGTAAGGAAATATTCTCGGAATTGGACGAAATCAACGCCCATGGGCCTATTTTTCCACGAAGCTTCCAGAAGACCGGATGAGATACGAAGTGGGGCCATGAGGTGGCGACACAACAGGGCGGCACGGCCCAGGTGCTGGCCGCGCGGCCCTAGTGTGTGGGCCCCTCGTGACGCCCCTTGACCTGCTCTTCCGCCTACTTAAAGCCTTCGTCGCGAATACCCCAGTACCGAGAGTCACGATACGGAAAACCTTCCAGAGACGCCGCCGCCGCCAATCCCATCTCGGGGGATTCAGGAGATCTCCTACGGCACCCTGCCGGAGAGGGGAATCATCTCCCGGAGGTCTCTTCATCGCCATGATCGCCTCCGGATCGATGTGTGAGTTGTCCACCCCTGGACTATGGGTCCATAGCAGTAGCTAGATGGTTGTCTTCTCCTCATTGTGCTATCATGTTAGATCTTGTGAGCTGCCTATCATGATCAAGATCATCTATTTGTAATCCTACATGTTGTGTTTGTTGGGATCCGATGAATATTGAATACTATGTCAAGTTGATTATCAATCTATCATATATGTTATTTATGTTCTTGCATGCTCTCCGTTGCTAGTAGAGGCTCGGCCAAGTTGATACTTGTGACTCCAAGAGGGAGTATTTATGCTCGATAGTGGGTTCATGCCTCCATTAAATGCAGGACGATGACGATGAAAGTTCTAAGGTTGTGGATGTGTTGTTGCTACTAGGGATAAAACATCGATGCTTTGTCTAAGGATATTTGTGTTGATTACAT
>NC_061514.1:128949931-129016397 GCF_022539505.1 Lolium rigidum
CTATTGTCCAATCATGGTGAGGCAATTTCACTGCACAGTGTTTTTCCATGATGATGCAGCTCGCACTATGACTTGGATGACAGGCAAAGAGAAATACACTTGCAACTATCTTGATTTTTGTGAAGCCCTGGAGTTTGCTGGAGGTCGTGCTTGTGGTTTCAAGCTATACTCTCAACAGAAGTTCACCAAAGGAGACATTGCCTTCTGCTATCCTCGGGAACCCACAGCTGGACCTCCCACTATCTCTGGCATGTACTACTCTTACCTTCTACTTGCCAAGCTATTCCGTGAGACTCTCATCAGAAACTCCGGCGATACAAGTGAGTGCCGTGGATACCATCTGAACTTGATGTACTACTGCCACCCTGAGCACCGGAAACTCATTGATGGTTGTGATCTCATCTACTGTGAACTGAGGCGATGTGTTTGCGAAAGGATGATTTCTAACTATGCTCAGTACATTCAGCTGCTCATCAACAAGGTTGTGCAAGCACCTCTCAATACGCAAGGTGAACGGGTCAAGATGGAAGCCTTCAAGGTACCTATCCAAGGTGATAGACCGGACGTCGCTGAAATGATACCTTCTGAGCGCCGGTCCAAGGAAATCCATGACCCTGCTAGCTCCAGCTACTCTATGCGCCCATAGCATGGTGTCTCACGGTTCTTCTCTAGCTTATGGCAGATGTGCAAAAATACCAATGATGTTGCACATCAAAGTCTTGCTTTGAACCAGGAGACGAGGAGGCACCAAAATGAGTTCATGGCTGCTAGGAATACCCATGTTCCTCCTCCTGGCCCTGAGATGGAGCCTGTCCATGCACCTAACTGGGAGATGCCTCCCATTTCTGATGAGATGTTCCAGAACTTTGATCCCTCCTTGTACACTTTTGGTGGTCATCCTCCCCGGTATGCTCAGGATCCTGATACTTCTGGCCGTAGGCACGATGATGATGAAGACGAGGATCAGTATGGTGATGATGATGATGATGATGAAGAGGATGATGATGGTGATGGCCGCTCTCCACCCGCCGGGACCTAGTTCTATTGATGGGAACGCTAGCATCCCTACTCTTCTCTTCGCCTTTTTGGTATTTCGATGCCAAAGGGGGAGAAGAGAGTAGAGTATAGGATTACGGGGTCCTTGGTTGCACAAGCTAGGCTTGACATTTTATTTGCTTCTTATTTGGCTTGTGATTATTTCGTTGCTTTTTCATTCCAAGAACCATTTGCTACTTTAAGTAATTCGTGTATGGACATGTACCTATATGCTTAATCTCTATGTTAGGATGATTATGTGTGCTATGCTTATATATCTTGATATGCACATCTTCATACCATGCTTGTTTCCTAAAGATATTGGGGGAGCTTCTCATGTTCCACAAATGTTGCACTTTGCATTCAAACGCAAATTCTCCAAGTGCACACATTATGGGGGAGCCGTCTCAATATCTTATATGGAATCAAGGTTTAAAGCTTATCATAATATCCATATGTGACTCTAGCTCGGTTTGTCATCGTATACCAAAAAGGGGGAGATTGTAAGGGTATTTTGCCCTTATCCATTATTTTGGTAACTATGACACCGTGCTAGTGTATTTGGACTAATACATGTCTACAAGATGATTCCCAGGTATTAGCCAAAGAGGTATAATGGTGTATCAATGGAACAAGAAGGCAATGGGAGACCCCCCACTTCGACGAAAAATCAACAAGGGTTTTCCAGTGTCTGGCCGGTCCCTGGCCCGGTCAGACCGGCCCTGGCACCGGCTTGCCCGGCGCCGACCGGCCTCAGCGCTTGTGCCAACTGGGCAGGTTCCAGTAAGGGTGGGGCGAGCATCCGGTCTGCGTCCGGTCGCCACCCCGGTTTGGACCGGCCACTCCGGTCCAAGGCCCGGTCGGACCGGGTTCCAGACCGAGCGCCCCGGCGCCCAACCGGCCTTTGCGCTTGTGCCAACCGGGCATGATCCAGTAGCCTCAGAAGCCCACCCGGTCAAGACTCGGTCCCAGCTCCGGTTGAAACCGGCAGGCCCGGTCGGACCGGCCTGTGCGCCGGCCTGTCCGGCGCCAAATCCGGTCAACCGGGTTTCTCGGGGAATCTGCTGATGTGTCAAGTGAGCAACGGCCATATTTCAAGTGACACTATAAATAGCCCTTCTCCTACCTCTGAAAGGGTAGGCACTACACTACAAGTTGTTCTTGAGCTCTCTCTCTCATACTCCATTGCTAGAAACACCAAAAGCCTCAGATCTCTCTCCTCCTCCACCCAAACTCAAATCCCTCCGGGGAAACGATAGAGGAGGACCCGATCTACTGTTCTACCAAGCCAAATCTCATTCCCCCTTGTATTCATCAAGAAGCTTGCTCTCTAGGGTTCCTTGGAAACCCTAGGTGGGCAAGAGTGGTCCGGAAGAATCCGGGCTGTAGATTTGCTCCTAACAAGATTGTGAAGGTTTGGAGGCTACCTCAAAGTCTACCACAAGTGAATGAGCTATTCCTTCGTGGGATAGGCTTCGGAGAATAGGGTGAGCCTTCGTGGCGTGGGGAATCCTTCGTGGGACCTCCACCCCTCCAAACATGACGTACCTTCTTGCAAAGGAAGGGAACACGGGAATACATCCTCGTCTTCGCGTGCTATCGGTTATCTCTAACCGAACTCCTTATTTGTGATTTAACTGCCTGTGAGAGCCTTCGTGCTCGAATTAGTTGTATCCTCATATAGGTTGTTTCACCTAGTTTGCATTAGGCTCACCTTTATATTCCGCAAAGCCTAATATAGCAAAGGAAGAATTAAAATCTGTAGAAACCTATTCACCCCCCTCTAGGTTTACCATCTCTGAACTTTCATCTTCCAGCTCCGCGATCGTATCCGACCGCCTCTTGGCGCCCTCTTCCCATCGCTCTGCCTGGTATGTAAGGGTTGGGTCTGCTATTCCCGTGGCTGCTCCTGGAGTGCGACGATGGCCTACCTCCCCATGGCTGCGTTGTCAGCCTCCCTGGCCTCGCCACCTGCTGCCGCCACGCTTGACGCCGAAGCTCTTGCTTCCCGCAAGTTGGACCTACAATTCGTGGGAGGCTGTTGGTGAAGCGCTCCACCACAGCCTTGAGGGCTGCTATTTTAGCCTCGCCGACCGCCACCTCCGCTCCTCCCGCCGGTGCCTCCTCTGGCCAGCTGCGGACGTCCCTGGAGCAACAATGTGCAGGTACATGTTCCCAGCTCTAGCCGTGTTAGCTGAAGATCCTACGCACTACGGTGTCGTCGAAAGGCTTGTCTGTGAGGCACTCCGGCGTGGAGCAGTTGGAGCCTCTGCAGTGCTCATGGGAGGTGTTTCCTGATGTTTTCGACGCTGCGACGAGCGATGCATGGCAGGTGGAGGCTCCATGGGTGCTCGTCGAGCCTGAGCGCAACCTGCGCTGGATGTCTTTCGCTCGTCCGACTTTGAAGATACGTCCGCCGCCTCCAGCTTGGCTCAACGGGAGATGTCACCACTGCCATGAAGTCGGGCACTGGGCTTCGACCTGCTCTGAGAAGCTCCGGTGCAATAATTGTCGCCAATTTTTCCACAAAGAAAAGTGTTGCACGGGGAGAACTGCTCCTCGCTGAAAGAACATCTCTCACAATTTGTTTTGTGTGTTTGATGTCAATGTATGTGATACACTAATGTTTGATTAAGTGGTACATGGATTATATAGATACATGTATATGTGTGATGGATGTGGTAAGACGTGTCAAAAAGAAGTCAGAACAGGATCACCAGGCCGGATAATCCAGGCCGGATATTTTCAAAATATCCGGCCCCCAATTTTCGGCTAAGGACTAGAGGATTTGTGGCTCAGTACTCCCTGGACATGGGCCAGATAATTGGCCGAACATTTGCCCGGATTTTCCCCAGGGCCGGATAATCCGAGCCGGATATTTCCAAAATATCCCCCCCCCCCCAAATCGGCTAAGGACCTGAGGCGATGCAGCTCTGGACATGGGCCGGACATTTGGCCGGATTTTCCCAGGGGCCGGATTTTTGGTGGGGCCGGATTATCCGGCCCTAACTTAGGCCGGATTATCCGCCCCCCCCCGGAAGCTCCAACGGCTGGATTTTGGAGGGGGTATTTATACCCCCCTTCTTCTACCTTGCTCCTTGCTCAATCATTGCACAAAAATCTGCCAAGCTTCACCTCCATTAGAGCCACCTCAAGAACTCAAGATTTGCAAGATCTCCTTCCTCCCCCAACCAAAGCTCTTGATCTTTGGAGATTCGAAGGAGAAGACACCGATCTACATGTTGGAGATATGCCCAAGAGGCAATAATAAATGGTTATTATATATCTTTGTGTTTATGATAATGTTTATATATCATGCTATAATTGTATTAACCGAAACATTAAATACATGTGTGATATATAGACAACAAAGAAGTCCCTAGTATGCCTCTTAAACTAGCTTGTTGATTAATGGATGATTAGTTTCATAATCATGAACATTGGATGTTATTAATAACAAGGTTATATCATTATATGAATGATGTAATAGACACACCCAATTAAGCGTAGCATAAGATCTCGTCATTAAGTTATTTGCTATAAGCTTTCGATACATAGTTACCTAGTCCTTATGACCATGAGATCATGTAAATCACTTATACCGGAAAGGTACTTTGATTACATCAAATGCCACTGCGTAAATGGGTGGTTATAAAGGTGGGATTAAGTATCCGGAAAGTATGAGTTGAGGCATATGGATCAACAGTGGGATTTGTCCATCCCGATGACGGATAGATATACTCTGGGCCCTCTCGGTGGAATGTCGTCTAATGTCTTGCAAGCGTATGAATAAGTTCATAAGAGACCACATACCACGGTACGAGTAAAGAGTACTTGTCAGGAGACGAGGTTGAACAAGCTATAGAGTGATACCAAAGATCAAACCTCGGACAAGTAAAATATCGTGTGACAAAGGGAATTGGTATCGTATGTGAATGGTTCATTCGATCACTAAAGTCATCGTTGAATATGTGGGAGCCATTATGGATCTCCAGACCCCGCTATTGGTTATTGGTCGGAGTGAGTACTCAACCATGTCCGCATAGTTCACGAACCGTAGGGTGACACACTTAAAGTTGGATGTTGAAATGGTAGAACTTGAATATGGAATGGAGTTCGAATATTTGTTCGGAGTCCCGGATGAGATCCCGGACATCACGAGGAGTTCCGGAATGGTCCGGAGAATAAGATTCATATATAGGAAGTCATATTCCAAGTTTGGAAATGATCCGGTGCATTTATGGCAGGTTCTAGAAGGTTCTAGAAAAGTCCGGAAGAAATCACCATGGAAAGTAGAGTCCCGGAGGGACTCCACCTTGCATGACCAGCCAACCCTAAAGGGGAGGAGTCCAAGGTGGACTCCCCTAGGGTGGCCGGCCAACCCACTTCAAGGAAAGGTGGGAGTCCCACCTTGGGTAGGACTCCCTCCTTGAGTAGGTTTCCCACATATGGGAGGTTTTAGTGTTGGGGTCTTATTCGAAGACTTGGACTAGAACTCTTGGTGCTTCCACCTATATAATGAGGGGCATAGGAGAGGGGGCTGATCACTTCAAGCCTCAGCCTTGGCCGCACCCCTTAGAGGGCCGGCGCCCAACCCCCCTCTCTCCCCAAACCCTAGCGGTCTCTCTCCTCCACCACATCCCGCACGCTTATGTGGTGACCCTGCATACCACTGCATGTTGTAGTATGCCAGTCGTTGATATAACATTCACGAAGTACCATTCCGCAAATATTACATCCCTCAGAGTAGTACAACAGAACATAGCAGGGTCCATAACTCATTCACATATTATTACAATTAACATACACATGTCGTCTTGGAGCTCCTCTTGGGTCCTAAGAGGAATACTCCTGGGTTCGGGGCGAACCCAACTTAACTTACAATACCAGAGTCTCATTAAACTAAACATTTATTTCATCGAGCAGCTAAATACTAAGAGTTCGGGCTGCTCGGTTACTACTTCTACCGATTATCTCTAGGCTTGATCTCCTCCGGAAGCCTCCTCGGATCCGTAGACTATGAGATAGTCTACGCCTTCAACTCCTCCTGAGAGGTCAGGTTCTTCATAGCCGATGATCTCGGCTCCTTCATTGTTGTCGTAGTTCTCCTCCAGACGATTCAGACAATCTAAGCATGGGATTTAAGAGTGGTATGAGTACGAGCGTACTCAACAAGTTCATTATAGATAAGAGGTGTTTAATGCACTAGCTACGATATTAGACCAGAAAGTCTAGTATCAATGCAAGTTTTGATAAACATTTCTTCAAGAGATTGCTTTTATTCCAAAGAGCTATGTCCGTCAGCCTTCACCGGTTTACTAGAACTTCATGGAGCTCCTTTCCGGCTGCGTTCGCAGTTCCTCAATCCAGGAACAGGGAGTGACAGGTCACAGTTCTTTACACTCTGCAGAGGTGTGTTGCTTTACCCATAAGAGATCTTAACCTTGGTGCCAACCGGGCAGCTTTCCCGTCCACACTTCCTTCGGTGTGAGGCCCGGTATAAGGTCTAGCCAATCATGTTCCTCCGCTACCTCGAACACCCACCCTTTGTTGCATGCCCCGACCCTGGGTCCTCGCCGGTCCCATTATTCCCGTAATTTCAGTGGTGGACCCCGACCACGACGACGATCCGGGATCGAACCAAACTCCTTCGCCGGTAGCTGCAACCCATCATAGACCACATTACCGTGGGGAATTAGAATGGGATCCCCACCCTCAAGTTGTTCCGCAAGCCGCAACCGCTACGGTATGCACAAGCATAACCGTGAGGACTTAGAATGGGTTCCCCACCCTCAAGTTGCTCCACAAGATACAACTGCTACGGTAAGCGCATCCGTTGATGAACGAGAGGTGGAAACACTTTTGACTACTCCGTCCCACTCCGGATCTTATGGTTAACACGGGTATTACGGCGCAAGAATCACTGGCGACATTTGTTGTTTAATCCTAGATGGATATAAACCCGTACAATGGAACCTCCACCATATCAACACAATCCATGGTTCCATTGCCCACCACATAGTCATATTCATAGTTATGAAAGTAGTGGTTTTGGTTTTTATGCAATAGTGATAACCATAATACTTTGCAAGTAATTTGCTAGAAATACTCAAATGACATGAGCAAGTGATGAACTTGCCTGAACACTGCAAAGTTTTGCAGCTGGAAGGTGTGGACTGACCCTTGTCCTCTCGTCTCTGAAAAATAGCATCATTGTCCGAGAAGGGCAATGGTTAAAGAAGCAATTATGCATGATTCCAGTTTTAGGGTTTGTTCCCCCCTTCCGATGTCGTTGTTATTTTATGAGAGGTTAATACTAAGATAGATTTGGAGATACTATATTTAGGGTAAATACAACCTTGAAATGTTGTCAAGGTGTTTTGAAGTCCAAATGCATTAATGGACTTATTTTTATTATTGAAAATTATATGTGTGATTTAAATAATTATTTAAATCCTCAAATTAAGACTCATTCTTAATTGTTTTCAAAAATTCTCTTTGATATTTTATTTAGATAGAGAATTTTATGCTGATCTATTTTCATATTTTTAATTATTTTTTTAGAGCTATTTAACATTTCTTACATAATTTCAAAGTTTCGTATTTCTTGGAATTAGGAAATGACCTAAATGCCCTTGGGCCCCACCTGTCGTGGTGGCCCAACGGGTTAGGTCGCACCCGAGCCACCCTTTGGGCTCGGTCGGCCCATTCGTCCTCTCCCCTCTCCTCGCGCGAAACCCTAACCTCTCCCTTGCTCTCGCGACACCGTGGTCGCCTCGCCGTCGCCGAATTATTCCGACCGCCACCGGCCGTCCCCGCCGGCGAGATCGGTCGCAATCGAACGGCCGCACGATGGCGCACCGATTGGTCCGCGCCGATCTGTGTTTCCTCGCCGCCACCGTTCTTCCCCAACATCTCTGCGACATGGCCGAGGGTTTCCGCGGCCACCTCGTCGCAGCCCGTCGATCCTCGGCGCCGTGGCGTGGCCGTGTGCCCCGCCGTGGTTGCGCCGGAGCCCTGCGCCTCGGCGACCGCCCGGCTTGGCCGCGGCTTGGTGCTGCCGTGGCCGGTCCGTGCCGCCGTGCCGCCATGGCACGCTCGTGGTGCCGCTCGCTCCGTGTATGTGCGCCGCCTATACTTCTTCTACTTAATCTCCTTCTTCTCCTCCTCTCCTTCGTCTAGCTTGGTCACAGGCTTACCGTGCCTCATAGTGGTACGGCCATGCCGTGATGCTGCTGCTACTGCTGAGTGCTGCTAGCTGCTATGGCTGTGCTCTCTGCTGTTATCATTGTGTGCTAGTTGCTGCTACTCTACTCCCCATGGCCTAGCTTAAGCTGTGTCATCCTTGCCGTTGCGCCTTCATGCTCTTGCTTACTCGTCTCCGTTCAATCCTATGGCTGTGTATGCTATTATTGATCTAGATACTCATCCGAGCATCCCTAGCCCTTGCTATTGCTTGCTTACATGTGCTATGCTACTCGTCCCGGCATCCCCGGCTCATTATCGTGAATGATTCTTGCTTGTAGCAAGTGCCGCAGTTCCCGGTGTGCTATCATTTGTGCTATTATACATAAAATTGCCCCGTTGAGCATGCTTGCTTCCGGATAGCTCTATCCTTGGATGGTTTGCTTCGAATAGAGTTGATTGGATTTTCTGTGAGACAGTTATTGCTTAATTGTGGCTATTTCATTTATATGGTTCATGGATTGATGCCAGGCTTGTCTCTGACAAGCACTTGCATACTTTGTCAAGTTCTGATGATTCCTTGATAATCAGCTGCTTGTTGGGTGCTTGCTATCCTACTGTCTGTGCCTCTCTAATGCTTATTCTTGGGCTTGTGTGACACCATAGCTTGTGCCGGTGCATGGTGATGCTTGCTCAAGCATCAATCGATGCTTGCAGTGATCCCTTGGATCACTGGCAAGATGTTGGTGCTTTGATTACTTGTCTGTTTCATTTATCTGTACTTCCTTGCTTTATTAGATGGCTAAATGATGTGAACTGCTCTGCAGTGATGATCATATGAATGAATTTAGTTAAGCTAGAGGGATGCCAATCATATATTGGGGACCCTAGCTTCATTTGAACCCTACTGGGTAATGATATCTGTGCATGGCTTCTTTGTTGGAATTGGTTAAGTGGTTGAGGTGATCCTGGCAGTATTCATGTGCTGCCCTGGGATGGCTCCCCTAATTGGTGGCTTTCTGTGATGGATAGATGCTCACTGGCTAGTTACTTAGTGAACTTCCAGTAGCCTTGATGTTGATAATTAGGATAGGCACATGTTGCCTCGTCAATCCGATGGTTTAGCTAGGTCAATAGGTGCTTTGTGATTCTGAATGGTCTGCAAGGAGTAAATCCATGCCGGATTTCTCTCGGTTTTGACACTATGTTGTCCCAACCAGATGTTCCCCGGTTTATTTTCCTTTTAGCCTTGGTTGTACTTGCTGGCACCAATTGGTTTAGTAACCAAATGATGATACACCCAGGGTTTTCTACCCTTCTGTGCTCCTGTGATGCAAGCATGCTTAAGTATGAGCAAGATACGATCTTGCTCAGGCTCTTGTGTGGTATACCTCACTCCAGCTCCTAGAAATATTGTTGGTGTAGAGGGTTTGCTTCGTGTCTGGTCTTTTGCTTGCCCTCGCTCCTCCTAGCAAGCTTGAGGTATTGGTTTAATTTCTGGTGATTGTGAATAGATGAGACAGCTCTAGCCGTTCACCCGATCTTGGTGTTCTTGGCTCGTTCTTGGTGCTCGGTGACTTACCCTGCTGCTTGGTCGATGAATGAGCTAGGGTTTGCTGTGGAAAAGTTTTTATATGGTTGGCCCTTGCTTCTCTGATCGACAGCTCCACCTTTCTCTTTGGGTGATTCACTGTGTATGTGTGCTGCATGCACACAGCCATGTGAGCAGGCTGTGTGTGTGTGTATGCTGATACTCTGTACTTGGCTGTGAGAGTTGGATCAGCTCGGCAGACTTGATATTATCCACTATTTCCATTCTTTTTAACCTGCCAAGTGGCTATGCCACTTGGCATAACTTTTTTTCTTTGTTGTGCTTGTGTGCAGGAATCAAGAATTGATCAAGATGATCCAGAAGATCATCAAGTCCAAGATCAAGTGAAGATGTTCTTGTAGTATTAGGATATTTAGATAACTTGTAATTTTTCCTTTTAATTTTTCTATTTCTTCAATTCTTGTAATGTGTTGTAATTCAATAATTCAATTCTGAATATTGTAAAAGACAATGTATTATGTGTGTGATTATCAATAAAGCTCCAATTTTCCTTAATGAGTTTTATATAGTTGTTTTACTATTTATATTCCTAATTACTTATAATTGTTTATTGAATTATCTCAAGTTTGAATTATGAGATAACAATTTGATGTTTGAATTTGAAATTCAAATTCAACTTTAAGTTTGAATTCAATCATGCAACTTAATTTTGAATTCAATCATGCAACTTAAGTTTGTGATGCAACATCCCTTCTCTCTTCTCCAAAACCCTAGTTTAGTTGAATAAGAGCAAGTTTGTCGCACTCTCGAAACCCTAACCCTGTAAGGTGTCGAGAGAGAAACTTGTTCCCCTTCGATGCAGTTTTTGTTTAAAAGCGCGAAATTTCCCCGTAAATTACAATGCAATGCACATCCCTTTCTAGAATCTACCCCTCGATCGTCTCTAAACCTGGGACATTACAGCCTTTCCCCCTTAAAGAAAACTTCGTCCCGAAGTTGTGGTTGTAATACCTGAACAGTTCGGGGTATGTTTTCCTCAGGTCTTCTTCCTTTTCCCAGGTGGCTTCCCTCTCGGGGTGATGCTTCCATTGTATTTTGCAATACTTGATAGCTTTATTTCTGAGTTGTTTCCAGCTCTCCTCGAGAATCTTAGCTGGCTTCTCGATGTATGTCAAGTCTGGTTGTAACTCCAGCTCATCATGTGAAATTGGTTCATCTGGGGTCTTCAAACATCTCCGAAGTTGTGACACATGGAATACATTGTGAACTTGTGCTAGCCTTCCCGGTAGATCCAATTCAAAGGCTAAACCTCGGTTCTGGCTCAGTATCTGGAAAGGTCCGATGTATCTAGGGCTCAACTTTCCTTTTACTCCGAATCTCTGAAGTCCTTTCATCGGGCTTACCTTAAGATATACCATGTCTCCAACTCACGGCTCCCATGTTCTCCTCTTCTGATCCGCATAGCTCTTTTGTCGACTTTGGGCTATCTTCAGTCTGTCTCTTATAATGTCAATGATGTGTTGTTTTTCCTTGACATAATCAAGATTGAACTCCTTGCTTGTTCCGGCTTCATACCAACATATCGGTGATCTACACTTTCTTCCATAGAGAGCTTCAAATGGTGCCATCTTGATGCTGCTTTGATAACTATTATTGTATGAAAACTCTGCTAGTGGTAAGTGCTCCTCCCATGATCCTCCGAAGTCTAGGGCACAAGCCCTAAGCATATCCTCTAAGATCTGGTTGGTTCTCTCGGTTTGTCCACCGGTCTGTGGATGGTAAGCGGTACTATAGTCCAACTTGGATCCTAAAGCTTCGTGAAGTTGCTTCAAAATGCTGATGTGAACACGGATCCTCGATCCGATACGATCTTCTTAGGCACTCCATGCTTGCTCACGATCTCTTTAATGTAGAGATCGATGAGTTTCTCTCCTTTATCCTGCTGGTTTACCGCTAAGAAGTGTGCACTTTTCGTCAACCGGTCCACGATTACCCATATCATGTCCTTCTTTTTATTAGTCATGGGTAGTCCGGTGATGAAATCCATCCCTATTTCTTCCCATTTCCACTCGGAATAGGTAAAGGTTGTAACTTCCCGCCGGACTCCGGTGTTCAGCCTTCACTCTCTCGCGTGTATGGCATTCTGCCACATATTGTGCTATCTCCCTCTTCATGTTATTCCGCCGTAATAGTTCCTTTAAGTCCATGTACATCTTTGTACTTCCCGGATGTATGGAATATGGTGTTTGATGAGCTTCCCGGAGTATTACTTCCTTAATTTCAGCAATATCCGGAACGCAGATTCTTTTCTGGAACCATAATGATCCAGATTCTCCGCGGTGAAATTCTGATGGTCTTCCCTCTTCCGAGAAATCCTCGGATTTCCTTGACAGTCTTAGGTGCTTCCCATTCTAGAACTGCTGCTACCTTACTCGGGTTGACAGCGATTCCATCTTTGCTAATGACATGACCAAGAAATTCCACTTGATCAAGCCAAAATTCACACTTACTAAGTTTGGCATAAAGTTGATGTTCCCGTAGTGTTTGCAACACTAACCTCAAATGTTCGGCATGTTCTGCCTTGTTCTTGGAATATATCAGAATATCATCGATAAATACGATGACAAACTTGTCTAGATATGGCATGAATATCTTATTCATGAGATTCATGAATATTGCTGGGGCATTGGTTAATCCAAAAGGTACTACGAGATACTCATGATGTCCTTACCTCGAAACAAAGGCTGTTTTCGGAACGTCTTCCTTCTTGATCTTTATCTGGTGATAACCGGATCTTAGATCAATCTTGGAAAAGACTCCCGCGCCTCTAACTTGATCACATAGATCTTGTATTCTTGGAAGTGGATACTTATTCTTGATTGTGACGTTGTTTAGATTCCTGTAGTCTCCGCACATCCTTCTTCCTCCATCTCTTTTATCCACGAAGATCACAGGTGATCCCCATGGTGAAACACTCTCTTGAATGAATCCCTTTTGTTCCAAGTCATCCAATTGCTCCTTAAGTTCTTTCAATTCCTTAGGCCCCATCTTATATGGTGCTTTAGCAATCAGAGCTGTTCCTGGAATTAGGTCGATAGTGAATTCTATCTCCCTATCTGGTGGCATACCAGGTAATTCCGCAGGAAACACATCCTGGAATTCATTTACTACAGGTGATAAGGGGTGGCCCGATCTTCTCAGTAAGCAACGGTGGTGATGATGATCACGGAGTGATGGCAGCGGAGAAACACGACGATGTAGTGGATGATAACTTGTATGACGCAACGAGATCTCTCGATTGGTCCCCGTCGCCGCATGCAACAGCTCTCAACCCCGCAAGATATTCGCAACTCCACACACTTGCGCACGTAGCCGCCGACCACGAAGCGGTAAGTTGCAACCGTCTAATTCCCAATGGAACAACGAGATCACACAAGACTTAAACAGGATCTACACAATATCCAAGCAATATGGTGTAGGGAATTCAATAGTTTTGCAGAGCAAACAACTAAGAACTAGGGTTTATCTTAAACGTGGTCTAAAGCAACTAGGGGGCGTCCCGGGCACTTATATAGGTGTCCGGGACGAAGTTCTAGTCGAAAAGATACAAAAATAACCGACCCAGAATAGATCTGGTCGAGACAGACTCGGACTGGTCCGGTCTGGGATCCGGTCGACCGGGCTGTGGACCGGGCTGTCCGGTCTGTGGTCCGGTCGGACCGGGTTCTGGACCGGCCGGTCCGGCTGGTGGTCCGGTCAACCGGTCGGAAACCGGGAAACTGCGAAGTTTCCGGTCTCGCCCCGGTACGATAAATCTCCTCCGGTTGGTGGCCGGTTTACGACCGGTCGACCGGGCCAGGGACCGGGCTGGCCGGTCTGGGGCCGGTCGGACCGGGTTCTGGACCGGCCTGGACTTCTTCTTCTCCTCTCGCGCACTCCTCCCGCTCCTCCCTCGCGCGTCCATGAGATATCTTCATGTCCAGCTCCATGTCCAGCTTCACGGCCCTCTTGACGTCCGTCTTCATGTCCAGCTGCTCCTCTCCTCGTGCGATGCTTGTCTCCTCTTGATACCTGATGATACATAAGTAATAGGATTTAGGCAGTATAAAGTTCTCATCAATCAAAGTATCGTTTAGGAACAAGTTCACCTGTTGTTTAAGTAGCTTCGCACGAGCTCTTGTAATTGGTCCAATCCGAACTTCATTGGACTTGAGCTTCACAAGCAGGTTCATCTTCATTTGTTAATGACGGAGGTAGTAGTGAGGTAGGGATGTCCTCATCATCTCCCCCCTTCAAAAGGCGTCGACCCCGACGCTCCAAGGTCTTCTCCGTCATATGGTGTCAAATCAGCAACATTGAAAGAATTACCGACACCAAACTCATCAACTCGGAAGATCTATCGAGTATGCATTATCATTGATCTTGGCAAGCACTTTGTAAGGACCAAGCACCACGAGGCTTCAACTTAGACTTCCGCAGCTTCGGGAACCTATCCTTGCGAAAATGTACCCAGACCATATCACCAGGCTGGAACAACATCTCTTTGCGCTTCTTGTTCATCCTTTCAGCATTGCTCTTGCCTTTCTTCTCGATCAACTCTTTAGTCTTCACATGGATCTTACGCACAAAATCTGCCCTCTTGGATGCCTCCATATTAACTCTCTCATGTATGGGTAAAGGCAACAAGTCAAGTGGAGTAATGGGTTTGAAACCATACACCACCTCAAAAGGACACAGCTCCGTGGTAGAATGTACCGCCCTGTTGTAAGCAAACTCCACATGCGGCAAACACTCTTCCCACTCCTTCAGAGTTCTTCTTGATCATGGATCTCAACAGTTGTGACAAGGTTCGATTTACCACCTCAGTTTGACCATCAGCTTGAGGATGACAAGTAGTACTGAACAGTAGCTTTGTCCCCAGCTTTCCCCAAAGTGTCTTCCAGAAGTAGCTCATGAACTTCACATCACGATCAGAAACAATAGTCTTCGGGACTCCATGTAGTCGAACAATCTCCCTGAAAAACAGGTTAGCAATATGCGACGCATCGTCGCTTTTGTGGCAGGCAATAAAGTGTGACATTTTAGAAAATCTGTCTACTACCACAAATATAGAATCATGGCCTCTCTTAGTACGCGGCAAACCCAACACAAAATCCATACTAATATCTTCCCAAGGTGTAGTAGGTGCCGGTAAAGGAGTATACAAACCGTGAGGCTTCAGCTTGGACTTGGACTTGTTGCAAGTAATGCACCTCTTCACATACCTGTCCACGTCCCGCCTCATCTTTGGCCAATAAAAATGATCAGCGAGCATGAGTAGCGTCTTCTCACGCCCAAAGTGACCCATCAAACCTCCCAGCATGTGATTCCTGCAATAAAAGCAAACGCACAGACGATTCTGGAACACATAGTTTGTTAGCTCTAAACAAAAACCCATCATGTATGTGATATTTTTCCCATGCTTTACCAAGAGCACATAAGCGATATGGTTCAGCAAAATCATGATCAGTAGCATACAAATCACATAGTATCTCTAAACCAGGAATTTTAACATCAAGTTGAGTTAATAGCATATTCTTCCTAGATAGAGCATCAGCAACAATATTATCTTTTCCCTTCTTATGTTTAATGATGTATGGAAAAGACTCAATGAACTCAACCCACTTAGCTAAACGCTTATGCAAAGTAGATTGGGCTTTCGGTATTTTAAAGCTTCATGATCGAATGTATGATAAATTCTTTTGGCCACAAATAATGTTGCCAAACCTCAAGAACTCTAATTAAAGCATACAATTCTTTATCATATATAGGATAGTTCAACTTAGCACCGGATAATTTCTCGAAAAATATGCAATTGGGCGACCCTCTTGCATCAACACACCACCAATTCCAATACCACTAGCATCACATTCAATCTCAAATTGTTTATTGAAATCAGGAAGTGCAAGCAACGGTGCAGAAGTTAACAATCGTTTCAGTTCATCAAAAGCATGATCTTGCGCAACGCCCCACTCAAAGACAACACCCTTTTTAGTCAATTCATTCAAAGGTGCAGCAATAGTAGAAAAATTGGGCACAAAACGGCGATAAAACCCAGCTAGACCATGAAAACTTCTAACTTGACTCACATTCATGGGAGTAGGCCAATTTTGAATAGCTTCAATTTTAGACACATCTACTTCTACTCCATGCTTAGAGACAATATAACCCAGAAATATGACCTTATCTTTGCAAAATGTGCACTTCTCAAGGTTACCATAGAGTTTATTATCACGCAACACTTGCAAAACATGTCGAATATGTATAGTATGATCAAATTCATTGCGGCTGTAGATTAATATGTCATCAAAGTATACAACCACAAATTTGCCAATAAATTCACGCAAAACATGGTTCATTAGTCTCATGAAAGTGCTAGGTGCATTAGTTAACCCAAAAGGCATTACTAACCACTCATATAAACCAAATTTTGTTTTAAAGGCTGTTTTCCACTCATCCCCTTCTTTCATCCTAATCTGATGATAACCACTACGCAAATCAATCTTAGAGAACACAAGCAGCACCACTCAATTCATCTAGCATATCCTCTAAACGGGGAATAGGATGACGATATCGAATAGTAATGTTGTTTATAGCTCTACAATCTACGCACATACGCCAAGTACCATCTTTCTTAGGAACTAGAATAACAGGAACGAGCACAAGGACTAAGGCTTATGCGGATATAACCTTTGTCGAGTAGCGCTTGTACTTGCTTCTGTATCTCCTTCGTCTCTTCGGGATTAGTGCGATATGGCGCCCTATTGGGTAGCGATGCTCCGGGAATCAAGTCAATTTGATGCTCAATACCTCGCAATGGTGGTAGTCCTGCGGGTACCTCCTCCGGAAACACGTCGCCGAATTCCCGCAAAACACTAGAAACACCAAGAGGAAGAGGGGTCATGTCGTTAGAAACCAAAACCGTACCCCTGTACAAAAGCACAAGAGGCATGGCCGTAGGATCCTCACTAAATTCTCTCATGTCTTCTTTGGTGGCTAATGAGACTAAGGAATTCACTCTCTCACTTTTCGTTATATCACTCACGGCATTACAATTCTCTCGCCTATCTATGGATGCATCCTCCAAATTCACTTCAATCTTCTGACGAGACTCATTGACAATCTGTTGTGGTGACATAGGCTCGTAAGTTAATTTTCTTGCCCTTGTACTCCAAGTGATATGTATTGGCTCTGCCATTGTGTTGCACAGAACGGTCATAGAGCCAAGGCCGACCCAATAAGAGGTGACAAACCGTCATAGGAACCACATCAAAATCAATGCAATCCTTATACGGTCCAATCTCAAACTCAACACGCACCATATGGTTTACCTTCATCTCACCATTGTCGCTCAACCACCGAATATAATATGGATGCGGGTGCGGTAGGTACTTCAACTTCAGCTTGGTGCATAACTCCTTGCTTGCTAAATTGCGGCAACTCCCGCCATCAATAATGACCTTGCAAGCCTTGTCGGACCAACCAAAGCTTTGGTTTGGAACAAATTGCAACGCTGAGTAGATGCACTAGGCAACACATTAAGAGCACGCTGCGACACAACAATGGTACGAGCATCAGAAGGATATGCATCTTCACCATCAGTGTCATAGTCATCATTGTCTGGAGCATTTGGATCAACATCATCTCCAGTCTCATACTCATTGTCCTCATTGATAAACATGACTTTGCGGTTAGTACAATCTCTCTTGAAGTGACCCTTGCCACCACATGTATGGCAAAGCATATCGCGGTTGCGCGTTGTAGACACACCATAACCACTCGTACTTGCCGCAGATTCGGACTTCTTTGCATTAGATACATTGGAGACCGGTTTACTAGGCGGAGTAGAGTAAGGAACGGAGCGCGTCGACGGTGCCGGCGCCGTAGAGGGCGCGCGGGGTGTAAAACGCCCAGCTCCCGTAGCACGTCCTTTAACCTTTGCTTCTTCAACCAACCGTGATTCAGCTTCTCGTGCATGATGTAACAATTGATTCATATCGGTGTAGGTGTAATGACGAACAATGCCTTTAACGTCATACTTCAATCCATTGAGAAAACGCTGCATTGTCATCTCTAGAGACTCACGGACACGACCACGCTGCATAAGCATCTCCATCTCCATGTAGTACGCATCAACAGTCTTCACACCTTGCCTCAATAGTGTTAGCTTATCAAATATATTCCGCATGTAATTTGTAGGCACAAAACGAGAAGTCATAACCTCCTTCATTGCACGCCATGTACGGATAGGTTGTGCACCATCTTCGTCGCGGTTACGAATCAAAGAATCCCACCAACGCAATGCATAACCATCAAATTCAGAAGAAGCAAGTTTGATCTTCTTATCTTCAGAGTAGTTGGGATGTAAGCTCCATAACTTCTCAATCTTGAGCTCCCAAGTGAGATATTCTTCAACATCAGCTCCCCTTCAAACTTGGGTATGGAAAACTTGGGCTTACCCAATCCATCTTCTTCATCTTGCGCACGACCATTACGGCCAAGTGGAGCCCAACCACGCGGACGATGACCACGAGGCGCACCACGAGCATTGTGTACGTCATCTTCAAGCTCAGTGGTCTTCATCATCGTCTTGTTGTTGTTGTGCAGTCAAATTCTCAATAGCGAGGCGCATATCGGCAAGATTGCGCCGTATATCGCTCATTTGATCAGCCAAACCAGATGACGGTGACATTAGTAGCATCCAACGTCCTGTTTGATCTCGTCAACTGTACCCTTAAGCTCATCATCCTTAGTGCGGAATTCACGTCGCATCTCGTTACGAAGAGCTTCATACTCCCTCCATGTGATGATATCTCGCCGAATTCTTGTTTTCCCGATTAACAATCTTAGTATCACTAGCAGACATGATTAGTAGGTTAGTGCACTAAATCAAAAATATATGGTGGTACTCTCACAACTCACTCAAAACTGATAAGAAAAGGAAATCTTACCGTTCCAAAGTAAATTAGTGTTGCTTACCACTTGTAGTAACAACTAGTGCACGGATGTATCGAAGCGAAAATCAAGGGTATAAGAACAATCACACGACAAAGCAGGATATATGTGGGGCTGTAGGTAGGCTACCTATTTGCACCAATAACAAGCTCTAGCGCTGACCGTAGACAACCAAAGATACTCACACAAGGCGATATAATGGGGCAATGCAACTATATGTGGGACAGGTTGCAATGCACAAGAGAGACGCTAGCAAAGCTCAACGAGACAGGCACAAGATTGCTCAACTACAGGTGCAGTAAAGAAAACTTAGGCCTTTCACTTGATTCAACTAGCACGACACTTTTCTTTTTGTATTTTTCTTTTTGTATAACACACGCAGCTATGTAGCTCTTTTTGCTTCTTTTCAATTTTCTCTTTTTTTTTTTGAAGACTCAACTCCTTGATAACACGGCCAACAAGATATGCAAAGCACCAAAACCCTAATGAGCAGCCTGTTGAGCGGTAAAACTAGTCTCTTCTGGGGAAGTTCCTAGTCACGTATATCGAAAGGCTGTAGCTATGGTTTGGACAAACACACTGTATGCTATGTGGACTCGGAGTAAACAAAAACTGACTCTAGATGACAAACTAGATGAAAAGAAAACACAAACCCTAACAATTCTACTAGAAGAAAGATAAAGGTACGCAAAAACAACTACGAAAAGCAACTAAAACTCGAAATTAGTGCAATCTAAGGCTATGGCAAACCCTAACCCTAACTTTTTATGGCTTTTTCTCGGATAGGACAACACTCACAACTCAACTATGGGGTGGATTGTGGATAGCTTACCGAGGAAAACTGGAAATCTGATACCAAGATGATAAGGGGTGGCCCGATCTTCTCGAGTAAGCAACGGTGGTGATGATGATCACGGAGTGATGGCAGCGGAGAAACACGACGATGTAGTGGATGATAACTTGTATGACACAACGAGATCTCTCGATTGGTCCCCGTCGCCGCATGCAACAGCTCTCAACCCTGCAAGATATTCGCAACTCCACACACTTGCGCACGTAGCCGCCGACCACGAAGCGGTAAGTTGCAACCGTCTAATTCCCAATGGAACAGCAGATCACACAAGACTTAAACAGGATCTACAAAATATCCAAGCAATATGGTGTAGGGAATTCAATAGTTTTGCAGAGCAAACAACTAAGAACTAGGGTTTATCTTAAACGTGGTCTAAAGCAACTAGGGGGGCGTCCTGGGCACTTATATAGGTGTCCGGTACGAGTTCTGGTCGAAAAGATACAAAAATAACCGACCCAGAATAGATCTGGTCGAGACAGACTCGGACTGGTCCGGTCTGGGATCCGGTCGACCGGGCTGTGGACCGGGCTGTCCGGTCCGTGGTCCGGTCGGACCGGGTTTTGGACCGGCCGGTCCGGTTGGTGGTCCGGTCAACCGGTCGGAAACCGGGAAACTGCGAAGTTTCCGGTCTCGCCCCGGTACGATAAATCTCCTCCGGTTGGTGGCCGGTTTACGACCGGTCGACCGGGCCAGGGACCGGGCTGGCCGGTCTGGGGGCCGGTCGGACCGGGTTCTGGACCGGTCTGGACTTCTTCTTCTCCTCTCGCACACTCCTCCCGCTCCTCCCTCGCGCGTCCATGAGATATCTTCATGTCCAGCTCCATGTCCAGCTTCACGGCCCTCTTGACGTCTGTCTTCATGTCCAGCTGCTCCTCTCCTCGTGCGATGCTTGTCTCCTCTTGATACCTGATGATACATAAGTAATAGGATTTAGGAAGTATAAAGTTCTCATCAATCAAAGTATCGTTTAGGAACAAGTTCACCTGTTGTTTAAGTAGCTTCGCACGAGCTCTTGTAATTGGTCCAATCCGAACTTCATTGGACTTGAGCTTCACAGCAGGTTCATCTTCATTTGTTAATGACGGAGGTAGTAGTGAGGTAGGGATGTCCTCATCAACAGGTATATCTTCTAACTTCACCTCCTTCATACTATTCAACTGTAGCTCAACCTCGATCTGGGTATGTTTGTCTCCTTGGTAGATCATTCTACTTCCATCGGGGCTTTTCAAAGATACCGTCTTGTTCACACAGTCGATCAATGCTCCATTAGCTTCCAACCAGTTCATACCAAGAATGACATCAATGTCCTTCATCGGTAAAATGAACAGGTCCGCGTCAAACGCGCACTTATTGATCATGATGACCGGTTTTTGTTTGGTATGGGTTACTACTATCGTTCCCCCGCGTAAAGTATGGTTATGGGTGTATCTAACTTAGTGCAACTAATCCCATGTTTAATGATGAATTGTTGAGAAATGAATGATGTAGTTGCACCGGTATCAAAAAGTACTTTGCCCGGATGAGTGAGTATCTGGAGCGTACCTATCACCGCCTGGTCAGAGTTGACCACCTCCTCCAGACTGGTACAGTTCAGCTTGCCGAAGGGCTTCTTATTCTTCCAGTTGCCTCCGGTGTTTCCTCCTCGATTTCCTCCTCCTCCAGATTGACCTCCTCCATTCTTCTTATTAGGGCAGTCCTTCATCATGTGCCCCTCCTGGCGACACCCGAAGCAAATGATTCTGGGTTTACGACAATCCTTTGAGGCATGTCCTTTAAACCCGCAGATGCGACAAATTACTTGGTTAGCAGTTTGAAATGCTTGGTTCTTCCTGCTACCATAGTAGTTGCTGTTGTTGTTGTTGTTATTGTATCTTGGCTTGAAATTCAAGCTAGTATTAGGCTTGCTACTAACAAACCTCTTAGGCTCATACTTGGCCTTTTTCCTCTTCTCCTCCTGTAATTGCTTGAAATCATCTTCTAGTGTGATGGCTGCATCCACCAACTCTTGAAACTCCGTTGCTCTCATCATACAGAGCTGTACTTTGAACTGGGGACTTAACCCCCTCAGAAATCTCTTCTTTTTCTTGTCCTCGGTATTGACTTCTTCCACTGCATACCGGGACAGTTTAGAGAACTCCCTGACATAGGTCAGGATTGCCTTGTCCTTCTGCTCGAGACTTTCAAATTCTCGACGCTTTAGCTCCACTATACTTTCAGGGACATTGGATTCCCTGAATTTCCTTGCGAACTCCTCCCATGTGAACACCTTTCCCGCCGGGTAAACGGCTACAATGTTATCCCACCATGATGCGGCGGGTCCACACAACAGATGTGTAGCATAACGAACCTTCTCCCGGTCATTACATCCAACGGTGTTGAGCTTTCGCTCGGTGTCCATGAGCCGGTCTTCCGCGTCCATTGGCTCGGGCGCGTATGCAAAAGATATGGGCTTGGTGTTCGGAAGTCCGCTAAGGTGACTCCCCGATTCTCGGGTCTCTCTACCCTCGTTTTGCCGCAACAAATCCCGGAAGAATTTGTTCTCGCTGCTCCAACGTGACACGTTGTCTCTCTTCCACCATCTGCATGTACTGAATGAAATTCTGTTGCGTCATGGGTGGTGGTGGTGGTGGAAACTGATCTCTGGCTGCACCCTCAGCCTCTTCCTTTTGTTTTGCTTCGCGCTCCATGCGCTGTGCTTCAGTCTCGTCTCCTAACGTTCCCGACATGACCCCCTAGTTCTGCAACACAAGATGATACTCATAATTACTCCATGCGCAAGTTTTCTGAGCTTGTGCACAGAACTAGTCACGCAATGGAAATCAAGAGGCAAATCCAAATCATACAAAACATATACCCTGTATATACATGCATAAGTGGTCTTATTACAATACTCAAGTCGATGTGAGTATGCAAACTCACTTATTAAAGTATATATACAAATTTCTACAAATATTACACTCTACAATACACGTGGTACTTGTGTATTGTAGCTTGGCTTCTCTTGGTAGTCTCTAGACGATCTTCACTCCCGATACATTCCAGGCTTCCATCCGGTCGAACGTGTCGTTCTCCTGACAAAACCTGGAACATAAGGTCTCCCCGTTGGCTGATAGTCGGAATCCGATGATGATCCTAGGGCGAAATCGGTGTTCACAAACCGATCATTCAGGTGCATCGTAATCCACCCATCGGGTGTACTCCCCGTAGCCCCACCATAAGGGTTACCAAAACTCATACCCGACTCAACTTGTGTCGGATATCCTCCATCCACTCCTTCATTACTAGGATAGCTCGGTTCCGGGTTGTTGCGTCATCATTCATCTCTCCATCATAATACGCGGTGGTACTATGAGTTCCCGTATCCGATCCCCAACGCCAACCCCTAGAATTCTCGATAGGAGTCTCGGAACGCCGGTTGTTTCCGGATTCCTCTCCGCCTTCGTATCCCCCATAGGAACTACCCGGATAGTTCCCGAGTGTAACAGTGTAGGTTCACGTGCAAGTGGATCAATACCGATGTAGTCACCACCTGAATAAACCGGTGTGTGCACCACATTCTCCATAGGTTCTTTCCCCTACTCTCCTCCTTGGGTTCTCGTGAATTCCTCAAGCATCGTATCAATTGCTCCTATCAGATGATGATTCAACTGAAAGAGTAATGATATGAAGTTACGGCTATTGTCCATGTATTTGGCTGCTTCGGCTGGTTTGCTTTTGGCATATTTGAAATGGTTCAGCATGGGATCATTGTCCTCCTCCAAATGAGGAATGTGTGTAAAGTCGGAACCCATAAGCTCTTTCGTCTTATGCTCCCGAATATCGGTTATGGCTCTCATAACAGCTATATGGTAAGCTGTATTGGTTGTCCTAGCTTCCCCAGCTGGCATAACTACGCTCATTCCCAAAGATTCGGGAAGTCGCAGTCCTACCCTGCACTTGGCCAATACCGGACCATCATAGAACATGTACTTCTTTACCGGAATCTGGGGATCGCACCCAAATTCTAGTAACATGGCTCGTAGGATATCAGCAAGTCCTCCCTGGTACTCGTTCGGTGTGGAATCCATAACTTTCACGTTTCTTCCCGGTCGCGAACTTGCCATGTTGGCTGTAGAAATAGAAAGATTATGAGATTAGTAATAATACATCATAATAGAGATAATAAAGAATTATCGCACTAAAATATATGGTTGTTGTATTCTCAATTGAATATACACCATATTTTTAGAGAATTCTTTACTAATCCTATTTGACTCCTAACGTTTGGTCCCATTTACTAGGTTCCAACCTAAGGTCAAAGCTTTTGCTCTGATACCAACCGTGGTGACCTCGCATACCACCGCATGTTGTAGTATGCCTGCCGTTGATATAACATTCACGAAGTACCATTCCGCAAATATTACATCCCTCGTAGTAGTACAACGAACATAGCAGGGTCCATAACTCATTCACATATTATTACAATTAACATACACATGTCGTCTTGGAGCTCCTCTTGGGTCCTAAGAGGAATACTCCCGGGTTCGAGGCGAACCCAACTTAACTTACAATACCGAGTCTCATTAAACTAAACATTTATTTCATCGAGCAGCTAAATACTAAGAGTTCGGGCTGCTCGGTTACTACTTCTACCGATTATCTCTAGGCTTGATCTCCTCCGGAAGCCTCCTCGGATCCGTAGACTATGAGATAGTCTACGCCTTCAACTCCTCCTGAGAGGTCAGGTTCTTCATAGCCGATGATCTCGGCTCCTTCATTGTTGTCGTAGTTCTCCTCCAGACGATTCAGACAATCTAAGCATGGGATTTAAGAGTGGTATGAGTACGAGCGTACTCAACAAGTTCATTATAGATAAGAGGTGTTTAATGCACTAGCTACGATATTAGACCAGAAAGTCTAGTATCAATGCAAGTTTTGATAAACATTTCTTCAAGAGATTGCTTTTATTCCAAAGAGCTATGTCCGTCAGCCTTCACCGATTTACTAGAACTTCATGGAGCTCCTTTCCGGCCACGTTCGCAGTTCCTCAATCCCGGAACGAGGAGTGACAGTCACGGTTCTTTACACTCGCAGAGGTGTGTTGCTTTACCCATAAGAGATCTTAACCTTGGTGCCAACCGGGCAGCTTTCCCGTCCACACTTCCTTCGGTGTGAGGCCCGGTATAAGGTCTAGCCAATCATGTTCCTCCGCTACCTCGAACACCCACCCTTTGTTGCATGCCCCGACCCTGGGTCCTCGCCGGTCCCATTATTCCCGTAATTTCAGGGTGGACCCCGACCACGACGACAGCTCCGGGATCGAACCAAACTCCTTCGTCGGTAGCCGCAACCCATCATAGACCACATTACCGTGGGGAATTAGAATGGGATCCCCACCCTCAAGTTGTTCCGCAAGCCGCAACCGCTACGGTATGCACAAGCATAACCGTGAGGACTTAGAATGGGTTCCCCACCCTCAAGTTGCTCCACAAGATACAACTGCTACGGTAAGCGCATCCGTTGATGAACGAGAGGTGGAAACACTTTTGACTACTCCGTCCCACTCCGGATCTTATGGTTAACACGGGTATTACGGCGCAAGAATCACTGGCGACATTTGTTGTTTAATCCTAGATGGATATAAACCCGTACAATGGAACCTCCACCATATCAACACAATCCATGGTTCCATTGCCCACCACATAGTCATATTCATAGTTATGAAAGTAGTGGTTTTGGTTCTTATGCAATAGTGATAACCATAATACTTTGCAAGTAATTTGATAGAAATACTCAAATGACATGAGCAAGTGATGAACTTGCCTGAACACTGCAAAGTTTTGCAGCTCGAAGGTGTGGACTGACCCTTGTCCTCTGTCTCTGAAAAATAGCATCATTGTCCGAGAAGGGCAATGGTTAAAGAAGCAATTATGCATGATTCCAGTTTTAGGGTTTGTTCCCCCCTTCCGATGTCGTTGTTATTTTATGAGAGGTTAATACTAAGATAGATTTGGAGATACTATATTTAGGGTAAATACAACCTTGAAATGTTGTCAAGGTGTTTTGAAGTCCAAATGAATTAATGGACTTATTTTTATTATTGAAAATTATATGTGTGATTTAAATAATTATTTAAATCCTCAAATTAAGACTCATTCTTAATTGTCTTCAAAAATTCTCTTTGATATTTTATTTAGATAGAGAATTTTATGCTGATCTATTTTCATATTTTTAATTATTTTTTTAGAGCTATTTAACATTTCTTACATAATTTCAAAGTTTCGTATTTCTTGGAATTAGGAAATGACCTAAATGCCCTTGGGCCCCACCTGTCGTGGTGGCCCAACGGGTTAGGTCGCACCCGAGCCACCCTTTGGGCTCGGGCGGCCCATTCGTCCTCTCCCCTCTCCTCGCGCAGAAACCCTAACCTCTCCCTTGCTCTCGCGACACCGTGGTCGCCTCGCCGTCGCCGAATTATTCCGACCGCCACCGGCCGTCCCCGCCGGCGAGATCGGTCGCAATCGAACGGCCGCACGATGGCGCACCGATCGGTCCGCGCCGATCCGTGTTTCCTCGCCGCCACCGTTCTTCCCCAACATCTCCGCGACATGGCCGAGGGTTTCCGCGGCCACCTCGTCGCAGCCCGTCGATCCCGGCGCCGTGGCGTGGCCATGTGCCCCGCCGTGGTTGCACCGGAGCCCTCGCGCCTCGGCGACCGCTCGGCTTGGCCGCGGCTTGGTGCTGCCGTGGCCGGTCCGTGCCGCCGTGCCGCCATGGCACGCCGTGGTGCTGCTCGCTCCGTGTATGTGCGCCGCCTATACTTCTTCTACTTGATCTCCTTCTTCTCCTCCTCTCCTTCGTCTAGCTTGGTCACAGGCTTACCGTGCCTCATAGTGGTACGGCCATGCCGTGATGCTGCTGCTACTGCTGAGTGCTGCTAGCTGCTATGGCTGTGCTCTCTGCTGTTATCATTGTGTGCTAGTTGCTGCTACTCTACTCCCCATGGCCTAGCTTAAGCTGTGTCATCCTTGCTGTTGCGCCTTCATGCTCTTGCTTACTGTCTCTGTTCAATCCTATGGCTGTGTATGCTATTATTGATCTAGATACTCATCCGAGCATCCCTAGCCCTTGCTATTGCTTGCTTACATGTGCTATGCTACTGTCCCGGCATCCCCGGCTCATTACTGTGAATGATTCTTGCTTGTAGCAAGTGCCAGAGTTCCTGGTGTGCTATCATTTGTGCTATTATACATAAAATTGCCCTGTTGAGCATGCTTGCTTCCAGATAGCTCTATCCTTGGATGGTTTGCTTCTGAATAGAGTTGATTGGATTTTCTGTGAGACAGTTATTGCTTAATTGTGGCTATTTCATTTATATGGTTCATGGATTGATGCCAGGCTTGTCTCTGACAAGAACTTGCATACTTTGTCAAGTTCTGATGATTCCTTGATAATCAGCTGCTTGTTGGGTGCTTGCTATCCTACTGTCTGTGCCTCTCTAATGCTTATTCTTGGGCTTGTGTGACACCATAGCTTGTGCTGGTGCATGGTGATGCTTGCTCAAGCATCAACTGATGCTTGCAGTGATCCCTTGGATCACTGGCAAGATGCTGGTGCTTTGATTACTTGTCTGTTTCATTTATCTGTACTTCCTTGCTTTATTAGATGGATAAATGATGTGAACTGCTCTGCAGTGATGATCATATGAATGAATTTAGTTAAGCTAGAGGGATGCCAATCATATATTGGGGACCCTAGCTTCATTTGAACCCTTCTGGGTAATGATATCTGTGCATGGCTTCTTTGTTGGAATTGGTTAAGTGGTTGAGGTGATCCTGGCAGTATTCATGTGCTGCCCTGGGATGGCTCCCCTAATTGGTGGCTTTCTGTGATGGATAGATGCTCACTGGCTAGTTACTTAGTGAACTTCCAGTAGCCTTGATGTTGATAATTAGGATAGGCACATGTTGAAAGGACACGTATGTCGCCTAGAGGGGGGGGGGTGAATAGGCGATTTAAAACTTTTACGAGATGGGCTTAACAAAAGCGGAATAAAACTAGCGTTTACTTTGTCAAGCCCAAAGCCTATAAACTATGGTTCACCTATGTGCACCAACAACTTATTCTAAGCAATGGTTCACCTATGTGTACCAACAACTTATGCTAAGCAAGACAAGCAACTTATGTGATAGCACGATATATATATAACTTCAAGCACGATGGCTATCACAAAGTAAAGTGCATAAGTTAAGAGCTCGGGTATAGGAATAACCGAAGTGACGCGGAGACAACGATGTAGCCCGAAGTTCACACTCTTGCGAGTGCTACTCTCCGTTGGAGCGGTGTGGAGGACAAGTCACTCCAAATGCACGAGGGCCACCGTATTCTCCTCGAGAATTCCCACCAAAAGGGATGTCCTCGATCCACTATGGGACCTTAGGAAGGTCACCGAACCCGCACAAAGCTTGGGGCTATCTCCACAACTTAATTGGAGGCTCCCAACAAATTGCCACAAAGGCCTTGCCCTTGAAGATTCTCCACAACTTAATTGGAGTCCCCAAGAACACCACAAAGATGCCACAAAGGCCTTGCCCTTGAAGATTCTCCACAACTTAATTGGAGTCCCCAAGAACACCACAAAGATGCCACAAAGGCCTTGCCCTTGAAGATTCTCCACAACTTAATTGGAGTCCCCAAGAACACTACTAAGATGCCACAAAGGCCTAGAATCCGTCTAGGGTTCCAAGAACCCAAGAGTAACAACCTTCTTGCTTTCACCTCCACGAATCACCGTGGAGAACTCAAACCGATGCACCAAATGCAATGGCAAGAACACCACAAAGATGCTCAAGTCCTTCTCTCTCAAATTCCAACAAAGCTACAAAAGCTATTGGGGGAATAAGAGAGGAAGAACAAATGAATTCACAAAGAACACCAAGATCAAGATCTAGAGAGTTCCACTCACAAAGAGATGGATTTGATTGGTAGAAATGTAGATCTAGATCTCCTCTCTCTTTCCCTCAAGAATATGCAAGAATCATGGGAGGAATCAAGAACTAGGGCAAGCTTTGAAGTACAACAATGGAGGGGAGAGAGAGAAAGTGAACCAACCAGCCCAAGGAGGAAGAAGGGGGTCTTATATACCCCCTCCCAACGAAATATGACCGTTTGGGACCTCCCAGGCCGGAAAATCCGCCCCCGGGCCGGATTATCCGCCCCCCGAAATCGCCCCTGGCTCGGGCCGGATATTTGGCCGGATATTGTCCCAGCTTTGGTCATTCGGGCCGGATTATCCGCCCCCCCAAAACCGCGAAACACCAAAACTAAAACGGGCATAACTTTATCATCCGGACTCCGATTTTGCTGATCTTGGGCTTGTTTTGAAGCTAGGAACAAGCTCTACAAGATCATGCAGTAAACCATCATAGTCCAACAAGGGAGGATAGAAACAAATGATGAAAGGTTTGACCTATCTAAAAAAGACATACCGGTAAAACCTCCAATCTCGAAAATGCAACAAGTTGCCCGTGCAAAAACCATTCTTGATGAACTAGAGCTTGTCATGAGAATAAGCACAAGCTCTAAATCATCACATGGATAAGATCCAAATGACAACCAAGAAAGATGATGAACCAAACTCGAAAACGCAACAAGTGATCTATGCGAAATCTGCTTTCGATGAACTAGAGCTTGTCATGAGAATAAGCACAAGCTCTAAAACATCACATGGATAAGGTCCAAATGACAACCAAGAAAGATGATGCAAGGATGCAAAGGTTTGAGCTCTCTCCGAACGATACGATCGAGTTACTCACTCGAGAGCCCTCTTGATAGTACGGCAACTAAACTATAAACCGGTCTCCAACTACACTATGAGACCGGTGAGAAAGAAACTCTATCAAGAGCAAACCTTATACTTGCGCATTCCACTTGAGCTTGATGACGACGATCTTGACCTCAACAAGATGGAACGCATTTCTTGCTTGTGCTTGCTTGACGAAGTCTTGTAGATTGCTCCCCCATAAACCACCATGGGAGAGCTTCTTCTTCGGCGCATCTTCGCATAACCATGACCACCATGTGGATTGCCCCCCATAATTCACCATGGGAGAGCTTCTTCTTCGGCGCATCTTCACATATCCATGATCACCATATGGATGGCAAGACTCAAGCAAAGGATCTCTTCGAGATGGCTCATCTTGAACTTGCACATCATTTCTTCATTCTTCATCCTGTTGATGTCTTGAAGTAACTTGAGGGCTCACTTCATCTTCATCTTCAAGACATACTTGACACTTGATATCCTTCATCAATTTCTTCTTATTGCAACCTTGAAGCCAACATATGGTTCAAGAATTGCCTATGGACAACTCCTACAAATATAACTCAATGCAAATATTAGTCCATAGGGATTGTCATTAATTACCAAAACCACACATGGGGGCTCCATGCACTTTCAATCTCCCCATTTTGGTAATTGATGACAATCTCTTTGAGAGGGTTTATATAAGGAATTGAAGTAACAAATAAGTTGAATATATAGAGCAAACTCCCCCATAATATATGCATGTGTGAATGATCTTGACTTTCATTGCATATATTGGCATTCAAAGCCTAGTGGAGTTTCCTCTAAATATTCAACTATGCAAAGCAACAAGATGCAATGCAATAAAGGCACATGCTTAAGCACAAAGCAAAGACATAACCAAATTCCCTTAAACCCTCCAAACTTCTCCCCCATTGGCACCAATTTCCGAAATGGGTAAAAAATTTAGAAGGCCAATATAGTGAGATTTCCTCCATAGCGTGTGCATTTCTCATAATTTGAGTGGAATCAAATGCACATATCCAATGATGAATATTCGAAAGGAATCACACTATAGATAGGATCAAAGATTGCAAAAAGATAACAAAGTCAAGAAGCTTCAACAAATGAAGCAAGCAACCAAATGAACCACAAGGAAGATACCAAAAGAAAGATAGATATTATGATAAGATCAAGAAGATTGCTCTAAATAATATGAGGAAGCTCCCCAAGGTTTGTACACAAAACTAGACAATTTGCATTGGAGTATAAAGTGCACAAACATGGAATCATCACTCCCTTAATATCATTCAAAAACAAAAGATACCAAGTGAATCAAACTCTAATGATCACCACAAGATAGTGTTCTAAATCAAATGAGGAAGCTCCCCAAGGTACATGCATAAAATAAAATGTTGCATTTGAATACAATATGCATAACATGGAATCCTCACTCCCTCATTTAAAACACAAACATTTGTGATAGATCATAGATAGAAAAGTAAGCTAAACACTTGCAACAAACAAATAGTTGAGCAACAAGTAAGAGGCACCATAATAAAAAGACTCAACCAAGAGGATATGTGAAAGGCATGATAAAGCATATTATAAGACTATTACAAGGATGAGCAAAAAGCATCATCATAGTCTTCAATGAATTATATTGCTTAGCATGACCAATCAACACGCAATAAATAAATAAGATATCAAAAGGAGATGTATAATCTCTTATGTGTACAAGTTTCTCTAAGTGGGCAATATCACAAAGATATTTATCCACAAAGAAACATGCACACACAAAATAGATACGCAAGAAAAATAGTATGATATCCAAGACGAAGTCATGCAATATACCAATAAGAATTTTTGCTTAATAGCATGGCCAAAGGCTCAATTTTATCTCATTGTACATTCATGAACTTCAACCACAAACAACTAAAATACATCACAAATATCAACAAGGGATAGAAGATAGTTGGGATGCATTTGATAAAGGCAACAAGTATCACAAACTAGGATACCAAAAAGAAGTAACTAAATTTGCACTTTCATCTATATTGCACATGTGAGAGCCTTGAGGAATTGATATGCAATAAAATTGCTAGATAGGCATAGTTGGGATGGATGAATCATGAGCATGATTTAAAATACTTCCCAACAAATGCACTCATCTCAAATTACTCACATTCACAATAAAGAAGTTTTATTAAGACTTTTGCAAGAAGCACAACATTTGAAAATCAAGAGATTCATGCCAAGATGCAACCATAAGGTTGGATACAAGAAAAGTATGCATGAGAAGATACTTGTTACCAAGATAGCATTGGTGTGGATGTAGTAGATATGTGTTCGTTGACCATCCTAGCTTGCCTCAAGTTACCATTGAGTCACCACTTCTTTCCAAGAGTGAGACAAGCATCCAATGCATATCCATTGTACCTAACACAAAGGTAAGTACAAAATGGTCCCCAAACTAATTGGGTCCGAAGTAGTTAGACACACTACAACATATAGGACAAACTCCACAATTCTATGTGCATATAGATATGAAATTGAATTTCATGCACATCTTAGCCAAATTAGGATTTGATGGAGTTTACCCTATATATTGGATCAATGAAAGTGACACATGCCATAAGATATACATATATTAAATATGCATGCACAATACTTTCAAGGACCAAAGGAAGATACAATTTGGACAAAACACCAAATAAATCAAGAGACAATGGTTGCCCAAATTATATCAAAGAATCAAATCAACACAAGATTGACTCCAAAGACTTATCTCATTATAAGAAGCTAATTAAACCTAAGCACAAAGGAATGAGATAACCAACTCCCAAGAGAGCAAGGTTCCAACAAATAAACCAAACCCTCGACACTTTTTATGATGGCACAAAGTACCAAAAGGAAATTTTATGTCTCCCAAAACCAAATTTTTGATAAAGATCAAGAGATGTTAAGCATTCTAATAATATAGAAGAGCTCCCCCAAGTTTGGTGCATTATCTAGGATTTTTTATATGAATACAAAGTGCACAAAACTAGGATCATCACGCTACCTATATCTTCTAACAATGCTAAGAAAGTTTGAATAGACAACTTAGATCCATAAGATGCAAGGAAGACACATGGGAGTCAAAGCACAACAAATTCATGGCAATAAATAAGGCAATATAAATACAAGAGCCAATGTAGATATGATCAATAAATATCTACCTCATAATTGATTACCAATTGTCCTAGGACAAGAGGTATTAGGAAATATTTCCCGGTGGTAGTTTGTAAGTATACCTAAGATCATATTTGCAACGAACAAAGCATATGGTAAAAGATAAGAGTTAACCATCATGCAAAGATAGTTTCTTGATAGCTTCATTTAGTCATACCAACATGCAAGGCAATTAATAGTATTCATACCAACATGCAAAGCAATTAATAGTATTCATACCAACATGCAAAGCAATTAATAGTATGACTTGAAGCACATGGTTTTCCAAAAAAGTATTGAGGGACACGTTGTGAAAAACCATGCCAAGAAAAACTTTCACAAATAAGATCCACAAAGATATTAGCAATGAAGCCATTTAAGCAAATTGGAGCTTGTTTGAGCAAACATGCCACATAGGAGAGATAATTTACAATATCAATTCTATGTGACACAACCTCAAGTGTTCACATTTCCTAGGCTTGTAATATGCACAAAGCTTATTACTCCCCCATAATGTGATAAGGAGTTTATTTTCACAAGAGGCAAATAAGATCCAACTAGAGATATTAATGGACATTAGAATTTGAATTTCTCATGAAGATGACATACCACATAGAGACTAGATAATCTTGCAATATCAATTCTAAGTGATATTCCTCATGTACACACATTGTTAGGATTGTGAAATTCCTAAAGGCATATCACTCCCCCAAAATGTTATAGTTCATTAATCTCTCAAAAAAGCCATATAAGATACAACAAGATGCAAAGAGGCTCCAACACAAGCACAAATACATGGTGTGCAACCAAACATTCATAGACTTGATTTCTCAAGAAAAACAAGTAGGATGCACAACATATACAAACACATGTTAGGAACAAAACTAACACATGCAAAGGGGCGAGTAACTTTCAATATAAATTAGTTGAGAACATGTTACCGCAAGGAGGAACATTGAATATATGATAGAAGCAAGATAACCAAAAGACTTGGCTTGAGATAATATAAATGATGAAGATCCCTTAATTCTTCATGATGTAGCCAAGTCTCCAATGCCCTCCAACAAGCACCTATTGATCAAGTTTTGAATTGTTGGTCCCCAACTAAGTTGGGTCCTAAGAGGTTAGTCACAATAGGCTTGGCAACCCAAATGGTTCTTTTCTTGACACCACTTTGGGCACCAACAAATTTGGAAAACACATTGCCACCCTCATCCTTACGAAGAAAATAAACATCATCAATGGTGATAGAGTTGGATGAGGTACCTATAGTGCAAAAGGAGGAGATGTGGCCCTTCTCACGACATATGTAGCAAGTTCTTTTCTTCTCCTTCTTCTCACTAGATTTATCCACAATGGGAGCATTGGCTTGATTATTCTTGGGAAGTGGCATTTCTTCAACTTGAGGTTGAATATGAGTTTGAGCTTGAGGCCGCTTCCCTTTTTGCTTCTTCTTCAAAGGGCAAGATCTAACATGATGCCCTTCAATTTTGCACTTGAAGCAAACAATCTTGGCCGGGTCTTTGACTTGTAATTGGCCCTTCTTAATCTTGTTGTTCTTGGACTTGTTCTTGTTGTTGGAGTTGAATCCAAGTCCACTCTTGTCATTGGGGGATTGTTGCACACTTAACATCGTGTCAAGTTTGCATTTCCCTTCTTGACTCTTTACCAAGTCGGTCTTCAAAGAAGTGACTTGGGCCTTGAGCTCTTTGATTTCCTCTACATGGTTAGTAACAACACAAGTACTAGAGGAAGTAGAACCTTCATTGTTAGAGCAACAAGGCAAGGAAGATAATTCATCACAAGATTTAGCAATACTATGAGTGGATGAATTACTAGGACTAGCACATGGCAATATAGAATTTTGGGTAGTAGTGCTAGTATCCACATGAGGCTCACAAGGTGTTTCCTTTGATATGATAGCCTCATGAGCTAACTTTAGCCTATCATGAGAAGCTAGAAGATCCTCATGGGAGCTAGAAAGCTTTCCATGATTTTCTTCCAATTTCCCATAATTTCTAGTTAGCAACTCAAGTTGAGCCCTTAGCTCAACATTATCCTTCAAGATAGATGCTTCACAAGAAGTAGAGTTAGTAGGACAAGCATCATCACAAGACATATTAAGAAGAGAGGGTAACATAGCATGCTCTTTTAAATATGAAGCTTGTAGTTGCTCATAGGACTTGGTGAGGATAGAGTGTTCGCTCTCCAAGGCCTTGTGGGCCTTGTCTAGATCATCTAGATCCTTAACAAGTTTATCATGACCAACACCAACTTTGGACTTTTCATTTTTAAGCAATTTTAATTTAGCTTTAGCATGGTCTCTTTCTTTAGTGAGTTTAGCAAATATTTCATTTTGAGACACCTCAAGGGTTTCAAGTTGCTCCTCAAGAGAGGCTACGGTCTCTTGTTCTTCTTCAAGGTCATTCTTTAAAGATGCTACATCATCGGCATACTCTCGTTCAAGAGCACCCTTTTTATCAATGGTGTTCTCATGCATCCAAATAAGTTTTTGGCTCTCAATAGCGGTAGTCAAGATTTCAAAGAAGTGAGAGCTAGCAATTTTATCTTTGTAAAGAACCTTGAATACACTCTCACCTTTATCGCGTAGAGAGACAACCCAATCCTCTTCTTCATATTCATCCTCATCCTTATCACCACGAGAAATATTAGGTTCCATGGTAGGAGGTACCGTGGAACCCTTGGCCATAAGGCATATATGAGGACCGTGAGATAAAGATGAGGAGTTACTTGAGGCTCCTTTCAAGATCTTGTCTTGACCAATAGAATCTTTGGTTTCCTCTACATTGTTAGACACACAACAACTAGAGGAAATAGAAGCATTTTTATCATGGCCACAAGACAAATCAAGCATATCATCATGAGATTTATTTAAGCAACTTACACATGATATGCAAGGACTATCAACACAAGCATGTAAATCATTTCTAGTGCTAGATGTGTTTAAGTCCAAAGATGAAGCATTGCAATGAGATAGAGATGAAGAATCATCAATAGTAAGCTCAATATCAACATTGCAATTTTCATCACCACTCACCATATCATTACCTTGTGTCTTACCACACTTTGGTGAAGTGGATGAAGATGAGAACTCATCACGGCCGGAAGTGGAAGCACAACAATCATCCTCAATGATATTGGACACATCATATTTATCTTGAAGCTTTGTCCATAATTCATGAGCGCTCCCAAAAGGCATGATTGAAGAAGTAACTACATTGCTCACAACAATGGAAAACACATGAGAAGCAAGAGCATCGAGGCAAGAGTTTTTCTCCTCCTCAAGAGATAAATTTTGAGGATCCTTAGGAGAAGAAAAACCCATGCCAAGAAATCGCTCCATGTCCGGGGACATACGCCGTAAAATATTAAGCACATAAATTTTCCATAGATCATAATTTGTGCCATCAAATATAAACAAGTTATTGTGCACTAATCCCCTAACCGACATCTTTACTCTCAAGGCGGTTAAGCCTAAGAATGAGAGACCTTGCTCTGATACCAATTGAAAGGACACGGATGTCGCCTAGAGGGGGGGTGAATAGGCGATTTAAAACTTTTACGAGATGGGCTTAACAAAAGCGGAATAAAACTAGCGTTTACTTTGTCAAGCCCAAAGCCTATAAACTATGGTTCACCTATGTGCACCAACAACTTATTCTAAGCAATGGTTCACCTATGTGTACCAACAACTTATGCTAAGCAAGACAAGCAACTTATGTGATAGCACGATATATATATAACTTCAAGCACGATGGCTATCACAAAGTATAGTGCATAAGTTAAGAGCTCGGGTATAGGAATAACCGAAGTGACGCGGAGACAACGATGTAGCCCGAAGTTCACACTCTTGCGAGTGCTACTCTCCGTTGGAGCGGTGTGGAGGACAAGTCACTCCAAATGCACGAGGGCCACCGTATTCTCCTCGAGAATTCCCACCAAAAGGGATGTCCTCGATCCACTATGGGACCTTAGGAAGGTCACCGAACCCGCACAAAGCTTGGGGCTATCTCCACAACTTAATTGGAGGCTCCCAACAAATTGCCACAAAGGCCTTGCCCTTGAAGATTCTCCACAACTTAATTGGAGTCCCCAAGAACACCACAAAGATGCCACAAAGGCCTTGCCCTTGAAGATTCTCCACAACTTAATTGGAGTCCCCAAGAACACCACAAAGATGCCACAAAGGCCTTGCCCTTGAAGATTCTCCACAACTTAATTGGAGTCCCCAAGAACACTACTAAGATGCCACAAAGGCCTAGAATCCGTCTAGGGTTCCAAGAACCCAAGAGTAACAACCTTCTTGCTTTCACCTCCACGAATCACCGTGGAGAACTCAAACCGATGCACCAAATGCAATGGCAAGAACACCACAAAGATGCTCAAGTCCTTCTCTCTCAAATTCCAACAAAGCTACAAAAGCTATTGGGGGAATAAGAGAGGAAGAACAAATGAATTCACAAAGAACACCAAGATCAAGATCTAGAGAGTTCCACTCACAAAGAGATGGATTTGATTGGTAGAAATGTAGATCTAGATCTCCTCTCTCTTTTCCCTCAAGAATATGCAAGAATCATGGGAGGAATCAAGAACTAGGGCAAGCTTTGAAGTACAACAATGGAGGGGAGAGAGAGAAAGTGAACCAACCAGCCCAAGGAGGAAGAAGGGGGTCTTATATACCCCTCCCAACGAAATATGACCGTTTGGGACCTCCCAGGCCGGAAAATCCGCCCCCGGGCCGGATTATCCGCCCCCCGAAATCGCCCCTGGCTCGGGCCGGATATTTGGCCGGATATTGTCCCAGTTTTGGTCATTCGGGCCGGATTATCCGCCCCCCCAGAAAACTGCAGAAACACCAAAACTAAAACGGGCATAACTTTATCATCCGGACTCCGATTTTGCTGATCTTGGGCTTGTTTTGAAGCTAGGAACAAGCTCTACAAGATCATGCAGTAAACCATCATAGTCCAACAAGGGAGGATAGAAACAAATGATGAAAGGTTTGACCTATCTAAAAAAGACATACCGGTAAAACCTCCAATCTCGAAAATGCAACAAGTTGCCCGTGCAAAAACCATTCTTGATGAACTAGAGCTTGTCATGAGAATAAGCACAAGCTCTAAATCATCACATGGATAAGATCCAAATGACAACCAAGAAAGATGATGAACCAAACTCGAAAACGCAACAAGTGATCTATGCGAAATCCGTTTTCGATGAACTAGAGCTTGTCTTGAGAATAAGCACAAGCTCTAAAACATCACATGGATAAGGTCCAAATGACAACCAAGAAAGATGATGTAAGGATGCAAAGGTTTGAGCTCTCTCCGAACGATACGATCGAGTTACTCACTCGAGAGCCCTCTTGATAGTACGGCAACTAAACTATAAACCGGTCTCCAACTACACTATGAGACCGGTGAGAAAGAAACTCTATCAAGAGCAAACCTTATACTTGCGCATTCCACTTGAGCTTGATGACGACGATCTTGACCTCAACAAGATGGAACGCATTTCTTGCTTGTGCTTGCTTGACGAAGTCTTGTAGATTGCTCCCCCATAAACCACCATGGGAGAGCTTCTTCTTCGGCGCATCTTCGCATAACCATGACCACCATGTGGATTGCCCCCCCATAATTCACCATGGGAGAGCTTCTTCTTCGGCGCATCTTCACATATCCATGATCACCATATGGATGGCAAGACTCAAGCAAAGGATCTCTTCGAGATGGCTCATCTTGAACTTGCACATCATTTCTTCATTCTTCATCCTGTTGATGTCTTGAAGTAACTTGAGGGCTCACTTCATCTTCATCTTCAAGACATACTTGACACTTGATATCCTTCATCAATTTCTTCTTATTGCAACCTTGAAGCCAACATATGGTTCAAGAATTGCCTATGGACAACTCCTACAAATATAACTCAATGCAAATATTAGTCCATAGGGATTGTCATTAATTACCAAAACCACACATGGGGGCTCCATGCACTTTCACATGTTGCCTGTCAATCTGATGGTTTAGCTAGGTCAATAGGTGCTTTGTGATTCTGAATGGCTGCAAGGAGTAAATCCATGCTGGATTTCTCTGGTTTTGGCACTATGTTGTCCCAACCAGTGTTCCCTGGTTTATTTTCCTTTTAGCCTTGGTTGTACTTGCTGGCACCAATTGGTTTAGTAACCAAATGATGATACACCCAGGGTTTTCTACCCTTCTGTGCTCCTGTGATGCAAGCATGCTTAAGTATGAGCAAGATATGATCTTGCTCAGGCTCTTGTGTGGTATACCTCACTCCAGCTCCTAGAAATATTGTTGGTGTAGAGGGTTTGCTTCTGTGCTGGTCTTTTGCTTGCCCTGCTCCTCCTAGCAAGCTTGAGGTATTGGTTTAATTTCTGGTGATTGTGAATAGATGAGACAGCTCTAGCTGTTCACCTGATCTTGGTGTTCTTGGCTGTTCTTGGTGCCTGGTGACTTACCCTGCTGCTTGGTCGATGAATGAGCTAGGGTTTGCTGTGGAAAAGTTTTTATATGGTTGGCCCTTCTTTCTCTGATCGACAGCTCCACCTTTCTCTTTGGGTGATTCACTGTGTATGTGTGCTGCATGCACACAGCCATGTGAGCGAGTCTGTGTGTGTGTATGCTTGATACTACTGTACTTGGTTGTGAGAGTTGGATCAGCTCGGCAGACTTGATATTATCCACTATTTCCATTCTTTTTAACCTCGCCAAGTGGCTATGCCACTTGGCATAACTTTTTTCTTTGTTGTGCTTGTGTGCGGGAATCAAGAATTGATCAAGATGATCCGGAAGATCATCAAGTCCAAGATCAAGTGAAGATGTTCTTGTAGTATTAGGATATTTAGATAACTTGTAATTTTTCCTTTTAATTTTTCTATTTCTTCAATTCTTGTAATGTGTTGTAATTCAATAATTCAATTCTGAATATTGTAAAAGACAATGTATTATGTGTGTGATTATCAATAAAGCTCCAATTTTCCTTAATGAGTTTTATATAGTTGTTTTACTATTTATATTCCTAATTACTTATAATTGTTTATTGAATTATCTCAAGTTTGAATTATGAGATAACAATTTGATGTTTGAATTTGAAATTCAAATTCAACTTTAAGTTTGAATTCAATCATGCAACTTAATTTTGAATTCAATCATGCAACTTAAGTTTGTGATGCAACATCCCTTCTCTCTTCTCCAAAACCCTAGTTTAGTTGAATAAGAGCAAGTTTGTCGCACTCTCGAAACCCTAACCCTGTAAGGTGTCGAGAGAGAAACTTGTTCCCCTTCGATGCAGTTTTTGTTTAAAAGCGCGAAATTTCCCCGTAAATTACAATGCAATGCACATCCCTTTCTAGAATCTACCCCTCGATCGTCTCTAAACCTGGGACATTACAGCTTAAGCGAAGCTCCGCCGGATTTCTCCACCACCACCGACACCACGCCGTCGTGCTGTGGGATTCAAGAGGAGCTACTACTTCCGCTGCCCGCTGGAACGGGGAGGTGGACGTCGTCTTCATCAACAATCGAACGTGTGACCAAGTACGGAGGTGCTGCCCGTTCGTGGCGCCGGAAGCAATCGTGATCAAGATCTTCTACGCGCTTTTGCAAGCGGCAAGTGAACGTCTACCGCAGCAACAAGAGCCTCATCTTGTAGGCTTTGGAATCTCTTCAAGGGTGAGACTCGATACCCCCCTCGTTGCTACCATCTTCTAGATTGCATCTTGGCTTGGATTGCGTGTTCGCGGTAGGAATTTTTTTGTTTTCTATGCAACGTTATCCTACAGTGGTATCAGAGCCGTGTCTATGCATAGATGGTTGCACGAGTAGAACACAATGGTTTTGTGGGCGTTGATGCTCTTGTTGTCTTTAGTTTGAGTACTTTGCATCTTTGTGGCATAGTGGGATGAAGCGGCTCGGGCTAACTTTACATGACCGCGTTCATGAGACTTGCTCCTCGTTCGACATGCAACTTGTATTGCATAAGAGGCTTTGCGGGTGTCTGTCTCTCCTACTATAGTGAAGATTCAATTTACTCTTCTATTGACAACACTAGTATCACCGTTGTGGTTCATGTTCGTAGGTAGATGTAGTGACCTCACCCGGTAGGGTGCCGATCCCTGTGCTTTATTGTGCTAGTCCCTGGATCAATCGCTAGCACACACAGTTTAAGATGTAATACCAAGAAACAAAGGTCTTTATTACATCGCATGATCCATATATACATAATGACTTACAAATTGCATAGCACAATGCTAGCATTACATCAGAGTTTTACAACGAACAAACATATAGCATGGAGTCCTTCATCTTCATGTGCCACGAGCGAGCATGTTGAGGATAGACCCGTAACCCTAATCATCGTAACTCACTCGTTTATCAAAATATCTCGCAACGAGGTAAAGTTACAGCCAAAAACATTTGGTCAATACTTTGAATGTATTGGCAAGATGTCACTATTTAGTGGACACAAATGGCGCCTAATACCTACATGTATATTTGGCTGGTGGAGTTTAGGCTCTTTGCAGAAAAGCGGCACTTTCCCTATCTTTTGTAAACATCATTTGTCTTTGAAAATATAACCCTAAAAGCATGAACCCAAGTTCTCATCACGCTGGCTCACCAGGGATTGACACTAGAGTCCAGCTTAATGCTACCCAAGTTTACCCATCGAGTTTTATTATGAAATTGGGATGAGAGAGATCTTCCAACAGCTCCAGGTCCAATTGCTCAAAGTTGTCCGTAACCGGGGACACGGCTAAGTACTTAGTTTTTTTACACTCTGCAGAGGTTTGTACACTTTACCCGCACGACTTAGTCAGCCCCTTTTCCACCATGATGCTCATTTTGCTCAAATGGTTGGGAGAAGATTAAGACGAGACTATTTTCGGAAGTAAGGCCCTGAGCCCTCAGGACGGACCCGTACCAACCTACACATCTACATCTCGCTGGTCACGTCGGGACAGGTCCCTACAACTTACTTAGTCAAGACAGAGCCCATATGACATGCGGCTGTACAAGAAGCTACTAAACATGAAACCTGTCCAATCTCTTTTGTTCCTGGGCGGCGGACCCCACCAATTTTCACCGTGCAGACGCTCCACTCATACCAATCCGCCCAGGTGTTTCATTTATCAAGTTGTTTTCATTTATAACAAAACATATTTCTTCATCTCATCTCATCATGATATCTCCCAACCACGTATCTAATAGCATGGCTAAGCAAAACTACCTACGATGGCAACTTAGGGGAAACTAGAGGAAATCCTAAGACTATAGGATTAGCATAGCATAGCATATACTTTGAAAACATCCTACACATGCAATATCTACTAAGTAAAAACTACATGCATAGAAAACATAGGACATGAGTGACACTTGCCTTTTTGGTAAATTGTAGAGCATTCTCTTTGTCTCGGTAATACACGTAACTCTCCGTACTATCTATAAGATAAAAAACACAACATAAACACACATTCCAATAGCAACAAAATCAAGCAGGGCAAACAAACTATTTGGATAGATTTGTTATACATTTGGTTTTAGTCTTTTATATATTTTATGGATCATTGTGGAAAGCATATAGGATATTCGGATGGCTAGGCACGAATGGATCAAGATGAAGTATGCATTTTTTTTTGGTTGATAGGTATGATTTATAAGGATCATTCTTTCAAAAGGAATTATATGCAACATAATTATAGAATTAATTTCATGTGAAAATACTCAAATCCTCATATTTAAATTTGAATATTCTCACCTTGTTCAAATAATTTGGCCAGATGTGCTACTGGACTTAGTACCTCAAAGTGATCCATAAAAAAAACTTGATTTGCATTTCTAGAATTGGTATTAGATCAAATATATCCAAATTCACATATTTAGAAACTTCTCCAAAAGTCAAGTTATGTTTTATATTTATGTTCTACACATTTTTTTTGTTCAAGTTAGTTTATTTGAACGTGTATTTATTTTTACATGATTTTTACAAGATTAAATGTTTTCCAGGATGGTGATAATGATATCTGAAAAGTAGTCAGAAAAAGTTGTTCGGATGAGAAAAGTTTCTACATGAAAGTTGTAGATAATTAAGTTACAAACTCAATGCAACAGGAATTATCTAAAACGGAGATCTAGAATTAAAGATATAAAATTTTAAAGTTTCTGTACGTGGATTAGCTAGCACAATGTATGAATCGATCGATCGGTTTGGTCTGCATGTACGCGTGAAAGAAAAATAGAAACGGAAAAGAAAGACACATGTCTACACACGATATGCTGTTGGTATCAGTATGGTAAATGATCCGTAACTTATACTACAGATCAAAAGAACGGGATGAAGACGTTCTTACCGATCGTAGAGCGAATCGATGATAACCAGGAAGAGGACGACGATGGCGGCACGGCCGTGGACTCAGGCGACGCTACGGCGGTCCTTGGCGACAGAGAAATGGAGGAATATGTGCGGCACGAGACGGCAGTCTCGGGCATCCTTGGCGTGGCTTAGCGATGATGGCGTTCGGTTAAATACAAACAGCGTCAGACATCAGAAGGGAGTGTCTCCGGCTGTAAAATAGAACGAAGCGAAGGCATGAGAAGATGCCAACGAGATAGAGGATTAATATGAGCGCAAACATGAGACCTCGTTCCACTTGTACCACGAAAACTCAACGATGGCATCGCAGCGGCCGGCGGAACAACCATAAGGGATTGGAGACTTGGAGTGACGGCGGCGCAGACACCAACCACGGTTTGATGCAACACCATGTCTGGAAGGTAGGAGACGGTTAGGAAACCCTACGATTGAAAGAGATTAAGGTATGGGCTACCGGATATGACCTACCGTCGAGGTGAATTCCGATGATGTCGCGGCCAACAGCGACAGTACGATGTACCACCATGTCCTGCAGTTACCCTTTAACGAGAGGAGTCTCCAGGTAAGAGGAATCCACAAGAAAATCAATCAGGGCGACAAGATCTTGGCACGAACTCAAATTTGAGGATATGAATGGCATGGTAAGCATGGGCTGTACAGAGCTTCTCGAAGAAAAGTTTGTGAATCAAAGTGGTGGAGGAGGACAAGGGGCAGACGGAAGACATCTTGTTTCGCATTTGTATGGCATGAGGAGGGAGATCGGGAGGGCAATGCCAGCCGATGGCATTCGGTGCATGGCGTCGGTTTGAGAGATTAAGACAATTGTGGAGAGAATAAATTCCCTGAACGGATACCCCACTTAATTCAGAGTAACTTTTGTATTAAACTCGAGAAGAAACGGTCTCTTATTTGATGGGAAATGTGGAGAGAAAGAGTAACAACCATGGCTGTTGATTCTCACGTAGGTGATGTACGTAACTGCACAGAGGAGGAAGACGATCCAGTTTTCGGGCTGCTTGTGTCGGTTTAGCCTAGATGGGCCATGTTGGGTCGTTTCCTTTTTTTCCTTCTTGTCTATTTCTGTTTTCTTTTTGTTATTTGATTTGCAATTTCAATTTGATTCAAATCTTGTTAGAAATTTTTGAATAAGCAAAGCTTATTTCATTGTGAACACTTTGGCAATATTTTTAGAGATTCAAAATAGTTTTGTGCACTTTGGCCTATATGGCTACTTGGACAATACATTGCAAAGTCAAATAAAACCCTTATGGTTTCAAAATCTTAAAAGTTAAAACTTTGAAATAATTTTAAAACCAAATGTTTACGAAAACTCTATTTTAGAAATACCTTTTTAATATCCACAAAAAGTTTTAATTCCTTGTGTAATTTCAATCAAGTCAACCATCACGCATGGAATTTATTTTTATTTGACATTCCAAAATTAGGAAAATTTTGGGATGTGACAGACTACCACCCTTAAAAGGAATCTCGTCCCCGAGATTCGAAGAAAGGCTAGAAAGAAAATGGTTTTGACATATGTCAGGGTGGGCTACCACCCTTAAAAGAAACTTTTGTAGGTAATCTTAGGCCTTGGGTTTAAACTAGGAATTATCTGGGTATGACTCGATACTGGGTCACCTTTTGTACAAACTATAACTTCTGTCTTCATTTCACTATCATTCATAGTTTTCCGATACCATTGGTAGCTTCTAACTTCATTTCCCAAATGTGGGTGTATAATCATATATCTTGATATTCTACACTCCTCAAGATGGCTTGAGTAGATGTTTCTTGCTTTGTAGGGGTTCTGATCAGGATGGTTGTGCAACTACTTTGACACTGAAAGGTCACTCTCTAGGCAATTAGAAGGCCAATATGAGTAAACTTCATGACATCATTCCTCATACTTCTTGTTGGCGTCTTTGAAAATCTTCCACTACACATCCTAACGTACCTGGTGGTCATCCTCACCGTATTCTTATGCTTGGCAACACTTACCTATTTAATGGATTATTATTATACCATTCTAAAGCTCAGGCTTATCAACACCGTCTCTATGGTAGGTATGTCTCTCTAGATTCGCAAAGCCAACAATACAAGAGCGAATAATAAGAGTAGTAGGAATGGTGATCAATCCATCCTGCACCCAGATCATTACTCCGCACATGGTTTATTGAATCTCGCATTCTAACACTTGGACAACTTCACTAGTTTTTTTTTAAAAAAAAATCATGGTTTGAACCATTGTTCACCCCCATTTAGATTTTTCGTTAAAACAAAAGTTCTATCGATCCTTAGCTATTAGTTTGCGCATCTCACATTCTATGCTCCATCTTCTTGATATAGAAAACCAGTTGGGTGAGTTGATCCTACCCTTCCAAGAATTGTCAAGGTCTTGGTAGCATCTCGTTTTGTTGTTGTTGTTGTCATCGGTGCATCTCAGAGGAGCCATCTGTTGGGTTTAGGATAAATGGGTATAGACGAGAATAGATAGAAAGATTCTAAAGAAGGTTCCTACCCAAACACAACAGATCAAAGAAATTCAGCAAACAACAATCATCTAACAAGCATCAAGCAACATGGTTCAAACACAAACAAAACAGTATGGTCATACCACATTTTGGTAAGATCAATACTTTGTTACTTTATCGTTGGTTCGCTAAAAGAGAACTAATGGTGGTCTAGTCTATTTCTATATTGGATGCATAAATTTTCTATTCCACTCCTTCGGTGTATCCTCGTGTGTTGTGCAGTTTGCATCGAAGTCTTTCTTCAAGTTCTTCATTGGTCTTCCATAAAATCCTTCTTGCAGAGTCGAAGAATATCACATGAAGCATCAATCCCTCACTTCAGATACAAGGTCATCATCTCTACTTCCTTGATGGATTTCATAAGGTAGGTCATCTAAGGCAAGAGGAAAACATTTCTGAAGATGGAATAGATGAGTAGTACTAGAAGTTCACAAAGCACACTTTTTTTTTTGAAATAGGATTAGACAAAAATTTCATCCTAGGGTCTTCCTATTTCTAATCCAAACCTAGGGTCACGAACCTATGGTCAACACAATGCTCTGATACCATCTGTAGTGACCTCACCCGGTAGGGTGCCGATCCCTGTGCTTTATTGTGCTAGTCCCTGGATCAATCGCTAGCACACACAGTTTAAGATGTAATACCAAGAAACAAAGGTCTTTATTACATCGCATGATCCATATATACATAATGACTTACAAATTGCATAGCACAATGCTAGCATTACATCAGAGTTTTACAACGAACAAACATATAGCATGGAGTCCTTCATCTTCATGTGCCACAGGCGAGCATGTTGAGGATAGACCCGTAACCCTAATCATCGTAACTCACTCGTCTATCAAAATATCTGCAACAGGTAAAGTTACAGCCAAAAACATTTGGTCAATACTTTGAATGTATTGGCAAGATGTCACTATTTAGTGGACACAAATGGCGCCTAATACCTACATGTATATTTGGCTGGTGGAGTTTAGGCTCTTTGCAGAAAAGCGGCACTTTCCCTATCTTTTGTAAACATCATTTGTCTTTGAAAATATAACCCTAAAAGCATGAACCCAAGTTCTCATCACTCTGGCTCACCAGGGATTGACACTAGAGTCCAGCTTAATGCTACCCAAGTTTACCCATCAGGTTTTATTATGAAATTGGGATGAGAGAGATCTTCCAACAGCTCCAGGTCCAATTGCTCAAAGTTGTCCGTAACCGGGGACACGGCTAAGTACTTAGTTTTTTTACACTCTGCAGAGGTTTGTACACTTTACCCGCACGACTTAGTCAGCCCCTTTTCCACCATGATGCTCAGTTTGCTCAAATGGTTGGGAGAAGATTAAGACGAGACTATTTTCGGAAGTAAGGCCCTGAGCCCTCAGGACGGACCCGTACCAACCTACACATCTACATCTGCTGGTCACGTCGGGACAGGTCCCTACAACTTACTTAGTCAAGACAGAGCCCATATGACATGCGGCTGTACAAGAAGCTACTAAACATGAAACCTGTCCAATCTCTTTTGTTCCCTGGGCGGCGGACCCCACCAATTTTCACCGTGCAGACGCTCCACTCATACCAATCCGCCCAGGTGTTTCATTTATCAAGTTGTTTTCATTTATAACAAAACATATTTCTTCATCTCATCTCATCATGATATCTCCCAACCACGTATCTAATAGCATGGCTAAGCAAAACTACCTACGATGGCAACTTAGGGGAAACTAGAGGAAATCCTAAGACTATAGGATTAGCATAGCATAGCATATACTTTGAAAACATCCTACACATGCAATATCTACTAAGTAAAAACTACATGCATAGAAAACATAGGACATGAGTGACACTTGCCTTTTTGGTAAATTGTAGAGCATTCTCTTTGTCTCGGTAATACACGTAACTCTCCGTACTATCTATAAGATAAAAAACACAACATAAACACACATTCCAATAGCAACAAAATCAAGCAGGGCAAACAAACTATTTGGATAGATTTGTTATACATTTGGTTTTAGTCTTTTATATATTTTATGGATCATTGTGGAAAGCATATAGGATATTCGGATGGCTAGGCACGAATGGATCAAGATGAAGTATGCATTTTTTTTTGGTTGATAGGTATGATTTATAAGGATCATTCTTTCAAAAGGAATTATATGCAACATAATTATAGAATTAATTTCATGTGAAAATACTCAAATCCTCATATTTAAATTTGAATATTCTCACCTTGTTCAAATAATTTGGCCAGATGTGCTACTGGACTTAGTACCTCAAAGTGATCCATAAAAAAAACTTGATTTGCATTTCTAGAATTGGTATTAGATCAAATATATCCAAATTCACATATTTAGAAACTTCTCCAAAAGTCAAGTTATGTTTTATATTTATGTTCTACACATTTTTTTTGTTCAAGTTAGTTTATTTGAACGTGTATTTATTTTTACATGATTTTTACAAGATTAAATGTTTTCCAGGATGGTGATAATGATATCTGAAAAGTAGTCAGAAAAAGTTGTTCGGATGAGAAAAGTTTCTACATGAAAGTTGTAGATAATTAAGTTACAAACTCAATGCAACAGGAATTATCTAAAACGGAGATCTAGAATTAAAGATATAAAATTTTAAAGTTTCTGTACGTGGATTAGCTAGCACAATGTATGAATCGATCGATCGGTTTGGTCTGCATGTACGCGTGAAAGAAAAATAGAAACGGAAAAGAAAGACACATGTCTACACACGATATGCTGTTGGTATCAGTATGGTAAATGATCCGTAACTTATACTACAGATCAAAAGAACGGGATGAAGACGTTCTTACCGATCGTAGAGCGAATCGATGATAACCAGGAAGAGGACGACGATGGCGGCACGGCCGTGGACTCAGGCGACGCTACGGCGGTCCTTGGCGACAGAGAAATGGAGGAATATGTGCGGCACGAGACGGCAGTCTCGGGCATCCTTGGCGTGGCTTAGCGATGATGGCGTTCGGTTAAATACAAACAGCGTCAGACATCAGAAGGGAGTGTCTCCGGCTGTAAAATAGAACGAAGCGAAGGCATGAGAAGATGCCAACGAGATAGAGGATTAATATGAGCGCAAACATGAGACCTCGTTCCACTTGTACCACGAAAACTCAACGATGGCATCGCAGCGGCCGGCGGAACAACCATAAGGGATTGGAGACTTGGAGTGACGGCGGCGCAGACACCAACCACGGTTTGATGCAACACCATGTCTGGAAGGTAGGAGACGGTTAGGAAACCCTACGATTGAAAGAGATTAAGGTATGGGCTACCGGATATGACCTACCGTCGAGGTGAATTCCGATGATGTCGCGGCCAACAGCGACAGTACGATGTACCACCATGTCCTGCAGTTACCCTTTAACGAGAGGAGTCTCCAGGTAAGAGGAATCCACAAGAAAATCAATCAGGGCGACAAGATCTTGGCACGAACTCAAATTTGAGGATATGAATGGCATGGTAAGCATGGGCTGTACAGAGCTTCTCGAAGAAAAGTTTGTGAATCAAAGTGGTGGAGGAGGACAAGGGGCAGACGGAAGACATCTTGTTTCGCATTTGTATGGCATGAGGAGGGAGATCGGGAGGGCAATGCCAGCCGATGGCATTCGGTGCATGGCGTCGGTTTGAGAGATTAAGACAATTGTGGAGAGAATAAATTCCCTGAACGGATACCCCACTTAATTCAGAGTAACTTTTGTATTAAACTCGAGAAGAAACGGTCTCTTATTTGATGGGAAATGTGGAGAGAAAGAGTAACAACCATGGCTGTTGATTCTCACGTAGGTGATGTACGTAACTGCACAGAGGAGGAAGACGATCCAGTTTTCGGGCTACTTGTGTCGGTTTAGCCTAGATGGGCCATGTTGGGTCGTTTCCTTTTTTTCCTTCTTGTCTATTTCTGTTTTCTTTTTGTTATTTGATTTGCAATTTCAATTTGATTCAAATCTTGTTAGAAATTTTTGAATAAGCAAAGCTTATTTCATTGTGAACACTTTGGCAATATTTTTAGAGATTCAAAATAGTTTTGTGCACTTTGGCCTATATGGCTACTTGGACAATACATTGCAAAGTCAAATAAAACCCTTATGGTTTCAAAATCTTAAAAGTTAAAACTTTGAAATAATTTTAAAACCAAATGTTTACGAAAACTCTATTTTAGAAATACCTTTTTAATATCCACAAAAAGTTTTAATTCCTTGTGTAATTTCAATCAAGTCAACCATCACGCATGAAATTTATTTTTATTTGACATTCCAAAATTAGGAAAATTTTGGGATGTGACAGTAGATTAGATCTTACTCGAAAACCCTAAACCACGTAAAATATGCAAACCAAATTAGAGACGTCTAACTTGTTTTTGCAGGGTTTGGTGATGTGATATGGCCATAATGTGATGATGAATATGTATGAGATGATCATTATTGTATTGTGGCAACCGGCAGGAGCCTTATGGTTGTCTTTATATTTCATGTTGAGTAGTATTTCAAAGTAGTTGTAATAGTTGCTACATGAGGTGAACAACCATGAAGACGGCGCCATGGACCTTGACGCTACGCCTACGATGATGGAGATCATGCCCGTTGATGATGGAGATCATGTCCGTGCTTTGGAGATGAAGATCGAAGGCGCAAAGACTAAAGGGCCATATCATATCACATATGAATTGCATGTGATGTTAATCTTTTATGCATCTTATTTTGCTTATATCGCGACGGTAGCATTATAAGATGATCCCTCACATTAATATCAAGATAATAAAGTGTTCTCCCCTCGTATGCACCGTTGCACAGTTCGTCGTTTCGAAACATCTCGTGATGATCGGATGTGATAGACTCAACGTCCACATACAACGGGTGTAAGCCATGTTGCACACGCGGAATACTTGGGTTTGCTTGACGAGCCTAGCATGTACAGACATGGCCTCGGGACAACGGAAACCGAAAGGTTGAACACGAGTCATATGGATGATATGATCAACATGTTGATGTTCACCATTGAAGCTACATCATCTCACGTGATGATCGGTTTTGGTGTAGTGGATGTGGATCGTGTACCACTTAACAACTATGAGGGATGTTGTGTTAAGTGGGAGTTCATTAGTAATTAGATTAAAACATGAACTAATTATCATAAACATAGTCCGAGTAGTATTTTGAATTAATTTTGTAGTATTGGCATCCGTTTTCTACCATGCGCTAGTCTTGTTATTGAGATAGAAATACTCGTTAAAATCTGACAAGAAACTTTACGGATTGGTACCGTATTGTTAAAGAATCAAGAAATGATTAAGTCCTATTGCAAACTTTTAGTAAACCTCACTTTTTTGATTCGAGAGCTATGTTTTCAATTAGTACCTAAAGTTATCTTGTCTCCGTGAAACTTGAAGTTCAAATCTGTTTGAAAAGTAAGGAGCTGAAAATTTAGTTTTCAGAAATAATCAAGGTATGAGATATATATGATATCTAAGACCTTATTGCAAGATGATAGAATATAATTTGGTGAGACTACATAAACTCATAAAGTTTTATGGGAATGTACGAAGGTTGAAGACGCAAGGCGTCCCAATCCTCCAACTATTGGGGCACTAACAATATTCGCATATTCATGAAGTGATCGTCCTTAGTATGCACCGTTGCTAAGACTCGTCGTTTCGAAGCATCACGTGATGATCGGGTGTTATAGATTCTACGTGTGCATACAACGGGTGCAAGCCAGATTTGCACATGCGAATACTGAGGTTATACTTTACGAGCCTAGCATGTACAGACATGGTCTCGAAAAAGTCTTCATGATATGATAATATTATGAGTGAAATTGTTCATCATATTAAAAGGTTACTAATAGTAAAATCCGGAACACTTGTCATATGATGATCAACTTCAAAGTAAGAACCTCGAGGTTATTGGTATTTGACCAACAAACCTAGAAGTTATTGATGTTGAAGTGTTTTTCTGAATAATGAGGAAAGCTAAAAGAGAAACTACAAAAAGATTATTGGCAGAAAGAAAGAAAAGACTAGAAAGTCTAGCTCAGGTGTATATAAATGATATACATGTTATGAATGTATTCCTTGTTTGGTCACACAATGGAATTCTTGGGTACTAGTACCATATTGGTTGGTATGAAGTGTCATACAAAACAACGCAATACAAGAATACAATGGCCTAAGTGACTGATAAGGAATATGATAGGAATGCACGTCTGGAACAAAAATAAAGTGTTATTATGTTCATCATTGGCATTCTATCTAGCCCTTAGAATTTATAATAAAGAACTTAATAATTGTTATTTTGCTCTGGTCAAATGAAAAACAATGAGTTGTTCAAATTATGACATTACTCCATATACGATGGATAAGTTATTATAAATCTTAATATTGAAACACACATACATAACACTGACGCTAAAATGCCATAAGGCAATTGATTTGAATTCCACTTATTTGTGGAACCGCCATTTAGGTCATGTTAGAAAGGAACGCATGAAGGAACTCCATGCAAATGGATTTTTGGAGTCATTTGATTTTTTGAATCGTTTGACGCTTGCAAATCTTTTCTAAAGAGAATGACTAAAATACCGTTCATAGGCCAAGAGTTGAACGGGCAACTAACTTAGTGGAAAAATACATGATGATGTATGTGATTCATCGGGCATAGTTGTGTGCGGGAGATTCTTCTACTTCATGAAAACTTCCAACGATGAATTGAGTATATATGTGTGGATATATTCAATAAGGAAGAAGTTTGAAACTTATGAATAGATTCAAATAAATTTCATCATGAAGTGGAAATCATCGTAATAGAAAAATCAAATATCTATGATTGGATCATGGTGGAAATATTTGAATTACGAGTTTTAGTGAACATCTAAGAGAGCTATGAAATTGTTCTACAACTCATATTTCTTGGAGTATCATAGTGATGATGAAGTATCCGAGAGATGTATCCAAACCTTGTTGGATCAATGATGAGATAAAATATTGATGCCATTATATTTTTGTGGATTATGCTTTAGAGACTACCGCTTTTACACTAAATAGAGCATCATCATGATCCGTTGAAATGACATCATACGAGTTATGACATGGGTATGAACCCTAATAGTCTTTTCTTAAATTTTGGTATGCATAGCATAAGTAAATAAGTTTACAACCAAAATCGGATGAATGTCTTTGTTGGTTATCCCAAAGAATTGATTGGGAATTCTTCCCACGAGACAAAGACAAAAGTGTTTGTCAATGTTTCTTATTTCCGAGAAATTGTTTCTAGTGAAGTATTTGAGTGGGAGGACAATATAATTTGATAAGGTTTATGAACATGAGCATAATGATCAGAGTAGCGCAGCATCGGAATTGGTTTCGGAAGCGGCCACAACGATCATGGCTCCCATGACTACAAAGTGTTTTTAGTCATGGAGATCGAAGTACATATTGAACCTTGTAGGTATGGTTTACTTTGTGATCAAATAAATGATTTGTGGACAAAGAATTGATTTTGAACAATGATAAACCAACTACAAACAAAGAAGTTATGATGGGCCCTGACTCCGTTAAAATGGCTATACGCCATGAAATCCAAGATAGATAAATACTTTTTGAAAGTAAATGGATCTATAGAATTGATGGACTTGGATGAAATATCCTTGAAGAAGCTCGACTTGTCGAAAAGTTGTTTACGACAAAGTTCAAAGAGTTGACTACGATAAGATTAGATCTTCCGTAGCAATGCTTATAGTCTATGAGGATTATTCTAGTAATCGCTACATATTTCTTTTATGAGATATGCTAGTAGGATGGCAAAATACATTACTTAACAGAAGTGTGTAGTAAAGGTGTATACAAGATACAACCAAGAGTTTTGCTGGTCCGTGGAATACTAGATAGGTATACAAACTTCAATTGGATGAAGTGAGTATCACGGAGTTGGAATCTTCACCAGATGAAATAGTCAAAGAGTTTTTTGATTTCATCAGAGACGATGAAGAGGCTTGCATTTGCAAGAAATTAAGTGGGAGCGCTGAGACATATTTATAATACTTTATGTAGATGACATATAGTTGGTTATAAATAATGTAATTATATACTTGATTAAAAGGTTTCATTGAGAAATTAACTTCAATGAAAGGATATGGACTCGAAACATATCTAGTGTCAAGATCTATGAAGATAGATTGAAACACAAAATAAAGTTTAAGTCAAAGTACATAGAATGGATATTGAAATAGTTCAATATAGAAATATTAAGAAAATATTCTTATCATGTGAAGTTTTAACAAGACTTGAGTGTATCTGACACTCAATGAGTAAAAACACATGAGTGATTATAGATCACGAATAATATGTACACAATCAGATGTCCTGTGCTATAAAGTGTTATGAGCATATACCAGAATGATTCATATGATGATCATTGGACGACAGTAAGAATATCCTTGAGTACTTAAGAAGAACTAAGGATATATATATATATAGTTTTGTATGGGGTAATGACAAACAAATCGCTGTAAAGTGTTGCACCGATATTAGTTTGATCACATATAAAAATAAAATTTAAATCTCAAATTAGGCTAAGTGTTATTTAAAAGGTAGCACAATGAGATAGAAGTTGTCTATGCTAGATTTAGAAGAATTCTAAATATTGTGACGGATTCTACAAAAGAAGGCAGAGTATGTCATTGTTTTGACAATGACATAGGATGTTAAGTCAAGAGGTTCTTTGAGAACTTGGTGTAGTTCCGACAGAGTCAGAACTTTGAAGCTATATTGTGCGTGACAATATTAGTGACATATTTTAGACCGCGGAATTAAGGTTCCACCAGAAGACCAAACATATTTAATGCCGACTCATTTGGAAATGAGTGATGCGTTGAGACGCAAATGAATTACAAAATACATGCGTTTCTGAACATGTCAGATCCGTTGACTAAAAAATTCTCCCATGAGCAAAACATGATAAAGCGCCGGAAGGCCAAGGTGTTATATCTTTACATATGTAAACTAGATTATTGACTCTAGTGCAAGTGGGAGACTGTTGGAGATATGCCCAAGAGGCAATAATAAATGGTTATTATATATCTTTGTGTTTATGATAATGTTTATATATCATGCTATAATTGTATTAACCGAAACATTAAATACATGTGTGATATATAGACAACAAAGAAGTCCCTAGTATGCCTCTTAAACTAGCTTGTTGATTAATGGATGATTAGTTTCATAATCATGAACATTGGATGTTATTAATAACAAGGTTATATCATTATATGAATGATGTAATAGACACACCCAATTAAGCGTAGCATAAGATCTCGTCATTAAGTTATTTGCTATAAGCTTTCGATACATAGTTACCTAGTCCTTATGACCATGAGATCATGTAAATCACTTATACCGGAAAGGTACTTTGATTACATCAAATGCCACTGCGTAAATGGGTGGTTATAAAGGTGGGATTAAGTGTCCGGAAAGTATGAGTTGAGGCATATGGATCAACGAGTGGGATTTGTCCATCCCGATGACGGATAGATATACTCTGGGCCCTCTCGGTGGAATGTCGTCTAATGTCTTGCAAGCGTATGAATAAGTTCATAAGAGACCACATACCACGGTACGAGTAAAGAGTACTTGTCAGGAGACGAGGTTGAACAAGGTATAGAGTGATACCAAAGATCAAACCTCGGACAAGTAAAATATCGTGTGACAAAGGGAATTGGTATCGTATGTGAATGGTTCATTCGATCACTAAAGTCATCGTTGAATATGTGGGAGCCATTATGGATCTCCAGACCCCGCTATTGGTTATTGGTCGGAGTGAGTACTCAACCATGTCCGCATAGTTCACGAACCGTAGGGTGACACACTTAAAGTTTGATGTTGAAATGGTAGAACTTGAATATGGAATGGAGTTCGAATATTTGTTCGGAGTCCCGGATGAGATCCCGGACATCACGAGGAGTTCCGGAATAGTCCGGAGAATAAGATTCATATATAGGAAGTCATATTCCAAGTTTGAAAATGATCCGGTGCATTTATGGCAGGTTCTAGAAGGTTCTAGAAAAGTCCGGAAGAAATCACCATGGAAAGTAGAGTCCCGGAGGGACTCCACCTTGCATGACCAGCCAACCCTAAAGGGGAGGAGTCCAAGGTGGACTCCCCTAGGGTGGCCGGCCAACCCACTTCAAGGAAAGGTGGGAGTCCCACCTTGGGTAGGACTCCCTCCTTGAGTAGGTTTCCCACATATGGGAGGTTTTAGTGTTGGGGTCTTATTCGAAGACTTGGACTAGAACTCTTGGTGCTTCCACCTATATAATGAGGGGCATAGGAGAGGGGGGCTGATCACTTCAAGCCTCAGCCTTGGCCGCACCCCTTAGAGGGCCGGCGCCCAACCCCCTCTCTCCCCAAACCCTAGCGGTCTCTCTCCTCCACCACATCCCGCACGCTTAAGCGAAGCTCCGCCGGATTTCTCCACCACCACCGACACCACGCCGTCGTGCTGTGGGATTCAAGAGGAGCTACTACTTCCGCTGCCCGCTGGAACGGGGAGGTGGACGTCGTCTTCATCAACAACCGAACGTGTGACCAAGTACGGAGGTGCTGCCCGTTCGTGGCGCCGAAGCGATCGTGATCAAGATCTTCTACGCGCTTTTGCAAGCGGCAAGTGAACGTCTACCGCAGCAACAAGAGCCTCATCTTGTAGGCTTTGGAATCTCTTCAAGGGTGAGACTCGATACCCCCTCGTTGCTACCATCTTCTAGATTGCATCTTGGCTTGGATTGCGTGTTCGCGGTAGGAATTTTTTTGTTTTCTATGCAACGTTATCCTACACTACATCCTCACCGAAGCGATTTACATTTCCCCCTCATTTGTTTGAGGGCCCTCTTGCTAGTGTTCCTCTTTGGATCCCTAGTTGATTTGTGTTGATGTATTGTTGTTGATTGTTGTGTTGTAACACATTTGGGAGCCTCCAATTCGGTTGTGGATGGGTGCCCCAAGAACCTTGTAAAGGCCCGGTTTCCGCCTCGAGGAAATCCCTTAGTGGAAGTGGGCTAGGCCTTCGTGGCGTTGCTCATAGGAGATCTGAGTGAAGCCTTCATGGCTGTTGGTTTGGCTTTCGTAGCAACCACACTCCTCCAAACGTAGACGTACCCTCTTGCAAAGGAAGGGAACTACGGGAATCATCTCCGTGTCATCGCGTGCTCCACTCTCGGTTACCTCTATCCTATTCTATCTCCTATATATTGCGTAGCTATATCTTGCTTAGTTGGTTACCTTGTCATATAGGTAAATTCACTTAGTTGCATATCTAGAGAATTTACCTTTGTGTCAAGCCTAAATTGAAAAAGAACTAAAAATTGGTTAGCACCTATTCACCTCCCCTCCCTCTAGGTGCGGCATACGATCCTTTCACTCGCCCACCTCCGGTCCATTTTCACCACGCTGAGCACACACCCAATGTTGTTCGGCCTTGTCCCTCGCATCGACCTCCTCCTCGACCTCAGCTGCAGTAGTACCACCTTGCTACAGCAGATGTGCGGCCTGCCATTATTGAGGAGGCTAGGTTGTTGCGCTCCGAGCTTTACGACTACCGCGCAAGGGTTGAGAGTTTCTTGGTGAGAGCGGGGGCTGCTCTTGGCACGTCCCCTGTTGCACATGAAGCCTCTCCTTCTGCTAAGATATGTGTCGGCTCAGCTGAAGTTGGGGCAGAAGGTCTCTTTGGTGTTTTCTCCCCACTTGCCATTCCATGCCCACTGTCACAGCCCCATGTATCGGCTGGATCTGAGAGTGAGGTCATAGCTTCGGTGATGTTGATCATGCCTGAGTTGCAGGAGTTGTGTCAGAAGTCAGATTCTCCCTTGTCGACAAGGCATTTGGAGGTGGACTCGCTTGGGTCCGGCGGTGGCTTCCATGCCACCATCTTCAGAGCTTAGTCAGTCGCTTGCCTTCGTTGACTCTAAGGCGCTCTTTGCAAATGAGCTTTGTGAACTTCTCGGCAATTTGGAGATAACAATCCCTGGATATAGCAAAGAGATTGTGCGCCTTCTGTCAGGGAAGGATACATGCGACAAAACTAAGAAGGTGAAGGAGTACCTCAAAGGAAAAAGCAAGAAGAGTGGAACCACAAGAAAGGCATCCGCGGCTGCTTGATGGATGATCTCATCTTTTCGGGTTGTCGTGTCCGGATCTTCGTTTCTTATGTTTTCAGTGGGGTTCCCTTGTGTGTGTGTGTGTGTTTTTCGTGTTTGAGAGTTTGCGGCCACGTAGGTTGGGAGAGTTGATTGTTTCACCTAGACGACCGAGGAGTTGCGGACTTGTTTAGTCGGCATGTGGTGTTCCAAACTTATTAACACCATTTTCTACACTTTCATTTCTAGTAAGTACGGTCGGTTGATCCAGATGTGGGTTATCTTTTTTGGTGGAAAAAACATTTCTGACAAGTGATGATAATCAAGAATAATAAAACGAAACGGAGTATGATGATGGTTTGTTCAAAGAAAACACTTTTGAGAATTGGAGCAGTAGCGTGGGAAGTGCTACTACATCTATTGTGCACCTACCACCATCCTCACTCCGGTCGGTCGCTCGAGCGTGTCCAACCTAATCAAGAAACCGGGGCACAGTGTCCACACGAGAAACTCAAAGCTCACCGACACACGGGCTCCACAAATCCATGGCCCACCTGTCACCCTGCCAACACCTCTGGATATTCCACGGCAGACCCACGTGTACCCCAGCAAAACGAAACCACAACTCCTCATTTGACTCATCGCAAAATTATCCTCCTCCACCTTTTTCTCGTCGCCAAAACGTAGCTCCGACTCCGGCGACCCCAAATCTCCACCCGATTCCACGCGCCCTCCGATGGTCCGGCGCCCCGCCGCCGCCGCCGTCCACCCGTAAACCGGTCACCGGCCAGCCGCCCGCCCGGCCTCGGGCTCCTCCGATTCCGGCCGAGCGGCCTCCCGCATTTTTTTAATCCCGTCGCCCACTTTCGGCCTGCGCGCGTGGTCTCTGTCGTGCTGCATCTGCCCCCGGCGGATGGATCGGGGCCAGCAGGGCGTGAGCCTGCAGCGGTTCGACCAGCCCCGGACGCAGTACCAGCACGGCGGCGGCCGCGGCCGCGGCCGCACGCCGCACTTCGCGCGAGGCGGCGGCGGCTACGGCCGCGGCCGCGGGCGGAAGCAGTTCTACCAGCCGCCGCCGCCTCCCATTTCTCCGGGCATGCCGCCGCAGCACAGGTACGAGGTGCTCATGGAGGCCGGCCGCCTCGCCGCCGAGTACCTGGTGGCGAAAGGCGTGCTCCCGCCCGCGTCCCTGCAGCGCGGTGTCGGCAGCGCCGGATGGAGCCAGATGCCGCCTCCACTGCAGGACGCCCCTGCGTTCTACGACTCCCGCCGGAACGGCCGCCAGCGGCTCGACGACGAGTACAGCGAGCCTAACCCCCGCTCGCGGCGGAACAATGGTGGGGATTACAACAGCGGTAGCTACAATGGGAGGGGGAAGAGGAAGTTCGGTGCTTACAATAGGAGTTCAGATTGGGGCCAGGATAGAGAGAGGAGTACTAGGGGTTACTTGGATAGCCGGAATTACGACGACGGTGACGATGAGGAGGATTCGGCTCCTGGGTATAGGAGGGAGCGGCGCGGGAGTGGGGTGGTTGATGACATTGGGAGTAGCTTGTCCGGGGTGGCTGGGGAGGGACCTGCTTCAAAGGTGGAGGCTGTGGGAGAGTCAGAGCTGGAGGATACTGGGTCGAAGGTGATCCCTAACAGCAATGGCATGACAGGTGTTGATGCCCTGCAGGATGCGGATGATTCTAACAAGATGCAGGAGGATAGTAAGGTGTCCAGTTCAGTGGTCTTGGAGCAAGGGGCGAACGGGGAGAGTATTCTTAATCATTCTTCTCCTAGTGTTGATGAGGAGGGAGAGATAAAGCATTCGCCGTTGCGCTCAGATGATGACAAGGTTTTGCCCGACAAGCCTGATGGTAGTGCTAGTATTATGGACGAGAGGGCTGAATGTGACAAGGCTTCGGATGAGAAGGCTGAAGATAAGGCTTCTGATGAGAAGGTATCAAGCGTTCAGAATGATCTCAGTGATGATTGCCAGAACTTGCTTAGCCACTGTAGTTTTGCAAGAGCCCCAACAAGACCACGATCAGTACTTGCGCCTAGGAATGGAGCACCGGCCCATAGAGATGCTGCATTGGCCGAACAGGTAGATCTGGCTCCTCCGACGCTGATCGATGAAGTAGCAAGTGGCAGCTCGTTGACTGACGTTCAGGGAGACAATAAAGATGGCCTTGTTTGCCTGGAACACACTGACCCAAGTATTGCTTGCAATCAAATGGTGGAACAAGCGACTCTCCAAGAAAAAGAAACGCAAGATATGAGAGAAAAGAATAATACTGCACAACATTACGTGGTTCAGGAAGTTAAGGAGCACGATGGGCTATATCCTACGTTGGCCTCTCATCAAGATTGCATGAAGCTTCAAATCAGGGAAGGGGTGCAAATTTACAATATTGATACACCGCCACAAGATGAAGACTTGACTGATTCAGCTGATAAAGGGAAAACAGTTTGCGTGGAATTATTACCTAATATCGGAGCTGAAGCTGTTGTCAAAATGGAAGAGGAAAAGCTTGGTCAATCTAGCTCGTTTAAAATACGTGATCTGAACCTGATTGGTAGTCCAGAGAATGCTGAGATACGACATGATCTTGGTTTTGGCCAATGCTCCACTAATGTATCTTCAGTGGAAACACGCAATCAGCAGCATTTGGACTTTGTAGCATCTATGGATAATGCAAGTAATACTGACATGTATTCCCACATCCCGTTGGATGATAAGGTTGTTATTGATATCGAAGATGACTCGCCAATCGAACCTAGTGTTTGTGACACTACAAGAGCAGAGTGAGTTACTTTCTCTCTCGCATTTCATTCTGCTCGTAGATATGCAAGAGTGGTCATTTAATATCCTTTTCAGCGTTATGAACTGACTATGTCCGACCTTTAAGAAACATGCTTGGACTCTAGGTGACCATTTATGTGTAACCTCAGTAACTGACAGAATCTGTAATAGGTAGAAATAGGCTGTGAGCTGTCCTCCCAAGTTCCATTCCTGGCAAATCTTGCCATCTTAGTATCAGCAACAGCAAGATATAATGCCATTAATATGATAAGCTACTGCACTCACACTCAAGAAAAGCATGAAACTAATTTGTAGCTGCTGGAATTTAAAGTAATTCAGCTAGAGAGCAACAACTTATCGCTGCTTTCTAAACCGAACTTACAACTTACATTTGTGGCACAATGCCGCAGTAAGGTTGAACATGGACGAGGTGGCATGGTCTTTGGCTGAACTATGGTGCGACCATCCCTTCAGTATTTCTGCATAATCCACCCAGTCGCTAACATGGTGCAACCATCTCAATGGCGTACAAATCTATGTCTGAGTTGACTCCTTTTTATTAAGTTTCATTGATGTAACATTTGTTTATCAGTAATGGCTGCTGATTTACATGCTTGAAATACTTTTTTGCATTTGTTCCTGTACTAATACAATCAACTGTTGAACAGAAGCGGGATAGTATACTCAAGCATAGATACTATGATGCACCCTGCTGTGAACACCAACATTTTTCCTGGTTTGCAAGATGATTATAATCTTGCAATTCCAGATTTCCTTGGTGCTGATATGCCATGTTATCCACCAATACAAACAGATGTTCATGCTGAGATGGGCCTAAACGAGTCAGAGGTGAGGTTTCCTCTTTCCTGGTATTGTTAGTCATTCATCACAAAGAAGTCTATAGTTTATGACTAAATTTTATGGTGTCATTGTTCTACCACATTTTTTTTTGATGCGTTCTACCCACATTTGTTCCAAAGTAATTGGTACATATTTCCGTTCTTGCAGGTCATCACTGTCATGGATGATCCAATATATGGTTCTCTCACTGATATTGGTAATTGATACTTCTCTACTCAAGTGCTTCTGCGACTGTTTTCACATCATGTTGGTTTCTGCGCAATGTTTCTCTCGTTTATTTACCCTGAAGGATGTAGGCTGCTAAAATTTCAAAAGACTACAAAAGATATGCCTAAGATTTTATTTCTGAACTCACAAGCGCAAAAGCTTTGTTCATAAGCTAACCTGTAGTACAGTGAAATGCTGATAAGAGCAAGTACAATAGTGGGTCATTTTTGCCTATGTGGAGGAGAGAGACATGAAAAAGTGAGAAGAATGGCTCTCATGCAAGAGCTAGCTCTAGCACGTGGTCTTAGGCAAATTGTGAGGGTGAGAGGTGGGCCATGTATCAATAAAGTGCTACATTCTTATAGCTAGTTACTATACCTGTTGGCTATAAGCTAGCTTTAGATGACATGGCATATCACAGCTATCTGTACAATTGGAAAATGGTGTCTATGTTCACTTTGAGCTCGACTGAGATGTAAATCTCTAATTTCTTTTTCATTATTTCAGGTTTTATGGAGGTTTGGGACCAGCAGCCACCAGACTACGCAAAATTCTTCTGACGAGGCATGAAATCTTTCTGCTGAAACTGTTGAAGAGTTGGGCTTTTTTGGTATAGGCGGAAATAAATAGATAGCTTGCTGCACGGTTAGCTCAGCACACACAAACACACTTCCAGGGCCGTGTTGGCCACTCCTGTGAAGCCAAGGTCTGCACGGTTAGCTCAATCAGTAGAGTAGAGGTGGTTGGTGTTCTCGTCGTCTGGACCTAGCGGGCGAGTGTACCATGTAATTCGTGGCATACAGTTGGTCCCATGGTGCATCCATCCAAACGGATTGATCTTTCTTGTATAAACAGTTTGATATGCAATACATCCATTTGTTCTTTTGACAAAGGTTGCCTGAGCAGGTCCCTGGAGTCGTTGAGCTGCAGCTTGGTGGCCGAGTGAGAGCGGCTGCCTTTGCCTGGGGTTTGCCACTGGAGTTGTAGAGTTTACAAGCAAGCCTGCAATATTGCAAGTTATAGGTGCCTAGATGGCTGATATACGGTGGAGTATCATAGTTTTGAAATGATAGTACTTAAACAGTGGTGTCTGGTTAACCATCAATGCTACACATAAGAACCTCAAATATCTTGCGATTTCACATTATGAAACAACAATATTTTTACTCTCCAACTCCAAGCACATGCGCTTGCAGGTGCTTTTAACGCATGTGATTTAATCCGACTGGACAAGTTAATGTACATTGTCATTCAAATCTTTAGCGTTTACACAGAAAAAACACGACTAGCAGTAGAATGCCACAAGGTAAAATTCTTTAGGATCCTTGCAATCAGCATAAATGTACATTCTCATATGTGTTGTTTCAAAAGGGACTCCTTTGGAATCAAAAGACTCTGGTCCATATTAACAGTACAATGTGAGCTCCCAAACAATGGTGCTCTAGCTACAACGACTTGCTACTTCTGCTCCAGGCTGACGGCGGATTCAGACAGCGGCATCCTCTTTGGTATCCTCCACAGGCTCCTCCGAGGATGCGGAGCTCGCGTTTTGGTCACCAGGACCAGTAGAGACCTTCACGGTGGCAGGCCTTAACACCCTCTCTCTCAAAAGGAAACCTCGGTGAACTTCGTGTGAGACAATCCCTGCCTTGAACTGTGTGGATTCTTCTCTCGCGATAGCTTCATGAACCTAAGAAAATGAAGGTATCAGTTCCTATTATGCTGCCTATTATGTGGAAAGAGTAGCTTGAACATGATTTTGTATTTCCTGGTGGAAGCATTCTGCATGTGTGAACTCAAACCATGGCATGTGCTTAAACAAACATTTTTGTCAACAAACAATCAATTTAGATGCTAATTATTATTTAAACGAACATTGTGTTCAAGGCAGTAGATAAATGACTTTCTCATCACAAATGATAATTTAAAATTCACAAATGTATGTTCATGTAGTTGGCAGGTAAGCTAAAATCACTACATAACATTTTTAAATATGGAACAGGGATAAATATTAAGTAATCATTTGACCAACATCTTACCAACAATCCGCTTCTTGAGATACAAATGTAGTGTTTAACTAACAAGCCTACTTCATTTACATAACAGACTACGTCCAAAGCGAACATAAAGAAGCATCAATATGCATGTGTTGATACTAGCTAAATAAGTGGCTCCGATAAATGAAGTAAAGTGGGTGATGGAAAAGAAAAAACTGTACTTACCAATGGATCAAATGGCTTGCCGACAGTTTCAACAACCCCTACACCTAAGCTTTTCAATGTTTCTACTAATTGCTTGTAAATGCCTTGATAGCTTGTGCTAATCTTCTGCTCCTTATCAGTCTCCAGGGTGACCTCTACATTTGCCTTCTCAAAGCTATCAACTAGAGGCAACAGACTCTGCACAAGATCCACTTGTATACTCGATGTAAACTTTGCACGGTCCTTTTCAGTCTGCTTCCGGAAATTCTCTAGATCAGCATTCAAGCGAAGAAACTTATTCTTCCCCGAAATTATTTCAGCTGTAATACTTTCAAACTGAGAGGCTGCTTTACTTCTCTCTTCCTCCAGGCCAGCAATTGCCTTCTCGATGTCACTAACAACATCATCGTTTCCATCTAAAAAAGCTTTCTTGTATAGCCGAATTAGGTCGTTCATAGGAGGGAAATCTTCCCCTTTTACAACCTGCAGTAACACCAATCTGTTTAGTGAAACTTGATAAACCAAATTCCATCAAATACATAACAAGAAGCTCTAAAAAAAATCAGCAACATATGATTATTTTCCATGTACGTACCAATATTTGGGTCATTTAATAATCTTGCGGCTCACTGGTAGCAAAAGTGGCTTAACATGCTGCAACTGTGTCTTAACACCTACAGTTACTTGTTCTATGGCTATGCCCAGTCTTGTTAAGTTTATCTAATGCAAAGGTCGTCTTATTCAAAACCTCAATCATCACATCCCCTCTCTCCCACTTCACGCCTTGGAACGCGCTGTTTTTATAGAGAGAAAGGCGCTTTCCCATCTTCTTAACCCGAAATGAAGGGGTACCCCCGGGAAGAGATCCAGTGGAGACGGGTGGGCCTGTAGCTCAGAGGATTAGAGCACGTGGCTACGAACCACGGTGTCGGGGGTTCGAATCCCTCCTCGCCCACAGCCTTCCAAAGGGGAAGGGCCTTTACTTTCCCCCTGAGGAAATCATGATCGGGATAGCGGACGTAAAGCTATTGAACTTAGGTATGCTCTTTCCTTTTGTCGAAGTGGAATCGTAGAGCACAATGTGATACGATGAGATAGAATGCAATGAGTGACGAAACAACATTTCCATGTTCTCCATTCACCCATGTAATTGCCAAGCTTATTTTCTTCTGAATGAGGCCAACCGGTGGCTAACACTAAATGCTATTTTTGTGTAGCGCATACTGCAAGTGTACTGTAATTTGAGTGCCTATCAATTATCACAAGCTTACTGTACCCATCAGAATTTACCATTAGTCACTCAGATACTCTAATTAAAACTTTTAATTGAAAACTACATATGAAGCAACAGACGCAACACTTCACAGCATGCATACGGAAGACAAATCTTGAGCTAAAAGGGTAATCTTATCAAAAAGAATCTCCGAAAACAGCACTCCTCCCAATCAGCTAACCCCTCGGCCTCTACACGAGAGGAGGACCAAAGAGGCGAATTCTCCACAAATCGAGTAGAGAATCCAAATCTGATAGCTAACAACAGTGCGGACAGAATCGAAAGATCTTACCTGTGGGTCAGCGCCGGCTACTCGGAGCGGCGGCAGCGCTGCATTGGGGCGCCGGAAAGAGAGGAAAGAGGGGGGTTGGCAGTTGGATTTACGGGCAGCAGCTACGGCGGAGGGCGGAGTGAGGCGGCGACGGGTAGGGTTTGCGGCGGCGGAAGCGGCGGGGTAGGTGCAGAAGGTTGCCGCCATACTGGATGCCCCCTATCGTTTCGCTTCCGCGGTGTCTGGAAAGTACAGGAAACCGCAACGGGGAAATTATACTGTACAGACAAGGGACGTGTACACATAAGCATTTTAGATACTACTCCCTCAGTCCCATTAGGGCTTGCGCATAATTTTTTTTTAGAATAAGGGCTTGCGCATAATTTTAGATTGTAAATTTGGTCAGCACAATATTAATACCTTACATTTTTATACAATATTAAATTATATTATAAACAATTATAACATATGAGCTTTCTAATGATATATGTTTTATAATATATATCATGTATTATCATGTTTAAAATTTAGATCTAGGGATACACACAAGCCCTATAAACCGGGATAGAGAGAGTATAAACATTGTCTAGCTTATTTAGATTTTTTTTTTTTGCAAAAAAGCTTATTTAGAAAAACTTGCCTCCAGCTCCTCCTTAATTTTTGTATAGAAAAATCTGGATATATTATAGAAGTACTAGTAGAGAAGAAGTACGGAGCACCCCAAACATAATAAAGATTACATTGAAATTCTTGGATCACCTAATGACCATTACTGTCCCCACAACGAGCCGACGCCGTTCCACTGTCTCCACTTATTATAAGAAATATTTCTCGGTATCAATCCCCTTGCCCCTCATTCTTTGAGAATCATAAGGATCCTTTTCGAGTTTCCATTTCTTCATTTGGAATCTGGGCTCTTCTATCTTTGACTTTTTTTTTGCTTTATTCTTTATTTATTTCATTTCGATTTTTCCCTCTTCCTCTATCCTCTAGGTACAGCGTTTGCATCAATAGAGAACCTTTTCCTCTGTATGAATCTATATTATTCCATTCCAATTTCTTCCCGACACTTCCCAAGAAAAATCCCGAATTGGATCCAAAATTGACGGGTTAATGTGAGCTTATCCATGCGGTTAGGCGCTCTTCAAATAGGAATCCATTTTCTAAC
>NC_061514.1:129016497-129067664 GCF_022539505.1 Lolium rigidum
AGACTAACCCATCTACTATCAGCAATAGGATATATAATACCAGCTTCAAGAAGTCGTAATACCTCATTTCTTACCACATCCTTCATCTTGGGAATTAGACGACGCTGAGGTTCAACAACAAGCTTCGCATCATCTTCCATATTAATGGCGTGTTGGCATATAGAGGGAGAAATCCCCTTCAAGTCATCAAGAGTATAGCCAATAGCACTTCGGTGTTTCTTCAATATTTGCAATAATCTTTCTTCTTCATACTCGTAAGCTTAGAACTAATAATAACAGGATATATTTTCTTATCATCAATATGAGCATATTTAAGATTATCGTGCAAAGGCTTTAAATCAAAAACAGGATCTTCCTTTGGTGGCGGTGTTGTACCCAAGTCTTCCACCGGTAAATCATGCTTGAGAATAGGTTGGCGAAGAAAAATCTCCTCAAGCTCCTCTCTTTCTTTCCTAAAAACTTCACTCTCGCTATCCTCCAAATGTTGCCGCAAAGGATTGTTAGGAACAAGAACAATAGATGCACACTGCTCCATTTTAAAATCATTACTAGGCAAATCAGCTTTATAAGGAGCTTTAGTAAATTTAGAGAAGTTAAACTCATAAGATTCACCAGCAAATTTAGTCAAAATTTTCTCTTTCTTGCAATCTATAATAGCTCCACAGGTATTTAGAAAAGGTCTACCAAAAATGATAGGACAATAATCACTAGCAGCAGTAACCAAGTACCAAAAAGTCAACAGGATATTTAATCTTACCACATAGAACTTCCACATCTCGAACAATACCAATTGGTGAAATAGTTTCTCTATTAGCCAGCTGAATAACCACATCAATTTCTTCAAGTTCACAAGAATCAATTTCGTGCATAATCTCCGTGTAAAGCTCATAAGGTATAGCACTAACACTTGCACCAATATCACATAAACCATAATAGCAATGATCACCAATTTTAACGGATAGCATAGGAACACTAGCTTGTTTGGGTTTATTAGGATGTGAAACAATATTAGAAGCATCTTCACGTGAAAATAATATGACCATCCTCAACATCTTCAGATCACAAGATCTTTAACTATGGCAATAGCAGGTTCAACTTTTATTTGTTCCTCAGGTTCTCTAGGTTTCTTTTCACTTTTATGAACCGCACTATTTATAACAGTAGTACTCTTTCATTTTAGCAGGAAAAGGAGTTTTTTCAATATAGGCTTCAGTGAATAACACGATCAGCAGTTTCAACTACAACACACTTATTAATAGATGAATCAATTTTATCTTTATACGGTTCATGATACTTATCAAAATTCTTCTTAGGCAATTCATAATGAGAGGCAAAAGCTTTATAAAGGTTTAAAGCAACTTGAGAATCAAGACCATATGTAGCACTCATATTACGAAATTTATCAGTATCCATAAAAGCTTCAATGCATTTATAATCATAAATTATACCTGATTCTCTATCTTTGTCGTTCTCCCAACCTTCGCATTTTCTTGGATCCGATCAAGAAGGTCCCTTTTAAACTCTTCTTTATTGCGTGTAAATGATCCGGAACAAGAAGTATCCAGCAAGGTCTTGTCTTGAAAAGAAAGTCTTGCATAGAAATTATCAATAATAATATTACCAGGAAGCTCATGAATGGGGCATTTGAGCATTAAAGACTTCAATCTCCCCAAGCTTGGGCAATACTCTCTCCATCATGAGGCCGGAAATTATATATGCGGTTCCGATCTTTGTGAATTTCACTTGGAGGATAAAATTTGGAATAAAATAAAGGCACAATGTCCTCCCAATCAAGAGAATCACCATTCTTCAGACAATTTATACCAATGCGCCGCTTTACCGGACAGCGATATAGAGAATAGCTTCTTCCTAACTTCATTCATAGCAATACCTCGCACACTTGAATAACCCGCATAATTCATGCAAAAACAAGTAAATGATCACCGGGATGGACAGTTCCATCCCCTTCATAGCGGTTATCCATAACATGTTCAATAATTTTCGTAGGTATTTTATATGGTATTACTTCCTCACTCGGCGCCTCATCCACTACCGTTGCAGTAGTAGTAGATTTCCCAATAGAAATTGAAGAGAAGATCTCTCCATAATGATTTATAGCAGCAAGGCAGAAATAAAATCAGCACAAACAATGAAGGTTTTCCTTACCAATTCCACTTACCAATAGCGCTTCACTCCCGGCAACGGCGCCGTAAAAATAGTCTTGATGACCCACAAGTATAGGGGGTGTATCGTAGTATCTTCGATAAGTAAGAATGTCGATCCCAACGAGGAGCAGAAGGTGTTGACAAGCAGTTTCGATGAAGGTTTCACTCGTAAATGCTCACGGACAAGTATTCGAGGGGTTTTGATGTAACGGATGAAATAAGTACGAGTAAGTAAAATGCGAGAGAAATAATTGCAGCGAGTGGCCCAATCCTTTTTAGCACAAAGGACAAGCCGGTTTGTTTACTTATAATGACCAAACGTTCTCGAGGACACACGGGATTTTAGTCTAGTGCTTTCGCTACATACAGCTAATTAATCTTCATTGTTTTGATAAGTGTTGTGTGGGTGAACTCCGTGCTAATGTACCGCCCTTCCTAGGACTAATACATACTTGTGATTATACCCCTTGCAAGCATCCGCAACTACAAGAAAGTAATTAAGATAAATCTAACCACAGACCTTAAACTCGAGATCCTGCGATCCCTCCCCGCATCGATATACCAACGGGGGTTTAGGTTTCGTCACTCCGGCAACCCCGCAATTGGCAAACGAGTACAAGATGCATTCCCCTAGGCCCATAAATGGTGAAGTGTCGTGTAGTCGACGTTCACACGACACCACTAGAAGAATAACACCACAACTTAAATATCATAACATTGAATATTACTCAACCATAGTTCACTACTAACAATTAGACTTCACCCATGTCCTCAAGAACTAAACGAACTACTCACGAGACATCATATGGAACATGATCAGAGGTGATATGATGATGAATAACAATCTGAACATGAACTTGGTTCAATGGTTTCACTCAATAGCATCAACAACAAGTATGAATAGATACCGGGAGAGTTTCCCCTATCAAACAATCAAGATCAAACCCAAATTGCTACGGCGGTGACGATGTCCAGCGGTGGAGATGGCGGTGATGATGGTGGAGATGATGATGATGGTGATGGAGATGATGTCCAGCTCGATGGCGGTGACGATGGCGTCGATTTCCCCCTCCGGAGGGAATTTCCCGGCGGATTCCTCGCCCGCCGGAGAGCTCTTTCTCTCTCGGTGTTCTCCGCCCCGGCAGAGGCGGCTGTAACCCTTCGTGAGGTTTCCTCCGTGGCTTAGGTCTTCGGGACGAAGGGTTTCGCGAAGAAAAGGAGGCGAAAGGGGTCGTGGGCCCCCAGCACCACATGGCGGCGCGGCCGGGGCATGGGCCGCGCCGCCCTAGGGTGTGGGCCCACCCCGGGTCCTCCCGGCCCCTCCTTCCGGCTTCCTTCGTCATCCGGAAAAATAGGATTTTTGGTAAAACTCCCTTCCACAGCTTGATCTTCCGAAATATTGCATTCGACGGTGCTTTTTCCAAGCAGAATCCCGGCTCCGGTGCTCGATCTCCAAATAATCATGAAACATGCAAAATAGATGAAATAACATAAGTATTGTGCTCCAATATGAAATATATCAATGAATAACAGCAAATTATGATATAAAATAGTGATGCAATTTGGACGTATCAGACCGCTGTGTGTTTTAAACTTATTAATGAAAAGGAGGAATCCTCCCAAGTTTCTTCTATTGTTTCTGGAAATAAATCAGGTTCTGTGGAGAAGCCTCCCTTCAAGCCTCTTCCTCCTAAAGAAGGGAACGAGGAGAAGGAAAAGAAGAAGAAGAAGAAGGAAACGAAGAAGAAGAAGAAGAAGAAGAAGAAGAAGAAGAGGGGGAATAAAAAGAAAGAGGTAACGGCATATCCCCGCGTGTATGAGATAATGATAGGTAACCGTAAGTATGTTGCTCCTAATGATTATTATGATAATGAATCTGAGTACAATGATCTTCCTACGCCCTTTACCTACATTAGTGATCATGATTTAGAAGAGCACACTACTTTTGATACCGAAAATCTCCGGGAAACTAATTCTGAAAATGATGATGTTAATAATTGCCGTAGTATTAGTATTATCCATGCTTCTTCCCATAATGATATAGAAAGCTCTAAGCTTGGGGATGAGGTGTTTGAAAATCCTTTTGCTACCGATGATTATATGCTTGATACATCTCCTTCTAGTAACAATGATGGTAAGGTTACAGATGAACATACTGTGAAAGATAACTATTCTATTTCTTATGATGACACTATGCCTCCAATCTTTGACAATTATTATAAAGAATGCTATGACAAAGGTTATAATTATCCTGATGAAACTTGTAATAGTTATGATGGGATTGCCAAAAACCGTTCCCTTAGTATGCAACTTGTTTACCATGTTCAAATTTTTGGTAATGATCCTGTTCCAATTACTATTAATGAGAAGAGTTTTTCTTATGCCAAAATTAATGATACTTTTATGCATATGAACCATGATAAGAATGTTTTAAGTGATGGGTATATTGTGGATTTCATCAATGATGCTACTGAAAGTTATTATGAGAGAGGGAAACATGGTTTTATGCATCTTAATAATACTAAGTTTCCTCTCTTTATGTTGAGAATCTTGAAGTTACTCGAGTTTTATCTTCCTATGCTTGTCACTTTGTTCTTCATGAATTTATTTGTGAACAAGATTCCTTTTCATAGGAAGTGGGTTAGGCTTAAATTTGTTTCATACTTGCTTTTTGATTCCCTCTTTGCTCCAACTCTCATCCTTATGTGAGCATCATTAAAATTGCTGAGCCCATCTTAATGGCTATAAAGAAAGCACTTCTTGGGAGATAACCCATGTTTTTATTTTGCTACTGTTTTGTTGTGTCTTTGAAGTTGTTACTACTGTAGCAACCTATCCTTATCTTTATTTTATTGCATTGTTGTGCCAAGTAAAGTCTTTGATAGTAAGGTTGATACTAGATTTGGATTACTGCGCAGAAACAGATTTCTTGCTGTCACGAATTTGAGTAGGTCTCTCTGTAGGTAACTCAGAAAAATCAGCGAAAATTCATGAGTGATCCTCAGATATGTACGCAACTTTCATTCAATTTGAGCTTCTTCATCTGAGCATGTTAAGTGCCTCTAAAAAATTGGTCTTTACGGACTGTTCTGTTTTGACAGATTCTGCCTTTTATTTCACATTGCCTCTTTTGCTATGTTGAATGGATTTCTTTGTTCCATTAACTTTCAGTAGCTTTGAGAAATGTCCAGAAGTGTTAAGAATGATTGTGTCACCTCTGAATATGTGAATTTTTGATTATGCACTAACCCTCTAATGAGTTTGTTTTGAGTTTGGTGTGGAGGAAGTTTTCAAGGGTCGAGAGAGGAGGATGATACAATATGATCAAGAAGAGTGAAAAGTCTAAGCTTGGGGATGCCCCCGTGGTTCATCCCTACATATTTCAAGGAGACTCAAGCATCTAAGCTTGGGGATTCCCAAGGTATCCCCTTCTTCATCGACAACTTATCAGGTCACCTCTAGTGAAACTATATTTTTATTCCGTCACATCTTATGTGCTTTACTTGGAGCGTCTGTATGTTTCTATTTTTATTTTTGTTTGAATAAAATTGGATCCTAGCATTCTTTGTGTGGGAGAGAGACACGCTCCGCTCATTCATATGAACACTCGTGTTCTTAGCTTTACTTTTAATGTTCATGGCGAAGGTTGAAACTGCTTCGTTCATTATTATTTGGTTGGCAACAGAAAATGATTCATGTGGTAATTGGTATATTGTCTTCAACTAGCTAAGTGCCCGCGCGTTGCTGCGAAATAATAAAAATAAATGTGCTTCTTCAGCAACTTGTTTAAAACCTTATACATAGTATTACATTTCAATCCACGCAACTACTTCTCCACCCCTTCTAATGCATTTTCCGAGTTTGCTTTGGACTACATATTTAGGCATGATAGAAAAAACACATATACCCGTTATAATTTACATGGCAGCTCACGTGGACCGTATCTGACCTGTCAGCTATCCCTTCTCACTCTCGTCTCTTCTCCAGTTCAATTTTTCGATACAATATAATGTGTTACCTAGGTCTCGTGAATTTGCTGCCGTGGTCAGCAGGATTTATTAAGCTAGTTTATGCGGATCCAGTCACGCAATATCAATCCATCACAATCCCTAAATAGAGATTATTCCAATTACATGTGTCATGATCCAGCAAAAAATAGTACATGTGTGATGTGTTTGGAAGTTGCAGGCTTGGATGCATGTTTTTTTTGGGTGAAGTAACACCTTGATCGGTAGCTTCTTGCATTGATAGTGAACTTGCATTTTCTCTGCCCTCGTTGGGACAGCAGAATCCACAGGTGTGCAAATCCTAGAGTCTAGAGAGATCTTGGCAATAGTACAACACTACAAGGCTGTACCCGAAAATCAGAAACCAGCGAGAACAGAAAACAGGAGGTGCGAGAACCATAGCCAAATTACATGCATGCCTCACAGAATCTCTGTTAATGGTGAAGCACTTGATGTCGACAACTTGAGGCGCATGCAAACGAACCATCTAGTGGTGTGTTCGCTTCGCAGAATCGCAGGCCAAGGTGCAAGGCCGATCAGCGAACACGAGGTCGTGTGTGTGTCCTACTGTCCTTTGAACGAGTCGGATAGCCTCAGCAGAGGAGGCGACACCAACGCAAAGGTGCAGCTGTGCAGGAGAGCAGGTCGTGGCGCGCGGCAAGCCTGGCCATCGTGCGGCGTTTCTGAGTGCCGCGAGGCTGCCGAGCAGCGGCGAACGCGTGATGTGCCCTCAGTGCACCAGCGAGAGCGCCAAGGCTGCGAGCGGCGGCCGCTAGGAGGCCGTCGAGGAAGCCAACTGCCTGGGCGCTGCGCGCGCAGAAGAAAACACATCGGCGGGTTGGTCCCTCGCCGGATAGAGGCCCACAGCGGCAGAAAAATAACGCGTGCGTGCTCGATATAGTTCGCGTCTTCGCGAGGAGCGGGTCGTGCCTGCTCTCGTGCAGAAGGTTTCTGTTTTTCTCATCCCCGGTTTCTTTCACGTTGCTGGACGAGGGGACTCGTTTTTTCTTTTTTTGCTCCGTCGGTTTTTGTAAGTTGCGGGAAGGAGACGACGTACGACGTACCAGTCCGATCCAGATTTAATAGTAAAGATAATTTGATACTTGGCAATTGTTGTGCTCAAATAGATCATGTTTAAGCTCTTGCATCATGTACTTTGCACTTATTAATAAAGAACTACCATAGAGCTTGTTGAAATTTGGTTTGCATGATTGGTCTCTCTAAAGTCTAGATATTTTCTGGTGAAGTGTTTGAACAACAAGCAAGACAATGTAGAGTCTTATAATGCTTGCAATATGTTCTTATGTAAGTTTTGCTGTACCGGTTCATACTTGTGTTTGCTTCAAACAACCTTGCTAGCCAAAGCCTTGTACTGAGAGGGAATACTTCTCGTGCATCCAAAACCTTGAGCCAAAACCTATGCCATTTGTGTCCACCATACCTACCTACTATGTGGTATTTCTCTGCCATTCTAAAGTAAATTGCTTGAGTGCTACCTTTAAAATTTCATTCCTTGTCTTGGCAATATATAGCTCATGGGAAAATAGCCTTAAAAACTATTGTGGTAAAGAATATGTAGCTTATGTATCTTATTTCTTATAAGTTGCTTGTTGAGCGGTAACCATGTTTCGGGGACGCCATCAACTATTACACCTTTGTTGAATATCATGTGAGTTGCTATGCATGTTCGTCTTGTCTGAAGTAAGGGTGATTTATCATGATCAAATGGTTTGAGTATGCATATTGTTAGAGAAGAACATTGGGCCGCTAACTAAAGCCATGAATCATGGTGGAAGTTTCAGTTTGGACATTAATCCTCAATCTCTTATGAGAATATTACCTGTTGTTGAATGCTTATGCATTAAAGAGGAGTCCATTATCTGTTTTCTCTGTTGTCCCGGTATGGATGTCCTTAGTTGAGATCTATCAAAAACGAGAAATCAAATGCGATCTATCTCCTTGGACCTTTGTACAGGTGCATAGAGGTACCCCTTTGTGACACTTGGTTGAAACATATGTTATGCAATGATAATCCATGTAAATCCAAGCTAATTAGGACAAGGTGCGAGCACTATTGGTATTCTATGCATGAGGCTTGCAACTTATAGGATGTCTTATGCATAACACATATGAATTATTACTACCGTTGACAAAATTGTTTCTATGTTTTCAAAATAAAAAGCTCTAGCACAAAAAATAGTAATCCATGCTTCCCTCTGCGAAGGGCCTTTCTTTTACTTTATGTTGAGTCAGTTTACCTACTTCTTTCTATCTTAGAAGCAAGCACTTGTGTCAACTGTGTGAATTGATTCCTACATATTTGCTTATTTGCATTCATCATATTACTTTGTATTGACAATTATCCATGAGATATACATGTTGAAGTTGAAAGCAACTGCTGAAACTTATATCTTCCTTTGTGTTGCTTCAAAACCTTCTACTTAGAATTTATTGCTTTATGAGTTACCTCCTATGCAAGTATTATTGATGCTTGTCTTCAAAGTACTATTCATGAAAAGTCTTTGCTATATGATTCAGTTGTTTAGTCATTATCTTTACCATTGCTTTGAATCACTTCATTCATCTTATATGCTTTACAATAGTATGATCAAGATTATGTTAGTAGCATGTCACTTCAGAAATTTCTTTTTATCATTTACCTACTCGAGGGCGAGTAGGAACTAAGCTTGGGGATGGTTGATACGTCTCCAACGTATCTATAATTTCTGATGTTCCATGCTAGTTTTATGACAATACCTACATGTTTTGCTCACACTTTATAATGTTTTTATGCATTTTCCGGAACTAACCTATTAACAAGATGCCGAAGTGCCAGTTCCTGTTTTCTGCTGTTTTTGGTTCCAGAAAGGCTGTTCGGGCAATATTCTCGGAATTCGACGAAACAAAAGCCAAACATCCTATTTCACCGAGAAGGACCAGAACACCGAAGGGGAGTCGGAGAGGAGGCCCAGGCCCTCCAAACCATAGGCTGGCGCGGCCTAGAGGGGGGCGCGCCGCCCTATGGGGTGGGCCCCCCAGGCACCCCCTCGCGCCACCTATTTGCCTATATTATCCCTCGTGACCTAAAAACCCGACACCAATTGACGAAACTCCAGAAAGACTCCAGGGACGCCGCCGCCATCGTGAAACTCCGTTTCGGGGGACAAAAGTCTCTGTTCCGGCACGCCGCCGGGACGGGGAATTTCCCCCGGAGTCATCTCTATCGACATCACCGCCATCTTCATCGCCGTTGCTGTCTCCCATGATGAGGAGGGAGTAGTTCTCCCCCAAGGCTGAGGGCTCTACTGGTAGCTATGTGGTTCATCTCTCTCTCCCATGGTGTGATCTTTATGTGATCATGAGCTTTGTGTCACTATTAATCTATGTGCTACTCTAGTGATGTTATTAAAGTAGTCTATTCCTCCTCCATGATGTAATGTTGACGAGTGTGTGCATCATGTAGTACTTGGCGTAGGTTATGATTGTAATCTCTTGTAGATTATGAAGTTAACTATTACTATGATAGTATTGATGCGATCTATTCCCCCTTTCATAGCTATTGTTGACAATGTGTATGCTATGTTAGTACTCGGTCTAAATTGCAATGGTCTATTATGCACTCTAGAGGTTACTTAAATATGAACTCCGGAGGTTGTGGAGCTTGTTTACTCCGGCTTGAGGTGTGCTTTTATAGCCCTACACAATGAATGGTGTTTGTTATCCAACAAGAGAGTGTGAGAAAGTAGCACAAGTGAAGAGAAGTTATTTATTTATGTGATCATTGTTGAGAGTGTCCACTAGTGAAAGTATGATCCCTAGGCCTTGTTTCCAAATATCGAATCACCGTTTATTTACTTGTTCTACTTGCATGTTTACTTGCTGCCATATTTATTTTAGATTGTTATTACCACTCATATTCATCCATATCACTTGCATCTTACTATCTCTGCGCCGAACTAGTGCACCTATACATCTGACAAGTGTATTAGGTGTGTTGGGGACACAAGAGACTTCTTGTATCGTAATTGCGGGGTTGCGTGAGAGGGATATCTTTGACCTCTACCTCCCTGAGTTCGATAAACCTTGGGTGATTCACTTAAGGGAAACTTGCTGCTGTTCTAAAAACCTCTGCTCTTGGAGGCCCAACACTTTCTACAGGAATAGAAGCATGCGTAGACATCACTTGGCCGCCATTAGACATGTGGAGGGAGAGGAGCTTGATACGTCTCCAACGTATTTATAATTTCTTATGTTCCATGCTAGTTTTATGACAATACCTACATGTTTTATTCATACTTTATACCATTTTTATGCATTTTCCGGTACTAACCTATTAACAAGATGCCGAAGCGCCAGTTCCTGTTTTCTGCTGTTTTTGGTTTCGAGAAATCCTACACGGAAATATTCTCGGAATTGGACGAAACAAAAGCCCACGGCCCTATTTTCCACGGAGGATTCCAGAACACCGAAGAAGATTCGGAGGCGGCCAGTAGGGGGGCCACCCCATAGGGCGGCGCGGCCCACCCCCCTGGCACGCCTAGGTGTGGGGAGGGAGCCCCCTGGCTCCCCCGACACTGCCTCTTCTCCTATATAATCCTTCGTATCAGAAAACCCTAGTACCGAGAGCCACGATACGAGAAAAGTTACTGAGATGACGCCGCCGTCAACCCCATCTCGGGGGGTTCCGAAGATCACCTCCGGCACCCTGCCGGAGAGGGGAATCATCACCGGAGGGCTCTACATCACCATGCCCGCCTCCGGACTGATGCGTGAGTAGTTCATCCTTGGACTATGGGTCCATAGAAGTAGCTAGATGGTTGTCTTCTCCTATTATGCCATCATGTTTAGATCTTGTGAGCTGCCTATCATGATCAAGATCATCTATTTGTAATGCTACATGTTGTGTTTGTTGGGATCCGATGAATATGGAATACTATGTCAAGTTGATTATCGGTCTATCATATATGTGTTGTTTATGATCTTGCATGCTCTCCGTTGCTAGTAGAGACTCTGCCAAGTTGATACTTGTAACTCCAAGAGGGGGTATTTATGCTCGATAGTGGGTTCATGCCTCCATTGAATCTGGGACACTGACAAAAAGTTCTAAGGTTGTGGATGTGCTGTTGCCACTAGGGATAAAACATCAATGCTTTGTCTAGGGATATTTGTATTGTTTACATTACGCACAGTACTTAATGCAATTGTCTGTTGTTTACAACTTAATACTGGAAGGGGTGCGGATGCTAACACGAAGGTGGAATTTTTAGGCATAGATGCATGCTGGAAAGCGGTCTATGTTCTTTGTCATAATGCCCTAAGTAAATCTCATAGTAGTCATCATGATATGTATTTGCATTGTTATGCCCTCTCTATTTGTCAATTGCCCAACTGTAATTTGTTCACCCAACATGTTATTTATCTTATTGGAGAGACACCACTAGTGAACTGTGGACCCCGGCCCATTCTTTTACATCTGAAATACAACCTACTGCAATCATTGCTCTCTGTTGTTCTTTGCAAGCAAACATCATTCTCCACAACATACGTTTAATCCTTTATTTTCAGCAAGCCGGTGAGATTGACAACCTCACTGTTAAGTTGGGGCAAAGTATTTTGATTGTGTTGTGCAGGTTCCACGTTGGCGCCGGAATTCCTGGTGTTGCGCCGCACTACACTCCTTCACCAACAACCTTCACGCGGCCTTCATCTCCTACTGGTTCGATAACCTTGGTTTCTTACTGAGGGAAAACTCGCTGCTGTACGCATCACACGTTCCTCTTGGGGTTCCCAACGGACGTCTGCTTCACGCGTCATCAAGCACTTTTTCTAGCGCCGTTGCCGGGGAGCCAGGGAAAAAGTTACACCACAGAGATTGCTAACTCCCATGGCAACAGCTAGGCGCCGTTGCCGGGGAGATCAAGGCACGCTGCAAGGGGAGTCTCTCACACCCAATCTCTTTACTTTGTTTATTGTCTTGCTTTATATTATTTTCTGTCTTGTTTGCTTTCTTTATATCAAAAACACAAAAAATTAGTTACTTGTTTTACTTTATTTAATTCGATTTGCTTTCCTTATTTTTATTATTGTTAAAATGAGTAATCCTGAGGTTGAAGTTCGTTCGTTTAAGCAACAAGGGGGAGAAAGTTTTAAAGATGCTTGGTATAGAGTTAGTGATGCTCATCATCGGTGCACTAAGAAACACTCCACTATTATCTTCCTTAGGAACTTTTATGTTGGTATCTCTAGCTGGAATAGGTATGTTCTTGATACTCTTGCAGGGGGTAATTTCCTAGGTACTCCTGCTTTAGAAGCTAGTTGCATTATTGAGAGTCTAGTCGGAATACCACCTGTTAATGAAGCTAAAATTGAAATCTCTTCCTTCAAAAAAAATTGAAATCTCTCTTGAGGATGTCATGAAAAAGTTGGAGGCCATAGAGAAAAACCTTCCAAGTGTTGAGACTAAATTGGGAATATTACTTGATAATACTGATAAACTTGATAAATCTCTAGGAGAAATTAATAAAAGAATTACTGTCTTAGAAATTTGTGCTATCCATGATAATCAAACCCATAGAATTGGTGAACTTGAAGAAGCTATGGGAACCTTGGGTTCAACTTTTTCTTCTCTTAAGTTTAAGGAGAAAGCTTATGTGGGTAAGGAGCAAAAGTTCATGTATGTCTCTAAGATGCCTAAGCCAAAGAATCATTATAAGCTTAAAATTGATAAAACCCTTAGTACCACTATGGGAAATTTAGATAATGGAGCATCTAAGATACCTATTGCGACAAGTTGTGTTTTTAAGAAATTTTTTGATGTTGATGCTTCTTCTCTTGATGTTACTTGATTTACACTTTTTGCGCCTATCTGAAAGGCGTTAAAGAAAAGCGCTTATGGGAGACAACCCATTATTTTATTTCCGCAATTTTTGTTTTATATTTGAGTCAAGGTGCTTGTTACTACTGTAGCAATACCTTTGTATCTTTACTTTATTGCATTGTTGTGCCAAGCAAAGTCTTTGATAAAAGGTTGATACTAGATTTGGATTTCTGCGCAGAAACAGATTTTTAGCTGTCACGAATTTGAGCTGTTCTCTCTGTAGGAACATCGTAAAATCTTGCAAAAATTCGTGAGTAATCCTAAGATATATACGCAACTTTCATTCAATGTGAGCTTTTTCATCTGAGCATGTTAAGTGCCTCAAAAAATTCATATTTACGGACTGTTCTGTTTTGACAGATTCTGCATTTTATTTCACATTGCCTCTTTTACTGTGTTCGAGTGGATTTCTTTGCTCCATTAAATTTCAGTAGCCTTGGGTAATGTCCAGAAGTGTTAGGAATGACTGTGTCCTTGCTGAACATGTGATTTTTTTTATTATGCACTAACCCTCTAATGAGATTGTTTTGAGTTTGGTGTGAAGAAAGTTTTCAAGGATCAAGAGAGGAGGATGATATAATATGATCAAGAAGAGTGAAAAGTCTAAGCTTGGGGATGCCCCCATGGTTCATCCCTGCATATTTCAAGAAGACTCAAGCATCTAAGCTTGGGGATGCCCAAGGCACCCCTTCTTCATCAACAACTTATCAGGTCACCTCTAGTGAAACTATATTTTTATTCCGTCACATCTTATGTGCTTTACTTGGAGCGTCTGTGTGCTTTTATTTTCGTTTTGTTATTTTCATTCTCTGAATAAATTCGGATCCTAGCAATCCTTGTGTGGGAGAGAGACACGCTCCGCTTTTTCATATTGAACACTGGTGTTCTTAGTTTTACTTTTACTGTTCATGACGAAAGTTGAAAGCCGCTGCATTTATTGCTATTTGGTTGGAAACAGAAAATGCTTCATGTGGTAATTGGTATATTGTCTTGAATAATTTGATACTTGGCAATTGTTTTGAGCTCTCAAGTAGATCATGTTTAAGCTCTTGCATCATGTAGTTTAAACCTATTAGTGGAGAACTACCGTAGAGCTTGTTGAAATTTGGTTTGCATGACTAGTCTCTCTAAGGTCTAGATATTTTCTGGTAAAAGTGTTTGAGAAACAAGGAAGACAGTGTAGAGTCTTATAATGCTTGCAATATGTTCTTATGTGAGTTTTGCTGTACCGGTTCATACTTGTGTTTGCTTCAAACAACCTTGCTAGCCAAAGCCTTGTACCGAGAGGGAATGCTTCTCGTGCATCCAAAACCTTGAGCCAAAACTTATGCCATTTGTGTCCACCATAACTACCTACAATGTGGTATTTTTCTTCCATTCCAAGTAAATTGCTTGCGTGCTACCTTTAAATCCTTTCAAAAAAATTAAATCCTTGTTTTTGCAATACATAACTCATGGGAAAGTAGCCTAAAAACTATTGTGGTAAGGAATATGTCGCTTGTGTATCTTAGTTCTTATAATTTGCTTGTTGAGCGGTAACCATGTTATCTAGGGACGCCATCAACCTGTCACACCTTTGTTGAATATCTTGTGAGTTGCTATGCATGTTCGTCTTGTCTGAAGTAAGGGAGATTTTCCATGATTTGAAATGGTTTGAGTATGCATATTGTTAGAGAAGAACATTGGGCCACCAACCAAAGCCATGTATCATGGTGGAAGTTTCAGCTTGGACATTAATCCTCAAATCTCTTATGAGAATATTATCTCTTGTTGAATGCTTAAAGCATAAAAGAGGAGTCCATTATCTGTTTTCTATGTTGTCCCGGTATGGATGTCCTCAAGTTGAGATCTATCAAAATCGAGAAATCAAATGCGATTTATCTCCTTGGACCTTTGTACAGGTGGCATAGAGGTACCCCTTTGTGACACTTGGTTGAAACATATGTAATGGATGATAATCCATGGAAATCCGAGCTAATTAGGACAAGGTGTGGGCACTATTAGTATTCGATGCATGAGGCTTGCAACTTATAGGAAGTTTTATACATAACCCATATGAATTATTACTACCGTTGACACAATTGTTTCCATGTTTTCAAAATAAAAAGCTCTAGCACATGAGTAATCCTCGCTTCCCTCTGCGAAGGGCCTTTCTTTTACTTTATGTTGAGTCGGTTTACCTACTTCTTTCTATCTTAGAAGCAAACACTTGTGTCAACTGTGTGCATTGATTCTTACATACTTGCTTATTTGCACTCATCATATTACTTTGTGTTGACAATTATCCATGAGATATACATGTTGAAAGTTGAAAGCAACTGCTGAAACTTAAATCTTCCTTTGTGTTGCTTCAAAACCTTCTATTAAGAATCTATTGCTTTATGAGTTAACTCTTATGCAAGGATTTTTGATGCTTGTCTTGAAAGTACTATTCATGAAAAGTCTTTGCTATATGATTCAGTTGTTTAGTCATTATCTATTTGTTAACAAACTATAGACCATTGCTTTGAGTCACTTCATTCATCTCATATGCTTTACAATAGTATTGATCAAGATCATGTTGGTAGCATGTCACTTCAGAAATTATTCTTTTTATCGTTTACCTACTCGAGGGCGAGTAGGAACTAAGCTTGGGGATGCTTGATACGTCTCCAACGTATCTATAATTTCTTATGATCCATGCTAGTTTTATGACAATACCTACATGTTTTATTCATACTTTATATCATTTTTATGCATTTTCCGGTACTAACCTATTAACAAGATGCCGAAGCGCCAGTTCCTGTTTTCTGCTGTTTTTGGTTTCATAAATCCTACACAGGAAATATTCTCGGAATTGGACGAAACAAAAGCCCACGGCCCTATTTTCCACGGAGGATTCCAGAACACCGAAGAAGAGTCGGAGGCGGCTAGTAGGGGGGCCACCCCATAGGGCGGCGCGGCCCACCCCCTGGCGCGCCCAGGTGTGGGGAGGGAGCCCCCTGGCTCCCCCGACGCTGCCTCTTCGCCTATATAATCCTTCGTATCGGAAAATCCTAGTACCGAGAGCCACGATACGAGAAAAGTTACTGAGACGCCACCGCCGTCAACCCCATCTCGAGGGGTTCTGAAGATCACCTCCGGCACCCTGCCGGAGAGGGGAATCATCACCGGAGGGCTCTACGTCACCATGCCCGCCTCCGGACTGATGCGTGAGTAGTTCATCCTTGGACTATGGGTCCATAGCAGTAGCTAGATGGTTGTCTTCTCCTATTATGCCATCATGTTTAGATCTTGTGAGCTGCCTATCATGATCAAGATCATCTATTTGTAATGCTACATGTTGTGTTTGTTGGGATCCGATGAATATGGAATACTATGTCAAGTTGATTATCGATCTATCATATATGTGTTGTTTATGATCTTGCATGCTCTCCGTTGCTAGTAGAGGCTCGGCCAAGTTGATACTTGTAACTCCAAGAGGGGGTATTTAAGCTCGATAGTGGGTTCATGCCTCCATTGAATCCGGGACGAGTGATGAGAAAGTTCTAAGGTTGTGGATGTGCTTGTTGCCACTAGGGATAAAACATCAATGCTTTGTCTAAGGATATTTGTATTGTTTACATTACGCACGGCACTTAATGCAATTGTCTCGTTGTTTGCAACTTAATACTGGAAGGGGTGCGGATGCTAACCCGAAGGTGGACTTTTAGGCATAGATGCATGCTCGGATAGCGGTCTATGTTCTTTGTCATAATGCCCTAAGTAAATCTCATAGTAGTCATCATGATATGTATGTGCATTGTTATGCCCTCTCTATTTGTCAATTGCCCAACCGTAATTTGTCCACCCAACATGTTATTTATCTTATTGGAGAGACACCACTAGTGAACTGTGGACCCCGGTCCATTCTTTTACATCTGAAATACAACCTATCGCAATCATTGTTCTCTCGTTGTTCTTTGCAAGCAAACATCATTCTCCACACCATACGTTTAATCCTTTGTTTTCAGCAAGCCGGTGAGATTGACAACCTCATTGTTAAGTTGGGGCAAAGTAATTTGATTGTGTTGTGCAGGTTCCACGTTAGCGCCGAAATCCCTGGTGTTGCGCCGCACTACACTCCTTCACCAACAACCTTCACGTGGCCTTCATCTCCTACTAGTTCGATAACCTTGGTTTCTTACTGAGGGAAAACTCGCTGCTGTACGCATCACACCTTCCTCTTGGGGTTCCCAACGGACGTGTGCTTCACGCGTCATCAGAGCTCTCTTTCGAGAGGTCAACCACGTAAAGGTTGTTCTCCACATATCCAACAAGGACCAATTTGAGATTGTCACTCCTAAAGACTTTCACACAATAATTAGTAAAATATGAATTGTAACCGGCATCGGCAAGATGATATATAGAAAGTAAGTTATAGCCAAGGGATTCAACAAGCATGACCGTCTCAAGGCACAAGTCCTTAGAGATTGCCACCTTGCCATACCCAAGTACCTTTCCCTTTGAGTTGTCACCAAAGGTGATGCTTGACTTCTTGTTGATATCTTCAATGAATTGATCAAGCACACCTCTTCCTCCGGTCATATGATTGGTGCATCCACTATCAAACACCCATTTTGGACCACCGGAGGAATACCCCTACAAAATCAAGTAGAGGATTTAGGAACCCATCGATTAATGGGTTCCTTTGCACTGGCAACAATATCTTTTGGTACCCAAATTGAGTACTCTCTATAAGCATAGCCATTACAAGGGCCAACATAGTTAGCATAAACATCACCATAATAATCAACAAATAAAGCATAGTGATTGTTTGGCCCCGTGCGGTCACCACTAGTGGCTTTGCCCTTTGAGGCTTTGCCATCATTATTGACCTTCTTGTTATTTTCTTGAGCGGGCTTCTCCTTCTTGTAGTTCTTCTTCGTGTGAGACTTGGGAACATATCCAAGTCCAAACTTTTGATTGTTTGACCTTTGCTTACTCAAAAGGTCATCCAATCCCATCTTATTCTTGGCGGTGGTGAACTTTGCAAGTTCCTTTGTTAGCCTAACATTTTCCTTAAGAATAGTTGCTTGCTCACAAGAAGATTCATTAGGATGATAGTCGAGACCATATTTGGTCACCAAGGATTCAAGATATGCATTGGTCTCAACATGCAAAGAGAGTTCCTCTTGTAAACGAACATGTTCCTCAACAAGCTTAGCATGATCACTAGTAAAAGAGGTGGAGGAACAAGCAACCTTTTCTACAACAATGGGATCCTTCATTGATCCAAGAGCCTTCTTGTAGGTTTCTTGGAGAAGATCATGGTTCTCTCCAAGTTTCTTGAGCTCATCCTTAACAAGTTTGTTAGCTCTTTCAAGGTGGTCAAGATCCCTAGTGAGAGAAGCATGAGCAACTTCAAGCTCCTCCTTTGAGGCATTGAGCTCTTGGGTCAATGATTGAGCCCTATCAATAGTTTCTAGGTCCTTAACTTTATCAAGTTCATAAGTTTCAATTTGTTGCTTAAGGCCTTGAGATATGCACCTTTCGGTTTTTAGCTCTTGTCTTAGGAGATTGAATCTCCGTTCTTTTTCATTCAAATGATATTCTAATTACTCAATGGACTCATCCTTTTCTTTGAGAGAGTCCATCAAGAAATCAAACTTGACAAGAGCTTCACCACGAAGGGTGCATCTAACATTGTAAAGTTCTTTAAGCACAATTAATTCTTCTTAATTTTCAGTCTCATCATCAAGAACACTAGATAGAGAAGGTGGGGATTCCATTACCTTGGTTTCTCTTGCCATAAGACAAGAGCCAGCGATTGTAGAGGAGGGAGAGTCATCGGAGTCAACATCTTGAGTTATTCTTGCCATGAAGGAAGAACCAACATCATTCTCCGTGGAGTAATCCTTGGAGTAGTCATATGTGAAGAGTGACCCGGGCTTAGAGAAAGCCAAACCGGCCACTCCGGCCTCCTTCTCCTCATCTTCCTCTTCTTCATCGGACAAGTACTCGGCCCCAACAAAGGCTCTTCCCTTGTTCTTTTTGTATCGATCGTTGATTGGGTTTGGCTTCAATCTTCGTTTGACCCCTTTGATGAACTTTGGCGTGTCTACCCTTTTCTCATAAGGACACTCATTTGCAAAGTGGCTATCTTCATCACAGTTGTAGCAAGTTCTCTTCTTCTTCTTCTTATCATTGAGGAGCATTGGAAACTTTGCCTTGTACTTCTTGGCAAAGAAAGCAAAGTCGGTAGCAATGTCACTAGTTGAAGTCATCTCTTCATCTTCTTCAATTTCATAGTCTTCTTGTCTTCCATGGTCAGCTCTAGCTTTGAGAGCAAGGTTGTGTGACGCTTCATGGTTGTGTGAGGCTTCACCAACACGGTTCATTGCCATGAGCCTTTTTTCTGCCTTGGCCATGTTTTCATTGGCGGCCACATAGGAGACTAGATCATCAGAGTTCAGATCAGCACTCTTGGTAATGATTTGCAAGTTGAGTGCAAGGTTGGTGTCTTCTTGCTTGACAACAATTATAGCAATGACCTTGAACTTTATGAATGCTTCATTCATCTCGAAGCCGTCATTGTACTTCTCAACTCCAAGTCCCTTGACCCTTACTCTAAGAGCACCAAGCCTTGCATAGGCATCGGCCACGGATTCTCCTTCTCGAATCATGAACTGGTGGGCCTCTTGCTTTGCGGTCTCATAGAAAGCTGATTGGATCAAATTGGTTCCCTCTTGGAGTACTACGATTCGATCCCACAACTCTTTAGCGGAGTCAATGTCATTGACTTGATCAAGGAGCTTGCGGTTGATGCCACTTCTAATCTTGTCACGTGCGGAGGCATTGAGTTGACGGTTGTAGAATTCGGTGGAGGTCAACCGAGCGGGATCATGTGGCTCCCGGTATCCATGAACAATGATCTCCCATAACTCCACACTTGCAGATGCGAATATGAGATTCCATAGTAGATTTCCAAAAAGGAAAGTGAGTTCCATCAAAATGGGGAACATTCCCACTATGGTTTATATGAGGCATGGGTGAAGTGTTTTTGGGATAGTCATGGTTGACTTCATGGAAACTTCCTTGAGAGGCCGAAACCCCACTAGGATTCCCACTAGTCAAGTTCTTAAGCATGGCAGTCATCCATTTGCTTTGTAGGTCATCCTCCTTTTTCCTCTTCTCGACATCATATGCCAAGAATCTAGATTTCATCTCTTTAACCGAAAGGTTAGAGTCTTCATCTAGACCCTCGAATAGTTTATCCATCTCACTCTTAAGGCGGTGAAGCCCTTAATAAGAGTCCAGGCTCTGATACCAATTGAAAGTTCAGAGATGGTAAACCTAGAGGGGGGGTGAATAGTTTCTACAGATTTTAATTCTTCCTTTGCAATATTAGGCTTTACGGAATATAAAGGTGAGCCTAATGCAAACTAGGTGAAACAACCTATATGAGGATACAACTAATTTGAGCACGAAGGCTCTCACAGGCAGTTAAATCACAAGTAAGGAGTTCGGTTAGAGATAACCGATAGCACGCGAAGACGAGGATGTATTCCCGTGTTCCCTTCCTTTGCAAGAAGGTACGTCACGTTTGGAGGGGTGGAGGTCCCACGAAGGATTCCCCACGCCACGAAGGCTCACCCTATTATTCGAAGCCTATCCCACGAAGGAATAGCTCACTCACTTGTGGTAGACTTTGAGGTAGCCTCCAAACCTTCACAATCTTGTCAGGAGCAAATCCATAGCCTGGGTTTTCAAGGAACCCTAGAGAGCAAGCTTCTTGATGAATACAAGGGGGAATGAGATTTGGCTTGGTAGAACAGTAGATCGGGTCCTCCTCTATCATTTCCTCGGAGGGATTTGAGTTTGGGTGGAGGAGGAGAGAGATCTGAGGCTTTTGGTGTTTCTAGCAATGGAGTATGAGAGAGAGAGCTCAAGAACAGCTTGTAGTGTAGTGCCTACCCTTTCAGAGGTAGGAGAAGGGCTATTTATAGTCTCACTTGAAATATGGCCGTTGCTCACTTGACACATCAGCAGATTCCCCGAGAAACCCGGTTGACCGGATTTGGCGCCGGACAAGCCGACGCACAGGCCGGTCCGACCGGGCCAGCGACCGGGCCTACCGGTTTCAACCGGAGCTGGGACCGGGTCTTGACCGGGTGGGCTTCTGAGGCTACTGGATCATGCCCGGTTGGCACAAGCGCAAAGGCCGGTTGGGCGCCGGGGCGCTCGGTCTAGAACCCGATCCGACCGGGCCTTGGACCGGAGTGGCCGGTCCAAACCGGGCTGGCGACCGGACGTAGGCCGGGTGCTTGCCCCACCCTTACTGGAACCTGCCCGGTTGGCACAAGCACTGAGGACGGTCGGCCCCGGGCAGGCCGGTGCCAGGGCCGGTCTGACCGGGCCAGGGACCGGCCAGACACTGGAAAACCCTTGTTGATTTTTCATCGAAGTGGGGGGTCTCCCATTGCCTTCTTGTTCCATTGATACACCATTATACCTCTTTGGCTAATACCCGGGAATCATCTTGTAGACATGTATTAGTCCAAATACACTAGCACGGTGTCATAGTTACCAAAATAATGGATAAGGGTAAAATACCCTTACAGAAGAGGACGCCGGAGGAGGGAGATCAGGCCGGCGGTGGCAGCAACTTGGCCCTCGCCGCCATGGTCGCGGTCGCGAGAGCCTATCCCCTGTCTCACATATTCATTAAATTTTAATTCTAGTCGTCTAAATGATAAAACCGTAGCAATGCACGGGCTTTGTGCTAGTAGATGTAGTAGCACTTCCCACGCTACTACTCCAATTCTCAAAAGTGTTTTCTTTGAACAAACCATCGTCATACTCCGTTTCTCTTTATTGTTCTTGGTTATCATCACTTGGCAGAAATGTTTTTTCCACCAAAAAAGATAACCCACATCTGGATCAACCGACCGTACTTACTAGAGATGAAAGTGTAGAAAATGGTGTTAATAAGTTTGGAAATTATTCTCATTGGTCCACTCGCTCAGGTCAAGTTTGGAAATTATTCTCCTCGGTCCAAAAGTTCTTGTGTAAGGTCAATTTCACCTCCTCTGCTCCTCTAAATACACTTCTCCCTCATCTTCAAGACATAAATGGTCTCCGCCATGGGTGCCCCATTGGAACAAAGTCCTATGGGCCGCGGAGCTCTAGGAAGATGGAGAGGGTGAGGAGAGTAAGCCCAGAGTAACCAGATTTGATAATAGACATTGATGGACAAGCTGACACATGAGAAATCTTTGCCTCTCTACCTTTTGATTTCCTAGCCAACTCTGTGTGGTTAGCAACAGTTTCTAAATCATCTCTACCTTCCCATTAGCCTTATGGACAAGATCCAGGCCGAGTAACTTCTTCTCTCCTACGTGTGATCTACACTTCCACCTATACATATCAAGGCTTCGACAAGGCATACTCATTGATGACAAACCCAAGGCAACAAGGCAATGCTATATAACCAATGTGGTGAATTGGAGATTTTTCATGTTGCACACGTTTTTTAAACACGATGCAAGTTTTTTGTTTGCTTTGCTGAAAACAGTTGGGTAGCAACATGCTACAATAAGCAGATGAGTCTGAATGTCGATCTCTTGCAAATATTGTTTGGTGCTCATGCTGCAAATGTTATTTGCATCTGGTACAATTGTTGGATCCTATGTTGCATATTGCGACGGAGTTTTCTGAACTATTTGTTATGATCAATGTGGATTTGTTGCCCATGTAGTTTTTTGTGTACCGATGTTTTTGAAAGGTTGTGATGATTTAATGTGGTGACAATATTGCAAACTAAAAAAATGTATTGAACTTTGGTACTTTCATGTTGCAATAGTTGAATGATCTAGATCTCACGTTGAAGTGAGATCAAACATTGAAGGAGATGGCCTATAAGACGAAGGCACGACCCCTACAATATCCCCATAATATTATGTAATTATTACCCTTTTAAAAATATATAATAAACCATTTTTAGACCGAAGGCTTAAATTGCGTTCAACTTTGAACTAACAAAGCTATCAACCGTTTAGGAGTACAAGCAAACAAACAACGTAGAAACATTTGGGGATAGCAACTTGAAAGGTAAACACAAAAATGTGGTCAGCTAAAGATCAAGAAGATAGAAAACTCCGACGGTAACATTTTAAATAAAAAAAGCTAGATCTAGATCTCGATCTCGTCGTTGTGGAGATGCTCCACCGTGTGGCCGTGTTCTTGACCGTGGGTGTGGAGTAGCTCGTCGGAGGAAGGTTGAGGAGGATGTCGCCGGAGGAAGGTCGAGGAGGTGGTCACTGGAGGTATCCATGGCAAGAGCTAGGTTGAGGATGTGGTCCGGAGTCCATGGAAAGAGGTAGGTCGAGGAGGTGGTCGTCAGAGGGAGTAGTCTGAGGAAGTAGCTTGAGGAGATGGTGGTCGCAGGGAGGGAGAGGAAGAAGGTGAAGAGGAGGAGGAGGAGGAGAAAGAGGAAGAGAGATATGAGGAAAAGGAGGAAGAGAAAGATAGGAAGAGGGAAGTGAAGAGGTAAGAGAGAAGAGGGTGGTGTGGGGCTAGGATTTCAATATATAGGAGAGGTTACTGTCAGCTCACCAAATATGGTGGTCCACCATCAGTAATTTTTTTTATTTTTTCATCAAAATCTTAATCCTCGAAAAGAACCTGTTTCTTTTTTGATTTTGAGGAATGTAAAAAACCGATAAACAGTCGAATGCGTTGAAATCAGATGTAAAAAAATCCGTAGATACATTTTCATATAAAAACTTTTTCATGGGAGGTTGTATGCAACTAGAAAAGTTGTTTTACCGAAACATGACGCAATTTTGCATAATATATCGAAGTTCATGTTTGTTAATTTTCCAAACAACTAGAATACATAATACATGGTCATCTCAAAGGATTTTTTTTTCAATTTTCTAACATTTTTTTTGGAAACTGCAAAGGCGATTCCCGGGGGGGGGGGGGGGGGGCACCCATGAGCAACACTTACCGCCGGCACACCTATATGGTGGTGCGACGGTGGTACATAGATGACCACCGGGGCATCACTATATAGGTGCACCGACGGTAAGGGAGGGCCACGGGTCATGGGCGACCAATACCCCCGGCGCACCAACTTAAGGGTATGTCGATGGTATTTGGGCATCACAGTCTCCCCTAAATTCGGTGCGCTGGTGGTAATATAACAATGACATCCCACTTTGATGGTGCACCTGCGGTAACTCAAGATAGCTCGGCTGCTAAAAGCTTTTTCCTAGTAGTGTCATGACCACGCCTCCAAGGTGAACGATGCACATAAGCGTCGCCGTCGCCCAACCTCTCGCCGACGTCTCTACCAACCATAGCATGAGGAGGGAACCAAACCAATCTTCCCTCCAACACCCAGTGTGGATGGCGTTGCTGCCCCTGATCCTCATAGAAGCAGAGATTGTAACAAATCACTCAAGCGGTCGTTAGATCTGGTGGAAGGGGATGAAAAAGCTCAACCAACAAAGGAAGGGGAACCGCCACCGTTCCATTGAGACCCAAGAAACCAACCCATCTCCCACAGACCCCATATATAGGCCCCAACCAAGATCGACCCAAAACACACCTAGCTCCTCGCATGAAGACATGAGAGGGAGAGGGTTCACCCAGCGATGGCTACCGCGGCCCCCAATGCACCCTGGCTGACCTTCGAGCCCTTCCAATCCTCCGGGAGGCGTCATCAGCGCCACCCCATGCCCTCCCCCGCAAGCTAGGCCCCACCAACGGTGCAGAGCTGGACACAACGGGGCGGCCAACCATGACCGATGACGGATCTAGATGGGAAGCTCTACGAGGAGGCAACAACGGTCCATGCTCGAATAGCCACATCGAGAGAATCACCGTCGCTGCCGTGCAAACTCCGGCGGTCGCGAGGGAAGATGAGGTGGAGGTGAGATGTGGCGGTGGCTATGTTTGAAACACCACCCATGACCCATGCCACCCATGCGAGCGGCGCAGGGACCAACCATTCACACATCATTAATTCAGGGGATTTGCTAGTTTTTAGCTAGTTGGGAACAAAGTTCGTGCTGAATCAAGTCCTACACCGTTTGATTGCATCGTGATTTATACATACGAGTTGCAAATTGGGTTGCAATTGAATTTTTAGTTGCAAGTGGAGTTGCAACTAAGAAAATTATTCAAACCGTTAAATTTGCTTCATGATTATTGCTAGTCATCAGATTTGATGGACATCAGGTGAGAAATATTCACACCCTTAATTCAGACAATAAACATTCCTAAGTGCTAAAAAGTGCTTGGATGCTGGTTGTCAAAACCGAGCATCCGATTTCTGGCCGTCCGATGCGATCGAACAACACGGATCGCACCGCGTGATCAACCTTCCTCCCGACAAACCCGCACCTGGGGTCTGCCATTCTTCCCAACCTCTGCATAGTTCTTCCGCCTCGACCCGCCGGACTACCGCCGCCGCCGCTCCCCCAGATTCCAGCCGCCGTCGTTGAATTTCCACTACAGCGCCCTCCTGGAATTCCGCCGCCGCCGACATCGAGTCCTCCTGCCCCGCCTGTGCCGGATAGGGGATCATCGCCACAGCCCGGACTCGTCCACGTGCGTCCTCATCGTGTCTGTCTTCCTCTTTTCTCTGCGTGCTGGACGATCGTCGCCGCCGCGAACCGAGGGGAGGAGGAAGCACAGAGGGTCACTCAGTGGCGCTCTGGTGATGGCCCGCATCCCGGCTCTGGTTGTCGCCGTCCAGGTGGGCGGCGCCCTGAATCTTAGACGGCGGCAGCAGAGAGGCTGAAGGACCGGCGCCGGCGTGGCGAGGCTTCTCCGTGTCTTCTTAGGCCTCATCTGCTCTCGTCGCTCTACCTCCTTCGCCGGCCTCCGTCCCGTCCGCTCTCTTGCTTGGGGGCCGACCTCCTCACCTGAGCTTCCGCGATGCCCACGCCCAAGAGAGCCCCGTTTTGCCCGCACCGAGACTCCAAGATGACGGTTGTCCTGGCCGGTGTCAGCTGGAACTCGAGTTCACGCTCTGATTTGGTGGATCTCGCGACGCTCAGGAGGTGTTCGAGGAAATGCAAAGGCCAGGGAAAATATAGAGGAGACACAGGTTCAGTTTCTTTCCAACGAATGCCTTTCTCTCTTTGCTCTGGCCAACACAGCCGGCTTCCTTCACTTTTGTGTGCAGTTACACAAACACACACACATGCACGCACTGTAGCCACGCTGAAACATACTCAGCACACACGCGTCGCTACAGTTCAGGGACACACACCACAGCCCTGCTGTTGACTACCAGCTGCAACAGATGCAGCCTAATATCAACTCATCATGCGAAAAGTGCTTTTAGCTCCCGAGCTTGCTCTCGCTATGTTAAAAGAAAAATTAAAATATTTTACAAGTTATAAAAATCATGAAAATAATTCTGAAGAATGTCATTGATACATCCCACAATCATGCAAAATCCCAATCCAAAATTGTTTTTATTTTGAGCTAGAGAAAAATGACAAAATCTGATATGTTTTTGAGATTTAAAAATGACTACTCAGATCTACAATTTTTTCATTTTTGTGTAGCTCAAAATATTAAGTATTTGAAATTTATTTTTTGCACGTTTGTGGGATACATCATTGACTATCTGTGGATTTTTTTTCCCGAATTTTTTAAAACTCAAAAATATGAATTTTATTTTTTTAAAAAAAACGAGATCACTGGTGCCCATGTGCACCAAATCTCTGTCCTCTCATCCAACACTACCCTTTTTTTAGTTGCATAATAATTTACATTAAGTTGTAGTGTTCAATATAGCTAAGTTGGGTACTGGAATCCACCATAGTTGTATTTTTAGTTGTAGTGAAATTCTAGCTAAGTTCATTTATTTTTCTTCAGCATTACCCATTTTTAAGTTGTACACTAATTTTCATTAAATTGTGTTATTCAACATAGCTAAGTTGGTCACTTCATCCAGCTTAGTTGCTTTTCATTTAATAATTTCTAGTTAAGTTTATTTATATTTTCTACAACACTACCCCCTTTTTTGGTTGTATAGTAATTTACATTAAGTTGCAGTGTTCAATATAGCAAAGTTGGGTACTGGAATCCACCATAGTTGTATTTTTAGTTGAATTTAAATTCCAGTTAAGTTCATTTAGTTTTCTTTGGCACTACCCCTTTTTCAAGTTGTACAGTAATTTTCATTAAATTGTCTTGTTCAACATAGCTAAGTTGGTCACTTAATCCAACTTAGTTGGTTTTCCTTTTTTTTCTTTCATCATCTTCTATATTAGTTAAGTTGCTTTTTAACAACATGGCGAAGTTACTTTTATCACCTCACTAAGTTGGTTCTATCATCTAAAGTAAGTTGAGGACACCATCACACTTGGGATCCAGCCGATCCGCCAACCGCCTCCTCAGTCATCTCCCTCAACCCGATTTGCGTTGCCGTCTCCTGCCCGGCCAAGCTCCCGGCAACACAACCGCGCGCGCCCACACGCCGATCAACGCGCGCGCTTGGCAACGCCCTAGTGCTGCACCGCTCGCCTCACAGCGGACTCGCTCCACCCCGTGCGTGAGCGCCGCCGCCGACTCGGCCGCTGCCCGCCAAGCGCGCCCGCGCGCCCGTGCCCCGCGCGTGCCTGCAGCCGCTCGCCTCATGGCCGCCTCGCTCGACCCCACACGTGAGCGCTGCCGCTGGATCCACGAGGAGCCCCTGTATGTGGTTTTGGCTTCCTCGTCTCCGGTGACCGCAATAGCTCATGTGCTCGTGTGTCGCAGATGGCACGCTGCCAAGGCCTCCTCGCGCCTCCATCTCGCCCTTGACGCGCGGCTGCCACGCTCCTCACCGCGGTCCCGGGGATCCGAGCGCGTGTGGTGGTGCTCGCCGCGACCTAAGTTGCTTTTTATCCCAAGTTACATCCTTTTACCAACTGAGATGTAGCTGAAACAAGCAAAGTTCGGGCCATTTCATGGGGGTGTACGATAAATTAGTTCTTTACATTTGTGCAAAGTCAAATTTTTTGGGCAGTATTTTTGGTAGCATAGGCAAGCTAAGCCAATCGTTCACTAACATATTTCCTAACTCGTGTTTTTAAGCAGTTAATTGTTATTACACACATGTGCTAAGTTGCATACCCACTATTGCTAAACTATATACTCATTAGTGTTAGGTTGCATACCCACTAGTATTAAGTTATATACTCATTAATGTTAAGTTGCATACGTACTGGTGTTAAGTTGCATACCTCCTATTGCGAAGTTTCATGCCCATTATTGCTAAGTTGTATCCCGTTGTGCTTAGTTGCACATTTATTATTGCTAAGATGTATACCTCTTAGTGCTAAGTTTCTTACCTACAATTGCTAAGTTGTGTACTTCTAATGTAAAGTTGCGTATCCCATATGTGGAGTTGCATCTCGCGTACTTTGCCTACAATGGGGATGGCTACCACTATGTTGAAGTTGTATCTCACGTGACAACACGCCTAAGTTGCCCACCGCTAATTGGGCTCCATTATCGTGAACTTGCGTATTATCGTGTCTAAGTTACCTACTGCTAGTACTAAGTAAACTAGTATCATTTGTTTGTCAAAATGGTGTACCGTTATGCTTGAAGTTGCATATCGATGTACCAAAGTTGCGAACTGTTTGATATGAAGTTGTATTTTCATTGCTACTAAGTTGTGCACATAGAAAATCAAGTTACTAACAATACTAGAAAGTATGATTGGCAACAAGTAGAGCAAAATTGATGTCTCAATACTGGAGTTGATGGCAGTTGTTGCTAACCAAGTATCATAGAAACTAAGTTGGCATAAAATATTCAAAAAAGGTAGTGTAACCAACTCTTTGTATGAAGTTGCTTCATCATAATACTAGAGTTGATTTTTCGCAACAACTCAGTTGGTTTTCGAAAAATAAGTTTATCGAAATATATACAAATGAGATCTAGTTTCGAAGATCTCATCGTAAGAGGTCCAACGATGAAAACGGATCACAATTTCGACAAATGGTTTAAAAGTTATGACTTTTTGAAAAAAATCACATGACATTAAATGCACGTATTATGCTAAACTTTCTATTTTTAGGGGGTGCTTGGGTGGACAAACGAGCATCCGAGTGCTCCCTAGCCGTGTCCTAAACATTTTTCGCTAGAAGTAACTGTTCTCTTTAAAAGAAAATCTTTTTCCAATTGAAATACAAGTATACATATTCCCGCGAACTGAAGCCCGTTGAAATAGCATGGCCGTGGCATGTGTCCGTGGCAGGCATTCCTCCACCGTCCACACCGTCCGTCCGCTATCTGACGGCCACGATTGCACTCACCGATCTTCCGCCTTCGCACCAGCGTCACGGTGATGAAGCTGCTCGGACCGTGCGCGTGCGCGTGTGTCTCGTGAGTTTCCACCTACCACATTCTCCGCCACGACTCCTCCCAAGTCCCAAGTCCGAACTCCCAAAACCAACCATGGCCGCCGCCGCCGCCGCCTGCTCCGCGCCTTCGCGGCACCTCTGCTGCGCCACGGCGCTGCTGTCTCCCTCCGCCGCCGCGACGCCCACCCGCCGGAGCGTCGGGTACGGCCACGACACCTCCTCCACCCGCCGGTGGCCGTGCCGCCGGTGGGCTCACGCCGCGCCCCGGATCCGGTGGCCCACGCCTCGCTCGAAGGCATCGAGGGTGAGCTGCGCCTACAAAACCGGCGGTAAGGGCCGCCTCGCTGGGGTGATTGATCCCCGTGAAGCTTCTGTTCTTGCGCTCGTTGACTCCTAGGGCCCCATTTCCGTTTTACTCGGACGCCATTCGTTCCTTTCTCGCATGGTTGACTGCTGGTTGCTCAAGGAAGTTCGTTAGGAGCTTGAGCGTAACTTAGTTATTGAATGGGATATGATTAATTTCGGATCATCTGAATATGTTACGTCGAACCATGGGCCGTTGGCAATTCCGATTCCTCGCTGCACAATTGAACTTTATCTTCGAACAGGACGGGTACTCCAACATATGTCACGTTGGAGGCTTGGAGCTCTGTAATAAAGTGCTCTGAGTACAAGGATGTTGGCACGTGTCAACGTGTGTGCGTGCGTGCGTTAGTCCCTGGTGTGCTAGCAGGATATACAGATCCATGTTCAATTCTCTGATTGCTTGTTCATTTCATAAATGTAGTGGAAAGTAGTAGGCCATACACGTAGCCCTATTGTGTTTTGTCGCTACCCTTGGTATTTTAGCTAATCCTAAGTCCTACCTCATTGGCTCACTATCATGATAACGTGATAATATATACTGGTGTCACACTGTCACTCTGTCACTGCACTATGGAGTAGTTCCTTCTCTTTCTGAATTTAGAAGAGCCCAATAGCTTAGTTCATCTTTGTGATTCACCTCGGTGAAGACTAGTAGCTACCCCAGCACTTCTTTCAAGTGTTCGGTTTTCCAAACTCTCCTTATTAACTTAATTTCAATTCTTTCTGAATTCGGTCTTCAGATTTAGAGAAGATATCTAACAGTAGTGTTCTATACATTTGTACAGCTGAACCGATAACTGCATGTTCCTGGAACCAATATGTTATCTGCAGTGATGTACCTGTGCTCGTTGAGTTTTGGGCCTCATGGTGTGGACCTTGTAAAATGGTAGATCGAATTATCAACGAGATTGCGGAAGAGTATGGTGGAAGGATAAAGTGCTATAAGCTTGACACTGATGATTACCCACAAACTGCAACATCTTACAATATTTTGAGGGTTCCTACTGTTTTACTATTCAAGGATGGAGAGAAAATACATAGTATTACTGGAACTCTGCCCAAAGCTGTTTATGTGAGGGCCATCGAGAAATCTTTCTTGGAACAATGATCACTGTTGTTAGAACGTTATATTGTTGCTTGGTCCGGATTCATATTACCATATACTTGATTTATCGATGCCAGTTGGTGCAAACTGCAAAGAGTATGGAAGGTAAAGTGGGAGTTACAATGTGAGCTTCTTGTATGGACATATGATGTACGAGTTATCCTTTTGCTATGCATCTGTAATGTAAATATTGATGTACCTCTGGATAAATATAAACCAGATTGCTGAACATTTTTTTATTTTACTTCAAAGGCTGTAATGAATTACAATTGCTAATATTGATGTGAAACAGGGTTGCATATTTGAGGCCCTCACAAATATCTTGTTGAATGAAGCCAAACTATTTTCATTATATTATCCTCTTTTGCACCCCTTATGTATTTCATCCTTCATGCTATTTTTCAAATCTAGGATATATCTTTCATCATTTAGTTTCCACAGTTTGTCTCGTGTTATGACCTATAATTATATATACATAAGCAGCTAACCTGTTGAAGTTTATCTTTCTGAAACGGTATATGTCTCTTCTATGTTAAGTGCAGCTGTTGCTCCTGTGGTACTGCTATTGCTGAGCAAATTCTCTCACGTAGCTCTTCAAGGTATGTATTGTTAAACTTTGTGCTCCTATTATTTGTTGTCTCTAATCTGCAATATACATGTAGACTCCCTCTTGATTCAAAGGAATTTCAATGGATTATTTTTTGGAGTATTCTCGTCCTTAGGATCTTTCCTGCTTGGGCTGTTTAATTCGTAGGAGTGCAAACCATAGAAATCTTTACTTAGGATTCATTTCAACAGATTTCGTAGGAAATTTTCCATCCACTCCAATCTCTTGGAATGAACCCTAAGTTTTTTCCTGTGAAAAAATCACACATCCTTTTAATTCCTTTTAATCCATAGTATTCAAGAAGTCCCATACCTTAGGTAAAACATGACAATGAATACGATTTTAGATTAGGTGCAGGAATGTTGGTGGTTACTGTGTCAGGCAGTATCAACAGGCTGGTGCCATGGATTCCATGCTGAAGACTAATGCGTAGTAAGTGTCTGTGAGTGGTCTGAGTGGAGCTAATGGTATGATACATTAGATTTGGGGATTCCTTACAGGGTGAATTGCTTAATTTTAGAGTATTATTAAATTGAATTAATTGTGCTACCTCATTTTTTCATGGACAGTAGCACAGTTGCAGCTGCTCCCACAGTGGTACTGTTAGCTAGTGGTTGCATGTTTTTAGCCTGCGTTTCAGAATTTTGAGTAATGCAGAGTAACCTGTTGAGAAGGAGGTAGCACAATAATAAGCTCGGAATTTGCTGGTGCGCAGCTGAACCACATGATGGAGACCAAACTTCAGGCGATCGTCTGAGGACTGCTCGGTCTTATGTCAATTTGCTGATTCCAAAGGTGATGGGGCTACACTACAGAATGTTTTGCTGAAGCCTTTATATGTGGAACTGTTGAGACACTTTTCTCCAAAATATTCAGTTTGGAGGCCTGAAGTTATATTGTTCTTATGTTAGAATTTAGTCTAATGCTACTCCTAGTTTCGAAGGTACAGAAATGAAGTTGGTTAGGCACAGGTGCTACACCAAGTGCTTACTCCTGTTTCAGATTTATGAGATGGATAATTCATATGTACTTAAATCTTCCACTGTACTCCTTTATGAAGTTATATCTATCTCCATGAAAGTATCAATAACATCTGGAAAGGCAGACAATTAGCTTACTTTTTTTCTTATGTAAAAATAACATGTTATCTTTGGTGTACACTGGTTCCTGACAACTATTCTTGTTAGAGAACACATCAGGTTCTTCAGCAAGCATGCAATAAATAATGCTTATAGTTTCACAGCTTCTAACATTTAGAGATTTACATATTTTGAAGCAGATCAAACTGGTGGAATGCATGCTAGTAATTCCTTTTGAGCTGAATGCGACATGCTGAGAAAAACGTTCACAATTTTAAATTTATATAGGCTATAAATACACTTCACATCATCAGCGCCCTGTTGTTATTTTCTCCTTTCCTTTGATCTATGTTTTACTTCTTCTGATCAGGATTATATATAGTTATTGCTTTCTTATTGTCATGATTTTATTTTTGCTCCTGCTATACTGAAATTACTTGCTCGTCACTGAGCAAATGCTGAGACTATTGGACTCCTGACAGCGTACTGTCCTCCAACCTCATTCCAGCTCAAGAACCCATGATTCCCAATGTAGCTGTATTCATCTTCTGCTCTCTTCAGCTGGCTGACCTGCACGGTGACACTGAACTTCTCCTTGCTGCCTTTGCCTCCGAAAGACAGCGCCGACGGCGTCACCGTCACCTTCATACCTGCCGGAGCCGTCAGTGACACGCTGTACTTCGCCGGTGAGCTGCCGACATTGGTCAGGACCCTATTGAACGTCCGGGTGACCGACTTGGTGTTGTTGAGGATGACCATGAATGATGGGTAGTTCAGGTCAAGGCTTGCACCAGCGGCGCATCTGGCGTTTCGCCGGCCGGTCACGGCAGTTATCTGGCGGCTGCTGTACCGGAGGCCGCAGAGGAAGTTGACATAGTCGTCGGCCGTCACGTCGTACACGAGGCCAGGGTCCCTGGCCTGATTGGGGTTCACGTGGCCGCTGCCATAGTCGAGAGGCGTCCCCGGCGATTCATTCGGCATGCTGACGATGACATTGTTGGCGTTGTTCTTCACGTAGGCCGTCGTCATCATGGCGGAGCGGATGGCTGCGGGGCTCCAGTCCGGGTGCGCCGACCGCAGCAGGGCGGCCACACCGGCGATGTGCGGCGACGACATGGACGTGCCGGAGACGAGCATGTACTTGGTGAAGAGCTTCTGCGTGCCAATCTCCATGATTTCCTTGTTGGGCACCCAGGCCGCGAGGATGTCCACCCCCGGCGCGACGATGTCGGGTTTCAGGATCGCCGGGCTCATCTGGCTCGGCCCGCGGGCGGAGAAATACACCACGGAGGGCGCCGGCTTGACGCCGAGCTCCGTCCTGACAAACCGGATGCTCACCTTGGGCGGCGCCTTTGTCGCCGTCAGGTACTTCTGGATGGCGGCGCCGTCCGAAAGGGTGACCAGCACCAGCGGCATGGTGTAGTCAGTCGGCTGCAGGAACTCCGTGGTATCGCACGCGACGATCAACCCGCGGCCGCCGATGGCCTGCACCTCGTCCATCTGCTGCCTGACGCTCTCGCTGGCGGCGCAGAATCAGGCCCGGTCCTGAGATTTTCGGGGCCCGGGGCGACACTGTAACCTAGGGCCCTAAAAACCTAAAATAGTAATTTATATATGTACATATGAAATATTACCGATAAAATTTTTAAATTATTTTTTACTCTAAGAAAGTGGGAAAAGACCCCATTGCGTCATCTTCATTTTTTATAAAAGACATTTGTTTAAACAGTTCATTAATCATACAAAATCAATATTGATGCCAAATAATGTTTATAGTCTTAAAGTTTTGACATTCCAAGATGAAAAGCTGTTGGCGAGGGATTGTCAATATATATCTTACCGAAACACATCCACTCTGACAAGAACGACGATGTGTCAATGGTGGCCGGTGTAGTGCAATCTCCTATCCATGAATACGTACAGGCTAATGGACGGTAGAAAATACGAACGCACTCTCGTGGATTACATAGCAAGTATGTCGAACTACATTGACTCTCGCTTTACAATACTAAATAAGAAATCTTCACTTTTCAATTTGATTTTTTTAACCTTGAACAATATGGAAGGATAATACTGATTTTTAAATATTCTAAACAAATTAGTGTCACATATTAACACAAAGTCACAAGAGGAACTAGGGGTTAGGCGAGGGTCAATGGATGTTTTGGTCATGTGGACCAATAAACTAAAACCAGCCTTAAGTATTGTCTGATTTGAATTCTTTCGGAGCGTGAGCGCACATATACCGACTACTGAAAATTAATTATCGGACCTGTCCTATCCACCTAATCCCCTCATAGCTAGTTAAATGGTAAAAAGGCCCAATCTGACCAAGCAAATAAAGCCTAATACGTATAAGCAAAGAAAAAGAGCCTTTTCCAGCCCAGTAGGCAGAATAACGCTTCGCTCTCCATCTTCTTCAGAACTGCATGATCTAAAATCTCTGATATGCTCGAATGGTGCCGCCCATGAGGCCATGACCTCTACTGCTGCTGCATATACCTTGACTATCCGGGAATTTGGGGCCCCTTGGTTTCGCGGGCCCGGGGCGGTTGCCCCGCCCGCCCCCCCCTAGGGCCGGCCCTGCGCAGAATACGAACTTCCCTTTCACCTCCTCTTGGCTGAGGCTGGAGTACTCGCACCTCTCTTTGTTCTTGTTGCCCTGCCCTCCCCCGTAGTAGAGGTCGGCGCCGGCGATCGCCGTGCTCTCCGGGTACACCGACTTGCCATGGATGCTCCTCGCGCCGCCGCTGCCGTTGTCGAGCGTGACCGTGGCCGTGAAGTCCCTGTCGATGGTCGACGCGCCAACGGTCGTGATCCAGGGCGCGCCGTTCATGATGGTGTACCCTTCGGGGCCGTCGTTCCCGGCGGAGCACGTCACAAAGATACCCTTCTGCATGGCTGCGAAGGCCCCGATGGCGATCACATTGGTGTCGTAAGAATTCTCAGGGAAAGCCAGCGAGAGCGACATGACGTCGACGCCGTCGGCGATCGCCCGGTCCATGGCGGCCAGCACGTCGCTAGACGCGGACTCCAGGGTGTCGCCCGAGAACACGGCCTTGTACATGGCCACCCTGGCCATGGGCGCGATGCCGGAGGCAGTGCCGTTAGCGTAGCCGAAGTAGCTCGTGCCCTTGACGGCCCCGCCGGCCGCCGTGGACGACGTGTGGGATCCGTGGCCGTTGTAGTCCCTGGGAGAGTCGTAGTCGTCCGGCGCGATGGACATGCCGCGCTGCTTCAGGGCCTTGCTGAAAGACCGTGCGCCGATGAGCTTCTTGTTACACATCGATGCCTTGAAGGCCTTTCCGGTCTCGCACGCGCCTTTCCACCTCGCCGGCACGGGCTTCGTGATGCCGGCGTCGCTGAAGCTCTCGTTCTCGGGCCACACGCCCGTGTCGACGATCCCGACGATTACGTCCTCGCCATACTTGGACGCCGGCCAGATGCCGCCGCCGCCAGAGACCCCACTGCCGACGAGCCCGAGGAACTCCGGCGTGCGCGTTGTGTGGAGGCGCGCGTACGTCTCCGGGAAGGCGGACACGTGAGCCGCCATCCCCTGAATCTCCGCGAGCTGCCGCTCGGTGAGCACCGCGCTGAAGCCGTTCATGGCGTGCGCGTACGTGTACAGGTGCTCTGGCGCCGCGTCCTCCTTGCCCGCCAGCGACGATAGAACCGACGTGTACCAGCCCTCGTGCGTCGTGAACGGCGTCGGCTTCGCCGACACGTCCATCCGCACGATGTACGGCCGCCGGTCGTCTCCCGTGGCGGCCGCGAGCTCGCACGCCACAAAGAAGAAGGTTACACCAACCAGAGGCAAAGCCCGATTCATTGTGTCAGACGTTTAATCTAATAATCTCAGCTCAGCTCTTCCTCCTCTTATGCGGCAGAGCACACACCGGGCCGGTGCATGAGAGTGATGAGACGAGAGTGAGTGGACGCTAGCAGTGGAGAGCACTCGTTGAGCGCGGCCGTGGGTGGCAACCTGCCGGATACATTATATACATATTGGGATCCATGGAGGCCTGAGAGGCACTAGAAAACTAGCAAAAAAATCTTCTAAAAGTGCTGTCTCCCCTATCGCCGTCGGCACCGAGGATCAGATCGCGGCCGGCAATCGATGACACGGAATGCCCGGCGCAGCAGTTTCCCATCACCTGCCTGGGAATGCCCTTGTTAGATTCCAGGCTAAAGAGAGTGGATTATCAGCCCATCATCGACATACTACTCAAGCCACTTCACGGCTGGAAGGTTAGGTTCTTCTCTCTTCATGGAGAGTTGAGTTAGTGTGAAGACGCTTATCAGCCATGGCCATTCATCAGATGATGGCAATTGTGCCGCTGGCGTGGCTATTCAAAAGATTGGATAAGCTAAGACGTGGTTTATATGGACAAAGGAAGTGACAGCTACCAGTAGCAAGTGCCTAGTTCGTTGGTGCCTGGTCTGCCAGCCCAAAGAAGGACACATAGGGTGCGTTTGGTAGGCTGCATGCTCCTTGGCTCGCATGGGACGAGCAATTTTCGTTCGTTTGGATGCTTGAAGCCGAGCCGTGTTCTTGCATTAATCGGTTCTCAAAGCACCCCTGGGATAGGCCCTCGAGGAACGCCCGGAATGGTAGTTTCTCCGGGGCCAGGCCCGTTGCGGCCAGAAGGTTGCACGAGTAGGAAAGGGAGGCGGAGACGCCGCGTCCCTTCGGAAACACGCGCCATAATTAGCCGCACCGCTCCCCTCTCCTTCCTCTCACTCGCGACCGCACTCTCACCTCCCCGAAATTGTCACATCACCCTGCGGTTCCCCTCCCGCCGACCAATCCGCCGGACCGACGCACGGAGGAGCACCGCTACCGGAGGAGGAGACCTCGGCGACCAACACCGCGACATCGGCCGCAATCTGCTCCGCAGTCTTCATCGGCATCTCAAATTCGCCCGCAACCTCGAGCTCGTCCTCGGCTGGAACAATGGCGGTAACGACCTCTCCTTCTCACCTTCGTACTCGTTCTGGCAGAACATGTCATTCTCGGGCATTTCCGACGACATGCACATTAGATCTGCTAGGGTTTCCGTTAGGATAGCGGTCGGATTAACATTTTGCAAGGTGTGCGTCCCCATTTCTTGTTGTTCTTGTCCAGTTCTTGCATTTCACGGTCTCGATTTGCTTAGATATGTTACTATAGTGTCGGATTGCGGTAGATCCTTCCTAGACCGGGCTTTGGATTGGTGAAACTGGCAGATTGTACTGTGCATGCATAGAGGCGAAGGTTATTTTGTGTTCGGGTTTACCATGTTGTCATTGTTGTGCGAAAGGTTGAGCTGAGTCGCGCTAGTTTGTTCAGACGCAAGAGGAGTGGGGAGACTTGAAGAAGGAAGTTGCAATGCTCAAGAATATGCAGAGAACACAAGCACAAGTGATGAGGGCTAAGAAACAGGAATGAGAGGCAGAAAAACAGGCTTTGGAGGCCGAGAAGAGAAAGCTAGAGTAGGACATATACGATCTGCTTCAAGTGAACTTTGCAATCAAGGACAAGCTCAAGAGGATCAGGGCTACTTGTGACGAGTGATGAATGTGGTGTAGATGTACTGTATGAGAATTTGTAATGTGGCCTAAGTACAATTTGTAATGTACCCTAAGTACCACTCGTAATGTACTCAATTTGAAGTGCTAATTGTGTTGTTTCTTGATTGAACTAGGCCAATGATTATAACCTGGGATCATAGTACGAGGAGATGATTGATCAGAACCTATGGCATGACTTAACATGACCATGTCATTGGTTCTGTTCAAACATCTCCTACATATGTCCTCATTGTATGAGGCCTCTGATACCCTGCTTTGCATGTTTCTGCTTCTTCAATTCTGCATTGGTCAATGATTCAATAAAGGCACAATGGAAGGCTAGGTGGTGGCCTCAAACTTAGTCATGTGTGCCACAGTCGTTGCACACTACACTTAGTCTATGGCCACTCCCTATGCCTGCTGTGTGAGCAAATGTATGAGGCCTTACTAATGTTATCAATGTCCGTTTTCATCTACACTACTTGTGAGCAGGCACATCTCTAATTTCTTGTGTTCTTCTGGCAGACTAAGAAGATCATGGTTGGGTCACCTGCTGAGGTTCCCGGCGAGGGACCGGCGAAGAAGCATCGTGGAAGGCCGGCTAAGGTCGGCCACTTCCACGAGGAGCCAGGGCCGGACCACTTCCTCAAAATCATCTTCAAGCCCACCTTCGGCCGGCTCATGATCCCTAAAGATTTCGTCAAGTGGTTCAGAGAAATCCCTTCCAACATCATCGTCACCACCAACACCGGATGCAACTGGAGGATGACTACGAGGAGAGGAGGCGATGACGCATTCATCGACCAGGGATGGACGGCCTTTGCCGTCGCCCATCAGCTCAAGGTAGGCTAGTTCGTCACCTTCAGAAAGGTGTCCTCCTTGGAGTACAGTGTGGTCATCTTCGACCACACCTGCACTGAGGTGGTGAGCAGGTGTCTGTACCATGGCGATGACACCAGGTGCGTCGTCTCCGAGCACCATGTCTGAAGCTAACCTGGTACCATGTCGTGTCTAGTTGCTGGTCGTGTCTAGTGTGTTGAACTATGATCTTGTCTGCCGTGTCCAGAACTATGATCGTGTCTGCAAAATATTGTGCCGTGAACTTGTGTCGTCTATGATCACTGCTAAGTTATCTATCGCCTATGATTGTGTTCTTACTTGTGCTGTTGATCGTTGGTAACCTCACCACCGAAGGGAAGAGGTTACCAAAACCGGATTATGGATTGCAACCAAATAGCAGGGGCGCCGTTCTGGGCTGCTACAAGGCCTAAAACCGACCTACCAAACGGCCAGAGCCCAAATCTCCACGGGGCCGAAAATTCTCCGTGCAGGCCACCAAACAAAGTCGCTTTTATGGCCCATGGCCCATCTTGGACGCGCAGGGGGCTCCTTTCCGCTGCGCTAGTTGTAATATCCCAGGTATTGGGGTTACAAAAATAGAGGAAAACAGATGTGTCAATTGCATTCATGCATAGAAAATCTGGGGAATTTTCGCGCTTTAAAGTAAAACAGTCACAGTAACTGAAGTTTCACTTGACCTTGGTGGAACTGAAGTAGCTCATCAAGTCAAGCGCTATAAACCTCAATGTGACTTTGCTAAAACCTTGTTTTGGGTAGAGATAATTTTTTCTAAGGGGATTGATCAAATGGAATTAAAATCAACACAAAAACTTATTAACCAAGGATCAACTACTTGATCTTATCAAAGATCACAACATGATATTCCTTGCCATAATATATGAACATCCATTTAATTGGAAATCAAGTAACAATAATTGGAGAAACTATTCTACATTTATCTTCTCCATGTCTTAAACTAATCCATGCACTTATCATAAACCCTATGATATTCATTCTACCTTAATCTTGGAAACAAGACAAGGAGATCGAACTAAGGAAAAATAATTCTTCTCTATTCCAAATTATTATACATCAAACCTAGAGAGGTGAGAGTTCTATTATAACTATTAGAGGAGCAATGACAAACCTTGAGCTAAACCCCGGATATACATCTATGTAAACAAAACCTCATCTTAAGAACACAACCTTGGGATATTATTCAAGTCCTTCCAAATGAGAGAAACCATAGATACCAATTTTTATCTTTACATAATTAAGAATCAAGAACAACCTTGAGCTAAAGTATTAGCTTGCAAACCATTTCCCTTGGAGTGGTGAGATAACCTAATATCACATGGAATGATAACATATCCATGAATTGATAAAGTAAGGAGGAGATTAATTCAACCAAGATAGCCAAGTGGAGTTTTAGACTTGTTATGTATTGAGATATGGTGAATACACCATAAACCCTAGAATAAACCATTCCTTTATAAGAGAGCCCAAGCTAAGGTGTTACACTCAAGAAAGTTAAAGCCAACACTTGAATGTGAGGGAGAGAACTATCCATATACCCAGATGATAATATCAACATTATTTAAGTGGAACCCTAACAGAATATCTCAAGCATTCTCCTGGGATATAACCTATAGAGACAACCATAGCCATGTCCACCCAAGAAACTATAAGGGAGATATTATGCTTAGTTGATCAAGACAACACTTGATCATAGAAGTGAAAACCATTCCATTAGAAATACTTTAGGAAGCCAAGCCTTGAACACTATAAATTGAGTGATGATCATAAACCCTAAGAACTTGAGGTAAAGATATTAAAAACAAGTTGATCATGCCTAATCCATGATCATGCTCTTGAGGTATGTGAGGATAAGTTAAACCCTACTAGAATAAGAAGATCTCATCCTCACATGAAATTATAGGAAGATCACTAGTAATCAAATCCAGGCTTGTATCCCAACCTTAACTTGTGAACCACTTGGTGATCATAAGTAGAATTCTACCACATCTACATTCCACTTATTCTTCACTAAAGAAACATAAGGAAACCATAGAGTAATCTCTATACTTTTTATGGTGAGAAACCATCCATCCATATGACCAAAGTTAACTATAAAAAGAACTATAACAACTTTAGTTACTTTAATGATAGATTGAGGATAGCAATAGAAGTTAATTGGGTGAAGACAAACCTAATTCTCAAGTCCTTAGTAAATAAAGGAGCACATGAACAATTAAGCAAGTAATCATATTACCTTGGTTAGGGTAGATTAAACCCTAGCACATGCAATATGGTGTCATCCCATCTCTATAACCTAGAATTAAATCTCAACCCTAGTATGAGTATCACTTGGGTGATCACAAATAAAACCTGAACCACAATTAAGATTCAACCCATGTGCCATCAGGTAAATAGCAATTGAACCCTAGATTTGCACATCAAATAAATCTTCTGCTTCAATTCTTGAACATAAGAAAAAAACCTTGAGCTACATTATATGGTTAAAACCATATGTGTAGTGATCAACTATTTATCTTGGTAACCAAGAACAACCATGAGGGAACAATACCTACCCTAGATCCTTTCAATGATAATTATAGTGTTAACTTACAAGGGGGATTGTAATGGAAATCATAAAACCCTAATAGCATTAATGCTCACATAAAATCATATGTGAACAACCAACTTCTCAAATAGAAACCAACTCCTAATAACTAACTCTGAAATACTTTGAGTTGAGATTATCAACTCTATTAACTCCAAATAGATTTGATTCATACAGAAAAAGAAATTAAAATGAGAATACAAACTCATGTTTAATTGCTATATTGAATAAGCCCACATATGTGAATTATTAAGCAACTATAAAATACTTTCTTCAATTGGGAGAATGGTGTAATAGTCATCGCACCAGACATTAAGTAAATTAATATAATTGAGGCACCTGAAAAAAAAAAACAGAATTCAAATATGAATTCAAATGGGCAAATACAAAAAAAATAGAAAATTAAAAGCAGAAAAAGAAAAGGGGGAGAAAAACATTACCTGGTCTCATCTGGCCGCAACAATCCACCAGCAGCCCAACCAAACCCAGCCCAACACGGCCCAGCCAGGCCCGAGATACCCCTTCGTCTAAAACAGAGGAGAGGAGCTCGTCCTCATCCTCTCCAACGTGCATGGGCGACAGCACGATGGCGTGCCCGTCCATCCCTCTCGCTGGCGACCTCCCAGAGCTCGGCGTCGTGACGAGGCACTCCCTGGCGCCATATAAAAGCTCGACGATGAACCCTAGCTCGAGTTCTTCCCCCTCTGTCCAATTTTCCCCAAAATCCGAAACCCTAACCGCTCGGCCATCTCCAATCGCCGCCGTTCGGAGCACCCCCGGACCTCGCCGTGACCACCATCATCTCCGCCGTCCTCGACTTGCTCTACCTGCAAGAGGAATCGAGTTGGGGCGAGCCGTAGCCTCGCCATCGACCCCATCTTCTCCGACGCCGGCAACGACGAATTCCGGCGAACCACACCTCCCCTTGCTATGCCGTCAAGCCCGGCGTGCTCCTGGTGAGCCACTGATCCTCCTCGCATGCGCAGCTTGCTCGATTACCTCCCGTAGCATGCCCCACACCGTTGGCCCGTGAGCTCTGCCGCTCGGCCTCGCCGCCGGCCAAGCTCTGGCGAACATTTGGTGGCGGCGCCACCACCACTAGGATCGCCTCGTCGCCCTCTTTCCAACGTACCTACACACGTCCCCGCGGGAAACCAGCAACGCCGGCGACCATCGTCACTGCCCGCCGGCCACCGTGAGCCTTGCCACGTCGGCGCTGCGTGGCAGGTGATGTGGACCTAGCCCCACCAGTCAGGGACTGTGTGGGTAGGCTGACCGTGTAGCTTTAGTAAATTCGCGTTTAAATTTAAAGTTCATTAATATCTGAAACTTTGCAGATTTATAGAAAATTCGTTATAACTCAGAAAAATATAAATAAGACATCAAAATTCTTAGAAAAGTAAACTCTATCCAATAAAAATATAATATGAAATTTTTATTTTTAATAAAAATTCAATTATTTAATACTTATTAATTAAGTTTTTCTTTTAATTCTAAATGCAATTAAAATTCTATAATTAGGAAAATCTTCCAAATTAAATAAAAACTAATAAATAAATAAAGAAAAACATGAAAACTAAATTTCTTTATTTATTATTGTTAAATCTTTATTAGAGAGATTTAAACCCTAATTAATAATTACCCTAATTATTAATTGTTTAAAAACAATAAAATGCCAAGTTCAATATTATTTTATTTCAAAGTTATTAATAACTTCAACTTTAACATGAAGTTATTAATCATAGAATTAAATGATAAATAGCAAACCCTAAATTCCACATGGAATGATATTACAACCCTATCATTTCATGTGAAACCAAAACCCTAATTCAATTAGGAACCCTAGTTCCATTAATACATATAAACCCTAAATTGTCCTAAACCTAAAACCCTAGGTTAGAACATGTGATCATGGTACCTACTCCCAAATCATAGAACTATAGTAGCAACTAAATACTTGTCTTGGCCACATAAAATGTAGAAGACCTATCACTAATATATGGGTATCCCGTGTGTTCATCTTCATCAGACCTAAATAATCAAGTAGGGCCAACCAAGTGTAAACCCTAGATCCTATAACCAAAGCCATCATTCTTATTCATTCCTACTTAGCATCACACCAATGTGATGAACCTCAGGAGCAACTATGCCAAATCCTGAGCATTACCTAACCATATTCCACTAAACCCTACTAGTGTTGGATACTTATCAACCAACCTATTTAGAAGCCAAATATTCCTTACTTAATAGAACCAACAGTAAAACTTAGACAACCTCAACCCTAATTGTAATACTTCTTATTACTTAAGAAGTATGTTTGATATGTCCAATTTGCATCACTATTTTATATCATAATTTGCTGTTATTCATTGATATATTTCATATTTGGAGATGATACTTATGTTATTTCATCTATTTTGCATGTTTCATGATTATTGGAGGATCGCGCACCGGAGCCAGGATTCTGCTGGAAAAAGCACCGTCAGAATGCAATATTTCGGAAGATCAATAGTTGACGGAAATTATACGAAAAATCCTATTTTTCCAGATGACGAAGGGAGCCAGAAGGGGGAGCCGAGGAGGGCCACCATGGGCCCCCCTCATAGGCCGGCGCGGGCCCTGCCCTGGCCGCGCCGCCCTGTGAGGAGGGGGCCCACAGCCCCTCTCGCCTCCTTTTCTTCGCGTACGCCTTCGTCCCGAAAACCTAAGCTCCGGGGGTACGTCGCGAAGAGTCACGGCCGCCTCGCGCGGGCGTAGAACACCGGAGAGAAAAGAGCTCTCCGGCAGGCTGAGATCTGCCGGGGAAATTCCCTCCCGGAGAGGGAAATCGACGCCATCGTCACCGTCATCGAGCTGGACATCATCTCCATCACCATCACCATCATCTTCATCATCATCACCGCCGTCTCCACCGCTGCACCTCGTCACCGCTGTAACAATTTGGGTTTGATCTTGATTGTTTGATAGGGGAAACTCTCACGGTGTTGATTTCTACTTGTTATTGATGCTATTGAGTGAAACCGTTGAACCAAGGTTTATGTTCAGATTGTTATTCATCATCATATCACCTCTGATCATGTTCCATATGATGTCTCGTGAGTAGTTCGTTTAGTTCTTGAGGACATGGGTGAAGTCTAAATGTTAGTAGTGAAGTATGGTTGAGTAATATTCGGTGTTATGATATTTAAGTTGTGGTGTTATTCTTCTAGTGGTGTCGTGTGAACGTCGACTACACGACACTTCACCTTTATGGGCCTAGGGGAATGCATCTTGTACTCGTTTGCCAATTGCGGGGTTGCCGGAGTGACGAGAACACTGAGCCCCGTTGGTATATCGATGCGGGAGGGATAGCGAGGATCTCGAGTTTAAGAGTCTGTGGTTAGATTTATCTTAATTACTTTCTTGTAGTTGCGGATGCTTGCAAGGGGTATAATCACAAGTATGTATTAGTCCTAGGAAGGGCGGTACATTAGCATAGGTTCACCCACACAACACTTATCAAAACAATGAAGATTAATTAGCCGTATGTAGCGAAAGCACTAGACTAAAATCCCGTGTGTCCTCGAGAACGTTTGGTTAATATAAGTAAACAAACCGGCTTGTCCTTTGTGCTAAAAAGGATTGGGCCACTCGCTGCAATTATTACTCTCGCACTTTACTTACTCGTACTTTATTCATCTGTTACATCAAAACCCCCGAATACTTGTACGTGAGCATTTACGGTGAATCCTTCATCGAAACTGCTTGTCAACACCTTCGCTCCTCGTTGGGATCGACATTCTTACTTATCGAAGATACTACGATACACCCCTATACTTGTGGGTCATCAAGACTATTTTACGGAGCCGTTGCCGGGGAGTGAAGCGCTATTGGTAAGTGGAATTGGTAAGGGAAATTTCTACTTGTTTGTGCTCATTTGATTTACTTTCTTTGCTATAATTCATTATGGAGAGATCTTCTCTTGAGTGTTTATTTGGGAAATCTACTACTACTGCAAAGGTAGTGGATGAGGCGCCGGAGTAAGGAAGAAATACCATACAAAATACCTATGAAAATTATTGAACGTGTAGTGGATAACCGTTATACGGGGGATGGAACTGTCCACCACGGAGATCATTTACTTGTTCTTACATGAATTATGCGGTTTATTCAAGTGTGCAGGTATTGCTATGGATGAAGTGAGGAAGAAACTATTCTCTGTATCGTCTGTACGGTAAAGCGGCGCATTGGTATAAATTACTGGATAATGGGGATTCTCTTGAATGGAATGATATTGTGCCCCGTTTTTATTCTAAGTTCTATCCTCCAAGTGAGATTCACAAAGATCGGAATCGCATATATAATTTTTGGCCTCATGAAGGAGAGAGTATTGCCCAAGCGTGGGGAGATTGAAGTCTTTAATGCTCAAATGCCCCATTCATGAGCTTCCTGGTAATATTATTATTGATAATTTCTATGCAAGCCTTTCTTTTCAAGACAAGACCTTGCTTGGATACTTCTTGTTCTGGATCATTTACACGCAACAAGGAAGAGTTTAAAAGGGACCTTCTTAATCGGATCCAAGAAAATACTGAAGGATGGGAGAACGACAAGGATAGAGAATCGGGTATAAATTATGATTATAAATGCATTGAAGCTTTTATGGATACTTGATAAATTTCAGTAATATGAGTGCTACTTATGGTCGTGATTCTCAAGTTGCTGCAAATCTTTATAAAGCTTTTGCTTCTCATTATGAATTGCCTAAGAAGAACTTTGATAAGTATCATGAACCGTATAAAGATAAAATTGATTCATCTATAAATAAATGTGTTGTAATTGAAAGCTGTTGATCATGTTATTCCCGAAGCTTATATTGAAAAAACTCCTTTCCACTGCTAAAATGAAGGAGTACTCTGTTATAAATAGTGCGGTTCATAAAACTGAAAAGAAACCTATAGAACACTGAGGAACAAATAAAAGTTGAACCTGCTTGTTGCAATTGTTAAAGATCTTGTGACTTGAAAATGTAGAAGATGGTCATATTATTTTCTGTGAAGATGCTTCTAATATTGTTTCGCATCCTAATAAGTCTAGGAAAGCTAGTGTTCCTATGCTATCTATTAGAATTGGTGATCATTGTTATTATGGTTTATGTGATATTGGTGCAAGTATTAGTGCTATTCCTTATGAGCTTTACACGGTTCTTGTGAACTTGAAGATATTGATGTGGTTATTCGGCTGGCTAATAGAGAAACTATCTCTCCAATTGGTATTGTTCGAGATGTGGAAGTTCTATGTGGTAAGATTAAATATCCTGCTGACTTTTTGGTACTTGGTTCTGCTGCTAGTAAATATTGTCCTATCATTTTTGGTAGACATTTTCTAAATACTTGTGGAGCTATTATAGATGCAAGAAAGAGAAAATTTTGACTAAATTTGCTGGTGAATCTTATGAGTTTAACTTCTCTAAATTTACCAAAACTCCTTATAAAATTGATTCGCCTAATAGTGATTTTAAGGTTGAACAGTGTGCATCTATTGCTCTTGCTCCTAGTAATCCTTTGCGGCAACATTTGGAGAATAGTGAGAGTGAAGTTTTTAGGGAAGAAAGAGATGAGCTTGATGAAATTTTCCTTCGTCAACCTATTCTTAAGCATGATTTACCGGTGGAAGATCCGGGTACAACACCACCACCAAAGGAAGATCCTGTCTTTGATTTAAAACCATTGCACGATAATCTTAAATATGCTCATATTGATGATAAGAAAATATATCCTGTTATTATTAGTTCTAAGCTTTCGGAGTTTGAAGAAGAAAGGTTATTGGAAATACTGAAGAAACACCGAGGTGCTATTGGCTACACTCTTGATGACTTGAAGGGGATTTCTCCCTCTATTTGCCAACACGCCATTAATATGGAAGATGATGCGAAGCCTGTTGTTGAACCTCGGCGTCGTCTAATTCCTAAGATGAAGGATGTGGTAAGAAATGAGGTATTAAGACTCCTTGAAGCTGGTATTATATATCCTATTGCTTGATAGTAGATGGGTTAGTCCTGTGCATTGTGTTCCTAAGAAAGGAGGAATGACTTGTTGTGCCTAATGATAATGATGAGCTCATACCTCAAAGAGTAGTTGTAGGGTATAGAATGTGCATTGATTATCGAAAAGTTAATAAGGTTACTAAGAAAGATCACTACCCTTTGCCTTTTATTGATCAAATGTTAGAAAGGTTATCTAAAAATACTCATTTTTGCTTTCTTGATGGTTATTCTGGGTTTTCACAAATTGCTTTGTTAAAACTAAAGATCAAGAGAAAACCACTTTCACTTGTCCCTATGGAACATATGCTTATAGACGTATGCCTTTTGGTTTATGTAATGCTCCTGCTACTTTTCAAAGATGCATGTCTGCTATTTTTCATGGCTTTTGTGAGAGTATTGTAGAGGTATTCATGGACGATTTTTCCAGTCTACGGAAATTCTTTTGATAATTGCTTGCGAAACCTTGATAAAGTTTTGCGAGAGATGTGAAGAAACTAACCTTGTTCTTAATTGGGAGAAATGCCACTTTATGGTTAATGAAGGAATTGTATTGGGACATAAAATTTCCGAGAGAGGTATTGAAGTTGATAGAGCTAAAGTTGAAGCCATTGAGAAGATGCCCTATCCTAGGGATGTTAAAGGTATTCGTAGTGTTCTTGGTCATGTTGGGTTTTATAGGAGGTTTATTAAAGACTTCTCCAAGATTTCAAAGCCTCTTACTAATCTTCTTCAAAAAGATGTACCTTTTGTTTTTGATGATGATTGTAAGGACACTTTTGAAACTCTAAAGAAAGCCTTAACAACTGCCCCTATAGTTGAACCTCTCGATTGGAATTTACCATTTGAAATTATGTGTGATGCTAGTGATTTTGCTTGTAGGCACTTGTTCTTGGACAGCGAGTAGATAAAAAGCTGAATGTTATTCATTATGCTAGTAAAACTCTTGATGCTGCTCAAAGAAATTATGCTACTACTGAAAAGAATTGTTAGCTGTAGTCTTTGCTTGTGATAAGTTTAGATCTTATATTGTTGATTCAAAAGTTACGATTCATACTGATCATGCTGCAATTAGATACCTTATGACAAAGAAAGATGCTAAGCCGAGGCTTATTAGATGGGTACTTCTTTTGCAAGAATTTGATTTACATATTGTAGATAGGAAAGGTGCTTGATAATCCTGTTGCTTGATAATTTGTCTAGATTGGAAAATATTGCTTATGATCCTGTTCACGTTAATGATAGTTTTCCAAATGAACAATTGGCTGTAATAAAGGTGAGCTCGCGAGACCAGTCCTTGGTATGCTGATTATGCTAACTTTATTGTTTCCAAGTACTTGCCTCCAACCTTTTCAGCTCAGCAAAGGAGGAAATTCTTTTATGACTTGAGGCATTATTTTTGGGATGACCCACACTTATATAAAGAAGGAGTGGATGGTATTCTGCGAAGATGTGTTCCCGAATATGAACAACAAGAGATATTGAGTAAATGTCATGGTAGTGCTTATGGAGGACATCACGCCGGAGATAGAACCGCACAAAGGTTCTACAATCAGGTTTTTATTGGCCAACTCTCTTCAAAGATGGAAGGAAGTTTATTTTATCTTGTGATGAATGTCAAAGGGTTGGTAATATCTCCAGAGCGCAATGAAATGCCTATGAATTATACTCTTGTTATTGAACCGTTTGATTGTTGGGGATTTGACTTCATGGGACCTTTTCCCTCTTCGGAAGGTAACACTCATATACTTGTTGCTTGTTGATTATGTTACTAAATGGGTGGAAGCCATACCTACAAAAAGTGTCGATGGTGAGACCTCTTTAAGAATGCTTTTAGACATTATTTTTCCTAGATTTGGAGTTCCTAGATATATTATGACAGATGGAGGTTCTCATTTTATTCATGGTGGTTTTAGAAAAACTCTTGCTAAATATGGTATTAATCATAGAATTGCTTCCTGATGTCTACGGGTGCTTCTATTCTTGTAGACAGTGTTGGGCCTCCAAGAGCAGAGGTTTGTAGAACAGCAGCAAGTTTCCCTTAAGTGGATCACCCAAGGTTTATCGAACTCAGGGAGGAAGAGGTCAAAGATATCCCTCTCATGCAACCCTACAACCACAAAGCAAGAAGTCTCTTGTGTCCCCAACACACCTAATAGGTGCACTAGTTCGGCGAAGAGATAGTGAAATACAGGTGGTATGAATAAGTATGAGCAGTAGCAACGGCACCGAGAAAAGTGCTTGCTGGCGTGTAGTTGATGGTGGTAATATTGCGGACAATACGGATGCGAGTAGAAACGAGTAAACAAGCGGCGATAGCGATATTTAGGAACAAGGCCTAGGGATCATACTTTCACTAGTGGACACTCTCAACATTGATCACATAACGGAATAAATAGATAGATGCTAGACTCTGCACTCTCTTGTTGGATGATGAACACCACTAAGCGTGTAGGATTACACGAACCCTCAATGCCGGAGTTAACAAGCTTCACAATATTCGATGTTCATGTTTAAATAACCTTAGAGTGCATGACAGATCAACATAACCAAACCAAGTACTAACATAGCATGCACCTTCGTCACCTTCACACTACGAAAGGAGGCATAGATCACATCAATACCATCATAGCAATAGTTAACTTCATAATCTACAAGAGATCACAATCATAGCCTACGCCAAGTACTACACGATGCACACACTTGTCACCATTACACCGTGCGGGAGGAATAAACTACTTTAATAACATCACTAGAGTAGCACACGGATAAATTGTGATACAAAACACATTGCAATCATAAAGAGATATAAATAAGCACTTCACTATGCCATTCATAACAATGAATAAGTATTACTGTGAAATATAGCCTAAGAGACCCACACGGTGCACACACTTGTCACCTTTACACACGTGGGACAAGGAGTCTCCGGAGATCACATAAGTAAAACCCACTTGACTAGCATAATGACATCTAGATTACAAGCATCATCATATGAATCTCAATCATGTAAGGCAGCTCATGAGATTATTGTATTGAAGTACATAGGAGAGAGATGAACCACATAGCTACCGGTACAGCCCAGAGCCTCGATGGAGAACTACTCCCTCCTCATGGGAGACGAGCAGCGTTGATGAAGATGGCGGTGGTGTCGATGGAGGAGCCTTCGGGGGCACTTCCCCGTCCGGCGGCGTGCTGGGAACGAGAGACTCCTGTCCCCCGGATCTTGGCTTCGCGATGGCGGCGGCTCCGGAAGGTTTTCTACGGTTTCGTCGAACGTAATAGGGTTTTCGCGACGGAGACCTTAAGTAGGCGGAAGGGCAGCCTCGGAGGGGTCCTGGTGGGGCCACACACTAGGCGGCGCGGCCGGGGCTTGGGCCGCGCCGCCCTCATTGTGTCCCCACCTCGTGGCCCCACTTCGTTTCCCCTTCGGACTTACGGAAGCTTCGTGGAAAAATAGGACCACGGGCATTGATTTCGTCCAATTCCGAGAATATTTCCTTACTAGGATTTCTGAAACCAAAAACAGCGAGAACAGCAAGCTGGCTCTTCGGCATCTCGTTAATAGGTTAGTGCCGGAAAATGC
>NC_061514.1:129067764-129150561 GCF_022539505.1 Lolium rigidum
CCGTTATTTCACTACCGTTATTACTATAAACCTGGGTTACTATCGATAAACTCTTGCGAGCAAGTCTCCGTTTCCGGGTGCAAATTGAATTCACAACCTCGGGCCGTTAAGGCTTTCATAAACTCTTGCGAGCAAGTCCGTTTCCAGGTGCAGCTGAATTGACAACTCCGCTGTTAAGGCTTTCAAGTATTCTTTGTCTCCCCTTGTGTCGAATCAATAAATTGGGTAATACTTCCCTCGAAGACTGTTGCGATCCCCTATACTTGTGGGTCATCAGTCACCACCAACACCGGATGCAACTGGAGGATGACTACGAGGAGAGGAGGCGATGACGCATTCATCGACCAGGGATGGACGGCCTTTGCCGTCGCCCATCAGCTCAAGGTAGGCTAGTTCGTCACCTTCAGAAAGGTGTCCTCCTTGGAGTACAGTGTGGTCATCTTCGACCACACCTGCACTGAGGTGGTGAGCGAGTGTACGTACCATGGCGATGACACCAGGTGCGTCGTCTCCGAGCACCATGTCTGAAGCTAACCTGGTATCATGTCGTGTCTAGTTGCTGGTCGTGTCTAGTGTGTTGAACTATGATCTTGTCTGCCGTGTCTAGAACTATGATCGTGTCTGCAAAATATTGTGCCGTGAACTTGTGTCGTCTATGATCACCTGCTAAGTTATCCGTCGCCTATGATTGTGTTCTTACTTGTGCTGTTGATCGTTGGTAACCTCACCACTGAAGGGAAGAGGTTACCAAAACCGGATTATGGATTGCAACCAAATAGCAGGGGCGCCGTTCTGGGCTGCTACAAGGCCTGAAACCAACCTACCAAACGGCCAGAGCCCAAATCTCCACGGGGCCGAAAATTCTCCGTGCAGGCCACCAAACAAAGTCACTTTTATGGCCCATGGCCCATCTTGGACGCGCAGGGGGCTCCTTTCCGCTGCGCCAGTGATGCAGAAAATCGGCCCAGGCAACTAAACGCGCCCATAGGGTCTGATTAGTTGCTCGCTTGGTATTTCTCGCGTTTCTTCATTTGGTCCAGTGGATGCCGTATGAGAGGAAACAGAGATTGGGCATGAGGGGAGAAGTAAAGTCCGGTCTGTTTGGAAGGCCACAAATCGTGTTTCTCGGCTCTGTCAATGTTTGGCAGCTTGCATAAGGCCTGATACGGTCATCTTGCACGCACGGTTGGTGAGCTTACCATCGACGAGTCCATGGTTTAGGGTACTACAAGTGATCAGATAAGCTTATGACCGCATCAAATACATGATCCAGATCACAAGGACGACGATGATCAAGTTCTTCAGGCTCCTCCCTTCACTGTGACCTACGTTCTTAGGTGGATGCACGTAGAAGCCTGCCTGCTGCGATAAGAACTTCGGGTAAGCTTCTTCTGCCTCCCTTGTCTTGAACCCTTTGTGGAGGTTGTTCTCGTATCCATTCACAAGAGGCCCAACCTTCTTCCACGAACTGTACACTCCTGGCACTCTTCCGTAGTGGACCACATACCAGATGAACTTCTACCAAGACAGAGAATAAAAAACATATAAATGAACATACCATTGCAAGATCAGTGCAGAACATAAGCTAAGCAATGTAAGCATGCATGATCATATAGGAAAAAGCATCACAAAATTTCAAACTACTAGCTAGCGTGATCTTACTATCTTATTAACGATCACATTATCTACTATGGTATCATCCTACCACCACATCAAATGAGGGTGTAATCCTACCACCCAAAGCACCACAAGTTTTTAGCATCATGTGAGGGGTTAGTATATACCACCTCACCATTCACCAATTTCTAGCTACTTCAAAATGTACAACCAACATTATCTATTTTGGAAAAAAATGAATCGCGTAATGTTAATAATATCAAGTGAATAAACTGGGTTGCCTCATTTTTCATGGGAAGTAGGACAATTGCCGCCTGCTCCGACAAGTGGTCCTATTAGCTAGTAGTTACATGTGTTTAGCATGCGTTTTGGAATTTCGAGCAATGAGCTTCAAATGTATCCCCCTTCTGGCCTAGCTCCCGCTCCTCTCCTCCTCCTCCCCCACACCGCTGCGACCACTACAACCTAGATTTTGAGATTTCATTTAGTTGTTGTTCACCTAACCGATGTTTTATTTTGGTCTTGGTTTTATCCATGGGTGGAAATAGGCTAGGACCGTGTAGCTTTGGAAAGATGGGTATGAGATTATAAAGATAATAATAAGCACACATGTGATGTATGTAATAATTAGAAACACAATGTAAATAATAATAAGCACACATGTGATGTATGCAATAATAAGCACACCATGGATCTATTATCCTACCCTTGCATCTCTGGGTGACAAAGATATTTATGTAAACAAAAATAGCCTTAAGATAATCGAAGTCATCATAAGGCCCTAGATAGCAGAAACTGTAGATTCGACCCTTTGGTACTCTCCTCGCGCAAGCATCGAAGCATAGGAATTACTACCTACCATTACCTTCATACCGTTATCAACCCATGAGACTTGGGCACCTAACAAGTCCAGAGATTGGGATAAAAGACAACTCCAAATACATATATCCAAAATAGCATAACACATAATATCCCAATGGTAATATAAAGATGCACTTGTTGCTACGAGGCTAGGCCTCAGCCCTTAGCTCATGAAGACTACTCACACATGTATAAAGGATCTTGAATTGATTGGATAGTAATAGTCTTACGATGCCGCCGATTGCGATGGTATCAAGATTACAAAGTATAGGAAGGGGATGGCAACGGAGATTCTCGTGGTGGTGACAGAGCTTTGATGTTGATGGAGATCTAACTTGTGGTAGCGGATATGGTGTTTATCGTGGTGCTCTGCTGCTCGGATGACCTAGATGCCTTCATGCTTTATACTAGGTTTGAGGAGACTAATCCACCGACCTACGTTACGATCACCCGATATGGGCGGGCCACCATACCACTAGTCGTTAAACCTTTTGTGATTCATCTCTGCGACTAGGTTGATTTGGTGAAGTTCCTAGCTCCTAATTCTTCTTTATTTGCCTCTGATTTCCTTCCGCAAATGCCCATTTCATCATAGAAATAAATAAAGACGAGGATTTTCACATGTATTCAATATTTAGTGATTAGCATCGGGTCCAGAGAGATATTATCATTATTTCAATGAAAAATATAAGGTTTAGACATCGATAAAGATGAGTGTTTTACCACTCATCAACATCCCCAAGATTACCCTTGATCGCCCTCGAGTAAGGTTGTCAAAACCATAAAAAAACTCGGCGTTTAAACCAAAATAACGAAAATGCCAGTTCACTTACATTTGGTAGTCTTTGATCACACTTCTTCACCTGAAAATTTAGCATAGATAGAGTAGATGCAAACCACTATACAAGCTTTGTTATGTCAAGACAACTACAACAAACTTTTTATTAGTAAGGACCATTGTATGACTAGCAATTATTCAGCCTTTCTCTAGAAAACACTTGCTTGCCAATGATTGATTAAATTTCGAACTTTAAACAATTAAGAGTGAGATGCTATGTCAAAAATAAGAATAACAAAAGAGTATCTCATTAAACACATACATAAATAAGTCAAGACTCTCAAACACTTCTTTTTCGTTCATTGTGTTTCAAGAACTTCAACTATGTAGTAACAAGACCATGCCAAAAAGATGTAATATCTTTACTATTAAATTGGAGTTGGTCGTTTGACAATCAACGCACTTTGGTGGTCGTCATGGGAGACATCCCGTCCATTCAATTCTGTGTAGCCAAAACGAACCGTCCGATCCCGTGCTCTCCTCCGCTTATGCAAAATTACCCGCTGATGCCATCCGTAATGCCTACCTGATCTGCCCATACCGAGCTGGAATTCTGGATCCGATCCAGCCATGGTCGTCTCTTCTCTCCTGTGGGGATGCCATAGCATGGCTGGCTGCCGCCGCCGCCCCCGTTCTCTGTTACCAGGTCTCCCCTCGTCCATGTTGAATCCACGACCTCCTCTCCCCATTCGCGTCTCCATCACCTGACGCCGCCTCGTTTGAAGATCGCCGCCGCTGTCTCCGGTGAAGCCTACCGCCTCCCCTGTAGGACTGCACCACCTCCCTGTCCAGAGCCATGTTCTCTCCCGTCGAGGTCCCTGTCGTCATCTTCCCTTTCCAAGATCTGAGATTGACGATGAGGCGAAGGTTACGTTCGGCATCGTGTTTCATAGGCGCTCATGATCCCCTCCATGGTACGTGGTGATGCCATTCCCTTCCCCACCCTATTTTTATAACCAGCAAAGTTAATTATGTGGCTTCCACTAAAATAGGTTTGATGAAGTTCAATTTAGTATAAATTTGGCTGACATTTAATTTGTATCAGATAACTCTTCAATTTAATGATGCACTTCAAATTGTATATGCATGGTTTGTCAAAAAAGTATGTTCCAACTAGCTTCATAATGGAGGACCAAACAAATTTGGACTTATGGGTCAGCATCAGTGAGGAGGAAAACGTCAAAGCTTCACCTACGTATGTACTAGCTTATATTGCAGGACGTCAAAGCTTCACTTATGTATGTAGCTTATATTGCAGGACTAAAATTTGCTTATGTATCGACCTCTCCAAGGGACGACTGCAGGTCCAGGTCCTTGCAGTTATGGCGTGCTCCACTATCTACGTGCGGGAAAGGCAGATAAGCGGCTAGAGGGAGATGCGATAAAAGAAAGCCAGACTTGTTTCAACTTCTGACGTACTATCAGCGACGATCCCATCACCCACAGCAGGTTGTAGTCCCACACCTCTTCAATGGGATCAAGCGAGTGTGTCCATTACAATTCCCAACACTAAGAGTTCAACAGTTCTCGAGTTTGCACTTTGGTGTTGTCCTCTAAAACTTTATGAAGATTGTTAACCAGTTTTCTTGTATGAAACTTTGTCTTATTTCTAAAATTTCTTATAGAGGAGGAGGAACTCATGGGAGAAAAAAATGAGGATTTAAAAGACAGGAGGGAGATCTTATGGGATATTTCAATTTTCACTTCTTGTTACCAAATGTATTGCCCCACAAAAAGCTGCACTTCAGGTTTGATCTTCTATCATTCTATTCAAACTTCAGTAGTGCTTGTGTTCTCTTGCTGTCGAGATAAGGATGTGTGCCTCGCATATGTCTGGGTTGTAATCTCTGCTAGGTCTAGAACTTACTTGATTTATTTAGTGATTTTTCTTTGTTACTAATTATCATGATCCATGTGTTTGCTGTAGGTCATAAATGATTATTGGGATAAAAAATTCATTTTACAGAGTTCACACCCTGCATAACAGATAATTTAGCTATTTGCCCCTTTTTACAAGAATTTGTGCCTGATGATGTTATGGCAATGCAGCTTATTCCAATCAGAGGCATTGTACTCTCTACTCTCATGCAAGATTGAATTGTTTGAAATAATACATGGATATTTGGGTGAAGAAGAGAAGGAGTATCTAAGGACAGATGTTCTCCTAAGTGATCTGAGGTTTGTATGTGTACTTGGAATCAAGTCGGATAAAAACTAATCAGTACTGTTGATTGGCAGTTCTGAATTTTTTTTATCATCATGTAGGGTTAGAAATTTCCAATTGGTTGAACGCAACCTCAGGCACAACAATACTATTGTATACAGAATCAGGTCTAATAGTCAATGTGATGGAAGAATTCATAATTGTGTTGTCATCCGCAAATATGACTCGGCTTCCTCTGTTTCGTTGTGCTACTGCAGAGTGTGTGGTGCAGGAGAATATTGGCGTTCTATGGGAGATGGGAGTTCGAAATGCGGGGGTCTAGGCAGCCGACGGCCTGAGTGTGATCCTGCAGCCGTCTATAGATGTTTTTTTTGTTCGAATGGTAAATATACTACAATCCAAGCTCTTTCCCAGGTTTTAACTGCCAATTAAGCGAAGGTGTATTATTTTGTTCTTACATGACACTGATGAATAACTCCATCATATAAATCTCTTATTTTATGCATGTGAAATTCAAACAATAGTAGCAGCAAAGCACTGTTACATTTATTCTCTTAATTTTGCATGCCATGAAAGTCCGGGGTGTTATAATACATAGATTACATGCTATTTGAGTGAAATATTTTTTTGAAGTTTTATTTTGGGAAAATTAGTTTCGGAAGTTTTATACAACTCCCATGACTGTATTTGGAGAGCGTGAAGGTACCAAGTAACATAATTTTACAGATTTTTATGCCACCTTCATCAAAGAATGTCTTCGGTGACAAATATAGATATTTGGTTATCCATAACTGAATTATGCTTTCACAGGTGCTTGTTTGGCTTTCTCTCAGAAAAAAAAGGTGCTTGTTTGGCTTGGACCTTACTTCATTTGTAGGCCCCAACTATAGTTCACTAAGTCAGCTTCATCAATTCCAAGGAAATTTGTGCTGCTCTATTAGCTTGACTTTCAAGGACTCTGATGGAGGTCTCTCGGAGAATAGTATCGTAGCGAACATTAGGTTAACTTTGTAGAATCATCAAGGTAAGTGGCACATACATCTTCTAATGTAAGTAAGCACAGTTCTCTCACCAACTAATGAAATTTGTAATGTTCTGCTGATCAGCTGTTCACCTGAAACTAGGATGCTTTCCAAATCTGTAGTTAGTGGATCCTCTTGTTTGACCGTGATGGTGGATAAAGGTACTGAGAATTGTTTCATACTCCCACACCGTGCCGTCTCGCAACATGCAGTTGCTTCTAGCAAAGGGCTTTAGTTACATACAAGTGATGGACAAGGTTTTTGAGTCGCGACTCAAAATTGAATCGCTGAGGCTGCGACTAAGTGTATAGTTGACCAAAGTCGTTGTATAGTTGCCATAAGTCGCTGTATAGTCGCGAGTCGCCATGATTTTTGGAAAACGACTCCGCGACTATACAGACTCAAAAACCATGGTGATGGAAGCCTACAACATATTTGGCAAGGGCGTGAACTTGATGAGTCTCTGCAGGTAGCAACAATCTCTGGAAAGGAAAGGCTGCTGACTGATGTGTGCACCTTTCTTGAGGAGGGGGCATAGAATGAGTTCATTAGACATGAATCATACAAAATAATGATATAGCCTTTGTGAGTTGAGATACCAATGTAAGGCTTCCTTGTTGAGAGAAAATTATGAATAAAAGATACCCTCAAAATTTGGTACCTTATATGTGACCTGGTGTCTAAATAGTTGTTGTACTCGTGATCTGTTGAAAACACAAACACATCTAGAAAAACAGGAGATTAAAAATAGCAGATTTCATAATCGAGTGTATATGATTAACATTAAGATGAATATATAATACATGTACTGCAATAAGCGAAGCATTTGCAAAAGTTAAATTAGGATGTCTGCGGATATAATGTTCAATAAATGCTTTGGTTTGAATATTATCTCTTATTTTCCTTTTGTTTATGTTCATCAAGTTTTTAGTACTTGTTTAAGTTAATAGAGTTATCTTCTGTAAAATTAATCTTAGTGTGTGGTTTTTTAGAGGGTTAAAATAAAATAAAAATAGGATAATATTTTTTGTTAAGGGATTTCTTTTTGTATGGATTAGCTTAATCCTGAATCGGGATTTTTTTACGAGGTGAATTCTTGGCTCTCATGTTAAGATATCCGACATCTAAAATGTTTTTTTAGTTGGTATTTTTGGCCTATTATATGAAAGTGTTATGCATTTTATTTATCTTCCAGCAATGATATCTTCATCGTTATGTTACTTTGGAGTGAAGGAAAAAAGGTTAGTCACATGGCTCCGGAAAATGACATGTGCTTGTCTATATAACGTATCCTTGTTTAGAAAACAGGCTTGTAGTTAGGAAATTAATGCAATATGCATCACTATTTTTGGTCGTATGTATAGGCTAGATACCTAGACATTTAGTTAGAGAATATGGGAGGATGCAAGAACAAGCGAAAATAATCACGAAAAGAATATTAACAAACTTCAGTAGATACAAAAATCTAAAAAATAAATTAAAATCACTAAAACTCCAAAATTCAAGAGATGAATGAATAAGGAAATACTCCCTCGGTTCACAAATGTAAGAGCTTTAAGATATTTTAAAGTGGCCTAGGTATGGATCAAAATAAGTGAATCTAAACACTAAAATTAGACTTGATACGGATAAAAATAAATGAAGTTTAAAAAAGATAAAACGTCTCACATTAGTGGATGGAGGGAGTATTAAAATTTACCAAAGTCAAAAACTGATTTTCTATATTGAATTTGCTTTTTAGTCGATTTTCTCAGTAATTTATGACCATGTGGTACAAGAAAAAAAAATTGAGAACTCGTAGCAACGCACGGGCATTCAACTAGTATTTTATAACCAGACTGAATAGATTTGGAAGGAACACTTTTTTTGGTGTCCAACTTTGTTTGCAACATGGCCATACGAGGAAATCAAAATTTTACCCATCATAGCAATGTTGTTGCATACATGGATCTTTCAATGGCTATCGGAGTTGTCGATCCCTATATGGAATGCGCCAGTGGTGCAAGACACACGTAAAGCAATATCTTACTTTAATTTAAACATGACGGTTTTTGGCATGCTTCTCATTACCGTTAAGCATTACTTCCATAAAACAAATCTCTTCAAAAAGGGCTATCGATTCTAGCATAAATCTCTATGGGGTTGAGTATATCTAAGGCTAAAATCATAAGACAATTACTTCAACACCCAAGTCATCATTAAGAGATTTTTTTCTTACCAGAATTTAGTTGCTTAAATAATTTCCAAGGCAAAACTCAATTCTCTAAAGAAACATAGAGTAAAAGCTATTTAACCAAGCATACACAATAAATAAATAAATATAGCTTTACTCTTATCATCAAGACATACTCCCACTTAATGTAGCATCTTACAAAAACTACTAACTAGTATAAGCATTTCAAATTTTGGAAATGGGAGGCATAAGACATACCTCTTGTTTGCGAGATCATTCTTCCTTCCACATGATGTGTTCCTTAGAAACTCGCGAAGATCTTCTCCTGCAAAAATATTGGGCAAATAGAAGCAAATAGGATAAAAAAGAAAGGAAAAAGAAAAAATCTTTTTGGGTTTTTCGTATTGGGATATAAGAGAAGAGAAAATTGGCAACAAAAACAAGGCTAGCAAACTCGTATAAAAATAGGCTAAAAAATAAAAAGGTGAACAAAAGAAAAAAAGTAAAGTTTTGGGATGAAACCAACACAAGTGTTTCAAAGATTGTCTGAGTTGTAGTACAACCTCTAAATTATTACAAATAAAAATGATGCCACCTCTTGTTGTATAAGTGTCAACAAAATCCCAAAGCTTGGTCCCTTTGAAAGCCAGCTTGGGTAGATCATTGTTGTGGGGACCCCGGACTAGCAGTCCGAAATTCCCTGTTATGTATACAGTTCACGATCCCATGATCAGTGCGCCGTGAACACATAACCGAACTGATATCAAATTACACCATCCATTACAAAGCGGAATAAGAAAATTACAATGAGGTCACATGACCATTGCTTACATAATAGCCTCGAAGGGCCTAGCTAAACATCAGAGTAGCAACATCACTTCGAGCAGCGCAGTACCCAAGTCATCCGTCATAACCCTACGAGCAACCGAGCGGGAAGACGTTCCTAGCTCGCATAGACGTCGCCAACTCCTTCTTCATCCGTCGAACTCCTTCAAGTCCGGCCAAGTAAATAGCCGGGGACAAAGCCGTGAGTACATTTGAATTGTACTCGCAAACCATCAAGAAGGTGATAACAATTCTAACTAAAGAAGACAAGAGAGGAAGAGTAGTTTCTCTTGTGGATATAGCATGTGGAAGAGAAGAGATGTTTTTGGTGGAGATAGCATCCCAACTTCTCAATCGAAGGGGACACTCCAAGAATTTATCTAAGACATCTCTATATCTCTATTGAAGAAGAGTTCCTCTACATGAAAACACTAGGAAGGGTCACCCCATTTTGTTTCATTTTCCTCAACCATCTCCACATGGTCGGCACAACATCTTTCCCGTACCCTTCCGGTACTTCCAACACACGCATTTCCTTTGGAAATCATTTTCAAAACCAAAACTCGACACAGCTCGGTAACGGCCATCCCAACCGTCCATGACCGCGGACGCGGCTATTCGAATAGTTTTAACTCCGCAGAGTGTGCGCACTTTCCCCACAAGAACCGATAAATCCGCCGGGATCATCCCCGGTTCGACATACAAAAGTATGCGAGGCTCGGATAATCAGTCATAGTCCTTCGCCTGTCTCCCTTGACAAGAGTCCTTCCCCGCGGGCTTACCCCTTCCCGGCACCCCGGCAAGCATACCTCCTTTTGAGCGTATCTCCGGCGCCATGACAGAAGACCCTCGGTAATCGTCCGGCTGCAAGTTAATGCGAGTGTATTGCCTCCTTCGGAGCGCAACCCGGTGTAGAGGTCATCGTGACCCTCCTAGAGAGTTGTGAAGGTTTCTCAAGTCAATTTCAACAAACTACAGACTAAGCCCGTACCCACTTTGGATAATGTGGTTGCGCTGTGTAATTGTTCCGGGCGAATACAAAGAACCATGTGTCGTTTTTCTCAAAAACCCAAGTCACACCCACACTTTCCTCTTTCCAACCATCTTTGTCAAGATCCTTTTCTTTCATAAACCATACGCTTGGGTAAGGTTGCCTCACCCAAGGTTTTCATAAACATTTACAACAAGGTAAACCTTGAGGGGTTCCCAACCTATAGTTTCATGAGTTGAACTAGTATTGCACTACGGCCGAGATGAGAGTCATCCCGCCATAGATGAGGTATAAAGGGGTAGTGGAGTGGATCATACTTGCTTAAGGTAAGCATGTATTATGACAACACAAGGAGGAATATACTCTCAGATTTGTGGTGCTAACTACACAACTTAGATAGTGGAGTGTCACTATCCAACATATTCTCCAAGATGGTACACGGCATACTCCTCTCAAGTTGAGAATACACCAAGATCATGACATTGATACCTCTATACTACAAAGGGGGTGGGTGTGGTGTAAGTTACTATCTTGAGATGGAACATGCTCAAGTTGAGCATACAAGATAACCAAGTGGGATAGCACGGCCATGTTACCATGCATCCCATAACACAAGGACAAATAGTGGAGCATCACCACTAGGGAGTACCCCACTTGCAATCACACATAGATGACATAAATAGAGATAATAACACACATAGAATGAAGGTGCTTTGAACATCAACAAATGACATCCAACTAGACACCGGATCAGAGATCAAAAGATGGCTTGCCTTGGCTTATTTGTCCCCGGACTTCTTCAGCTCCATCAATATAAGAATCCCAATAACATAAATAAAATCCTCGTCCGATTCCACTTCTTCTTCTTCTCCGGAATTGTTCGCATCTATCGCTGGAAAATATAAAAGGAACACAATCAATCATATTGCATCAACAAAACAAACATGCAACACTCAACAATCAATAGCTAACCACTTTACTAAGGGCTAATATACGAAATACTTATAGATACTACAAAGCAACTAAAAGAAAACCCCATTTATTTACCTAGTGAAGGTATGGGAGTGCCACGACTTAGCAATTGCCTCTCTAGATATCACCATGGCACAACTAAGTATCCCCTGGTAGATAACATCATAAAGAGGACAAGAGCATTAGTTTGGCATCACAAACATTCACAATACAATTTCAAACATTTTTGGAAAAGTAGAAAACAGTTTTCCTAACATAATTTGTTCCCATAACACTACAACCAAAATAGGAAGCAAACCATAATCCACATCATTTGAAAACTCAAGCTAAACAAAAGAGCTAATGTTAAGTTGCAGAGGTTTTGCTTTGCAAGCATAAAACAATGGTTGCCCATCTCTACCAAAAAGAGTTGGTCAAGAGTTTTAAATAAACCGAAAGGTTTTGCTTCAACAATGCATGTCACACATAAACATTACTAACAGTAACAAATATGTATGAACAGAGACTAAAAATATTTTTCCTATATAGCCAGTACTAATACAAGACTAACCCAATTGGAATCACCCAAAAATATTAAACCTACAATTTTAGGAATTTCTTTGAATCTGACTGTACAGAAAACAAGATCTGTAAGCCATAAATCGTAGAAAAATCCTAAAAATATGAGGCCACTGGAATTTGAAAGGTATTTAAACATAGATGCATACACAATTGAATTTGGGTTCAAATTGTTTCTGAAACTCTCACAAATGGATTGACAAGATTACTGCATGTCTATACCATTTGCTTCACCTCTGGAGTTACAGAATATATAAAGGTTTGAAACTTGTTTGAGATGATTAAGAAAACATTTAGTAATCCTACAGAAGTGGAATCACTCAATTAAGTTCAAAAATAGATTTTTGATGAATTAAAAGCTAACAGCCATGTCTGCAGAACATACAGAACAAGTTTAATTCATCACAAATCATACACAAATCATAAAAATATGAGGTCTGCTGCATCTGAAAGGTATTGAATAGGTGGTTCTTACCCAGTTGGTTTCATTCAAAAATTCGTCTCCAAGCTCCTGGTTTAATTCGACAAAGTCAGATCTGACCAGATCTTGATCTGTGAACCATTTCAGTTTCAGGAGGTCAATCGAAGTGAAACCACCGCCAAAATGAAGGTACTGAAGAGGGCTTTCACCCACAGTTGAGTTTTCTCAAAAAGGTTTTGTAAAACGGGAGAAATCTAACAAACAGTGATTCTGCATGTTTTCAGTACTTTATTTACCATGCAAAATCCGTAACGAATTTGAGGATGAGACCAACGCCAAGTTGTAGATCTTTTAAATACCTATCTGCGGAACTTTGAATCACTCGATTTGGATCTGCACACGAGATTTGGCGGATTTTACAAGTTCGTACCAGGATCTGAAACAGCAAGATACAGAAATTACTGCAAGGTTTTGGACGAACTTTGCTCAAGAACTTCAGATCTGAGGATAGCTCAAGCTTCTCCATGCTTGGACCAACATGCACCTGCATCAAGATCCAATCTTAGCAATGTAGGAAGAGGAAGAGGAGAGAAAACCATCTAGGGTTGGGGAGAAGAGAGGGAGAGGGAAGCTCTCATGGTGAGGGGAAGCTTGAGGAAGGAGGGAGTTGCATCTTGGAGAGGTTTCCATGGCCATGGCCGGCCATGGTTGCTAGGAGGAGCAGCATTTCGTGGTGGAGGAGAGGAGGATAGTGTGAGGGAGTGGAGAGTGAAGAAATTGAGCAAAGGGGGAGGTGGTGGCTGGCCAAGGGGGTATTTATAGAGGGAGAGGGGTGGCTGCCTCCTTTTTCATTGGCCAAGGAAGGTGGCTGCCCATTTATTGATTGGAGTAGTTGGGAGGCAATGCTTGCAAGAGAAGAAAGTGAGGAGAAACATGGCTGGCCGAATTTGTCATGGCCGGCTCCATTCTTGCCAAGCACAAGTGAGCAATGTGAGAGAAAGGCACAACATCAATGTGTATAGACAAGGTATGATGTTGAGAAGATAATATCAAAGAGTGACTTTGATAATGATAAAAATAGGAGTAGATACATATAGATAAAAATGAGTATGAAGGTGACATGTGCCATGTGCCATGAGAATAATCTCCACCACTTTGGTTGAGACCAACTTAGGATGAAGATAGTTCCCAAGGTATAGTTGATGATTAGAGGTTTACATTAGAATTCAAAATTGAAAGAATTGGGATTCACCACATGGAACAATGCATGAGCATGCCAAGGTAGATGGGTGGTGATGGTGGTTTAGTCAATGATAGAGCAAGATTAAGAGAGATGGTGAGTGAAGTATTCATGTACTGTTGACTGCCAAAACCCACCGGCGGGCAGCGGCCTTGTCAACACTGTAGAGCCGGGGGGAGCCTAGAGCTGCGGCTGGCTGAGACCCCTCCGAGCGACGGCCCGCAATGCTCTTCTGGTCACACGCGGCGTTGCGAAGTGCAAGGGCGTGCCACCTGACCTATACCTGGTCGGGAAGGTGATGAGATTGCCTCGCTTAGTTTCTCGCAGGGCATACATGTAAACGTTAAATACGAGCCTCGATCGGCTCTCGGGTTATCCCGTGAATCGGCTCAAAGAGCCGATCCACCCATGATCCGTACGGGGTGTACGAATACTTGGTGGTCCTGCTTGATCAAGATGAAGCTAATGAGATCTACGACGATTTAGGGTTTTCACCACATAATCGGATCATCCTACTCCGGGTTGGGCCGGATGGCCACGCACGGTGCTCGTAAGCCGATCCTAAACAAGGCCAGAAAACCAACATGAAGTTGATCCTAGGAACATCCCGTTTAGGACTTGCGAACGCCACCCTACGTGCCACAGGATCCTCCCCCCCTTTGTAAGGCCAAACTATTGCAGATATTAAACTAATCCTTGTAGAACAAGGAGCAATCGTAACGGATCAGATCTACTAAATAATGATCAAGCGGGTGCCGCCCCCACACCCGGGATAGGCGTGAGGACGGCTAGATATGCAAGGGTTGCACTACGTAAGCATGCTTAAACGAAGAACAATGCTAACCCTAACACATCTAATGATAACTACGTTGCTCGCCATCAAAAGCGCTTCGAGTACGAGCAACGCATGAACAACGTGGGGCTTGTGCTGCCTAGATCGCAAGATGCGATCTAGGCAGCATGTCGCTTACCCGATAGAAACCCTCGAGACGAAGGAGTTGGCGATGCGCCGAGATTGGTTTGTTTTTGGGGTTGAACGTGAGTTGTTGTTTATTCCATAAACCCTAGGTACATATTTATAGTCCAGGGGACTTTCTAATGTGGGCATGCACTAAACCGTGCACGACTCAGATTCTATCTCTTATAATAAACTACTAAGTAAAGATACACGGGCAATTCAGCCCAAGACCCTTCGTGCCGGGCCGCCTTAGAATCCTTTCACGGGTAATCGGCACAAGCCCGGCCCACCTCTGGATTCGTCTAAAATCTGGTGATAACACATGCCCCCTGGTTTTGGAAATAACATTTCCAAAATCATTATGCTTTCCCTTCGAGAGGTCACGTCGTAGCGAGTAGAGCCGTTACGAGCATCCGTCATCATTATGCCCTGTCTTCTCGGCTTCTCTAAAAATCCCGACAGCTTTAGCATCGATCCCTTGGAAGTTGTAATGGCATTAACCCTTCGCCGGATTCATCATTATTTAACCGCGCCGATCTGGTTAGCTCTCTCTCATATCCTCTATTCCATCCCTGCTATCGGCACCAAAAAACCCCCTCTTCCCGTAGCAATGTCTTCCTCTTCCTCTTCTTTCTCCAAACTCTTCCCCCAATCTTCGCCGAAGAAGAAGACCGAAGGCGGTCTCCACCCCGCAGTGAATCCCTTCTCCTCCGACAAGGAGAAAAAGAAGGAGAAGCGGCGAAGGCCAAAGCCTCTCCTTCCGCCCAGCTCCCGCCGAAGAAGCGCCCCCGCATGTGGGCGGACAGCGAGGACGAGGATGATGACGAAGAGGAAGAGGAGGAGGACGACTCTTCCTCCTCCATCGGGTACCCGCCGACCAAGCGCTTCCGCTCCTGGGCGGACAGCGAGGATGATGATGATGACGAGGAGGAAGAGGCCCCGGCCAAGGGCTGGGGCAGCAGCGACGAAGAGCTCCCTGGGAGCAGCGCCGATGACGTCGGCGGCGGTGATGACGAGGACAGCGACGACTAGTAGTATAGGACTAGTAGTAGCGAGTGCACTAGGCACCGGATCCCTCTTTTGAGAGCCATCGGCTCTTTCTTGTAAAGCCGCTCCTTGGAATTAATGAAATTGTTCTTTCCATTTATCCTTTAATTGCTCCAATTTCATTCCCTCCGTTTGCCATGCTAAGACCGACGACAACGCGTCGGACTTCTTTCCTTTCTTGCAGCAACGAGCACGGTCCAAGCCCTGTACTAGGCGTCGGCTTTTCCTTCCCGGTTCCTGCCCGAGACGGCCATGATGCAGCCGCAGCCGAGGTAATCCCGATCGGCTCCCAAGAACAAGGCATCTTCCGGGCTTGTTGCCCCCGAGTCTCTTCGGTCCCTGCCGGCCGGACGAGGCTCCACGACATTGATCTGATCATTGATCTGATCCACGCGCCCATGCTGCTCCTGACATTGTTCTTGAAGAAATCTCCCTTGAGTCGATGGCCCTGCATCGGCTTTCATGTCCTTAAGTCGATGCCTGCTGCATCGGCTGTGTTCGAAAATTTTCGAATTTTCACTTTTTGTTTTTTTTTTTTTACAGCCGACCTGTGCATCGGCCCCCATATCTCAATACCCGTCAACAAAAGATGAGATGCTTCTGTTGTATACCCTCATATTTCCATATACCTGGCCCCCCCGAGCCGATTCTGTCAAGAAAATTGATGGTATCGGCTCGTTGGATAACATGTTGAACCCGGGCAGAGAGGTAGGTGAGGACAATTTTGGCCGATTGCTTGGAATCGGCCTCCACGTTGCTTGTTCGTTGAAGGTTTTGTAAGTTCCCTTCGTAAATTTTTTGGGGCCGATCACAAGGATCAGCCTCTCCTGGTTTGCCCATTGGTTTGGTCTTGCTACTTGGTCGGGCTGGATGAAACCAACCCAACCTCTGACTTGATGCGCCCGCTGTCGTCCACCTTGTGTGCTCCGTAGAGTCGTGGAGCGCTACGCTCTGTCGGCAAGACGAGTACCATGTTTGTGCCAGCCGATGTCTCATCATCGGCTTTCCTCTCGTTTAGGGCGCCACTCCATTTTCCGTGGACGACCCTCTTCATCCAGGGTTCGCTGAACCTTTGCAGCCGGATCGGGCCGTGCCTTTCTTAGCGTATGCGGGTACAACCTTTCGGCTTCCTCCAAGCCGCGCAATCGCTGAACCCTGTGCTTACGGGAACGGCTGAGTCCGTCGGGGCACCACCTTGGCCGGTGGTACCTGTCTTCTTCCACTTCTCCCTCGTCTTCGAATCTTCAAGATCTGCCCAACGAGGTGACTCGGCGCGTTTGCTTTGTGGTGGGAGAGGCCCTAAGCGCTCGAACACGGACACATTGGCTGCCTCCTTCTTTTCGACTGCATTCGGGCAATTGCCGATTGTGGGCAATCGGCTCATTCTCGAATCCCAGCGAGTGTCCGAAGAAGGGGCAGTCCCAATGCCTGGCGTTGTCGTCTTGCTCCCTTGATGCTTCCGTGGCATAGCGCTCATGCTCCTCCTCATCGTGATCCTCGCCGACGATATCTTCTCGGCTTCTCTAGCCAAACGATCTTCTACTGTAATAGGGTCGCCGGCGTTGACCATACCGATTAACATATTTGTTGAGGAGGTGATCGAGAGGGGTCGCCGATATCTTATATTCTTCACCTCTCCCTCCGTGACGTAGCGCTTGCCATCATGACGGAGCCGATCGCATGGAGCGGCCTCATCCGTATCCTTGCTCGTGAGAGCAGCTGCCCTCATCTCCATCTTTGCCGGAGTGGTTTCCGGGCCCTACCATGTTGATGCTCGAACGAGGGGCCTGGCCGGCAACTTTCGGGGTAGGTGATTCCTACCATGTTAACGGCGGGGAAGGGTTGGGTGTCGACCTTCATGGCGTACTGGTTGAAAATTAGCCGCCCCTTCTCTATCGCCGCTTGGATGTGCCGACGCCACACCCGGCAGTCGTTGGTGGCATGGGAAAGCGAGTTGTGGAATTTGCGGTACGGCTTTCCGTTTAGCTCTTTCGCCGTGGGGAACTTGAGACCTTCGGGAACCGTCAACTCGTTTCTCCTTGAGCAGGAGGTCGAAGATTTGTTCGGTCTTGGTCACGTCAAAATCAAATCCCCGGGCGGCCCCGGTGGCTTTACCCATTTGCAGAGTCACAGGGGTTCCTCCCCGAGTCCACTCAGCCACTTGCTATCTCTTGGCCTCCCGCAGAGCACTTCATCCTCCTCCGTATCGACCATGACTACTGCACGCTTGAACTTGTCTTGGTACAGGTCGGGGTGGCGCTGTTCATATGCCGATAGTTTCTGAACCATGTGCGCCAGTGAGGGATAATCTGCTTGGGAGGCCATGTCCTTGAGTTGTGTTGCAAGGCCTGCTACTGCCAACTCGATCGCTTCCTTTTCAGTTATACGAACCGAATAACATCGGTTCCTAAGATTCCCTGAAGCGCTGGATGTATTCTGTCACCGTTTCCCCGCGCTTCTGACGTAATTGTGCTAGATCGGCAATGCCAGACTCGGAAGCTTCTGTATGGTATTGCATATGGAACTGTTCTTCCAATTGCTTCCAAGACTGGATGGAGTTTGCTGGTAGAGAGGTGTACCATCCAAAAGCCGATCCCGTGAGGGACTGTGAAAAGAGCCTCACGCGTAGCTGATCCGACACTGAAGCCGGTCCTAGTTGAGCCAAATATCGGCCGACGTGCTCGATGGAGCTGGAGCCATCTGATCCACCGAATTTGGAGAAGTCGGGGAGCCGATATTTTGGTGGCAGCGGGATCATCTCGTAATCGTCGTGGTACGGCTTGGAATAGCCGACCGCCCTTCTTTTCGGCATCATGCCGAACCGGTCTCTCGGCATGGTACCGATCCGATCCGCCGTGCTGGCCGTAGGAGTTGCACTCCGAAGATTCGCCGGGGTGGCGTACTTGGCCTGCCACGTTTGCTTTTCCAGCTCCGAGCCAGCCTGCGGGAGCTGGGCTCGGGAGTTTCGTCGGTGTGGCGTATTTAGTTAGCCACGTCCGCTCTGTCGCCGACGTTCCTCCTGTCTTCGCCGGAGTCCCCGATGTTGTGGCCTGGTTTGTGAGTGCCCGGTCACCACAATCCGGCACATACATGCATGCGTACCCATGAGGGATCTCCTTAGGCGCCTCCATTAAGAACCGGTAGTCACCGGGGTCGCCACCAATTCCGTAGACGAGGAATGCCGGTGTAGTCGGCACTTCAGCAGTGCTGCCAACGCAAATGGCAGCGGTGGACGGGACCGGAATGGCAATTCTCCTTGATGCGTCCCGAGAGCTGGTCCTGACGGCGAGTACTGGTGGCTCATGATCTCCTGGATCACGCGCGGAGCGACACGCTCCAGGCACGTTAACCAAGTTCTCAGAGTGGCGGTGTAGCGAGTGAGCCACCGGGTAGTTGATCTCCCGCCGCGGACCCCCGGTGCGTTCCTCCGACGGGGAAGAAAGGTCTATCCCATCGAGTGCACCTTCCGGTGAGAACCCCTTCCATCCGATGCCACCGGAACGGGTTCTCCGAAAAGAGCCGATGAGGTCGGCTTCGAGGGTAGCCTTGATCTCATTGTATTGCTTCTTGAGGTCGTCGGGCGGATCCTCGTAGGTGACCGGCGTGCCGTCCGCCATCTCGGATGTAGATGGCGATGTGGTTGATGTAGACGATCGTCCCACCGGGCGTGCCGGAATGTGTTGACTGCCAAAACCCACCGGCGGGCAGCGGCCTTGTCAACACCTGTAGAGCCGGGGGAGCCTAGAGCTGCGGCTGGCTGAGACCCCTCCGAGCGACGGCCCGCAATGCTCTTCCGGTCACACGCGGCGTTGCGAAGTGCAAGGGCGTGCCACCTGACCTATACCTGGTCGGGAAGGTGATGAGATTGCCTCGCTTAGTTTCCTGCAGGGCATACATGTAAACGTTAAATACGAGCCTCGATCGGCTCTCGGGTTATCCCGTGAATCGGCTCAAAGAGCCGATCCACCCATGATCCGTACGGGGTGTACGAATACTTGGTGGTCCCGCTTGATCAAGATGAAGCTAATGAGATCTACGACGATTTAGGGTTTTCACCACATAATCGGATCATCCTACTCCAGGTTGGGCCGGATGGCCACGCACGGTGCTCGTAAGCCGATCCTAAACAAGGCCGGAAAACCAACATGAAGTTGATCCTAGGAACATCCCGTTTAGGACTTGCGAACGCCACCCTACGTGCCACAGGATCCTCCCCCTTTGTAAGGCCAAACTATTGCGAGATATTAAACTAATCCTTGTAGAACAAGGAGCAATCGTAACGGATCAGATCTACTAAATAATGATCAAGCGGGGTGCCGCCCCCACACCGGGATAGGCGTGAGGACGGCTAGATATGCAAGGGTTGCACTACGTAAGCATGCTTAAACGAAGAACAATGCTAACCCTAACACATCTAATGATAACTACGTTGCTCGCCATCAAAAGCGCTTCAAGTACGAGCAACGCATGAACAACGTGGGGCTTGTGCTGCCTAGATCGCAAGATGCGATCTAGGCAGCATGTCGCTTACCCGATAGAAACCCTCGAGACGAAGGAGTTGGCGATGCGCCGAGATTGGTTTGTTTTTGGGGTTGAACGTGAGTTGTTGTTTATTCCATAAACCCTAGGTACATATTTATAGTCCAGGGGACTTTCTAATGTGGGCATGCACTAAACCGTGCACGACTCGGATTCTATCTCTTATAATAAACTACTAAGTAAAGATACACGGGCAATTCAGCCCAAGACCCTTCGTGCCAGGCCGCCTTAGAATCCTTTCACAGGTAATCAGCACAAGCCCGGCCCACCTCTGGATTCGTCTAAAATCTGGTGATAACATGTACTCACAAGGATGAATATATTGACATAAATCATCAATTCATGAGGTCAAGGCAATGATGGAAAAGAATAGAGGAGTGAGATAGATATGATGAAATATAAGATGTGCAAGTGTTGCCATTTGAAAGAGAGTTTAATTGAAAGGTATGGGACACACCTCAATTGTCTAGAGACAATTGGGAATGAACTCAAGTGAAATGGAATTTTGAAGATGTTGAGAGAAAACTAGTTGGAACATAGGAGCTCAAAATATTCTACTTACTTTCTCAAGTTAGGTAGAGTTTTTCTCAAATGTAAAATAATCAAGAGGGAAACAAGAAATGGTATAGGTACCATAAACAAGCTTTTTGTTAAAACAAAGCAAAATAGAAATAATGTTTTATAAATCAATACTTGGTAGAAATGGGATGAAAAACAAAACCCATTTCAGTTCCTTGTTTTCTTTGAAGAGAAATCTTGGAAAGTTTTAATAAAACTAGAAGTAGTTTTGTGATCAAAACTAGAGTAGGAAAACTGTAGGATTTTTGAGGAGGGAAACTAATTTAGGGAGGAGTGTTCTCAAGGGTAGATGGTGGCTACAAAATGTATCCATCATTCCCACTCTTGGTTTTGTGAAGATTAAACTTGAATAAAAACAAGAGGTAAAAGTGAAGGAAGTGATCTAGAGTTGAATCATTGGATAGGGTATAAGATCAAGTTGAATATAAGTGATGCAAGGGTAGAATGAGACATGCAGGATGTGGAAATTGAAGAGGATGTTGCATAGATGAGATCCATGCATTGAAGTCAACAATAACAGTTGTGGGTGCTTAGAGATCAATTGCCAAAGTCTGGACATTTTAAGCCTGTCAACACAGATGGTCGACATGGCCTCAAAACCAACAAGGATGAGTGGGTACAAGAGAAGGATGTGATGAGGGGTAGATGATCCCAAGTTTTGAATTAAGGAAGATTGAGCTATCTTGTACTACAAAGAGAAAATCAAGATGTCACACTCATGTTGCCATCGGGGAAGAGTTAGATGTAGTAAGAAGGAAAACAACTTTTCCTAGGACACACATGTGTTTTATTAGGTGAGTTGTTTGTTTTACCACTAGAGGTGTTGTTCTAGGAGATGGCTCAAGACAAAACTCAACAAGAAATCAAGTCAATACATCTACCAACATATCAAGGCAATTCATCATAACAAACAGATCAAGGCAATTCATCTTAACAAACAGATCAAGGCAATTCATCTAAATTAGTCTATAGAAAAAGTTTTTGTTCCCCCTGATTTTTGAAATAAGGACAACTAATCAAGGTTGAAAAAGTTGGGGTGTTACAGATCTTCCACCCTTAAAATAATCTCGTCCCGAGATTACCGAGTGTAGAACTAGAGGGGTTATAAAGTTTAACCAAAGTCGGACTCCATTCTTCTCGTAGACGTGCTGTTGTAGAGAAAGTCGTTTGCTTCATCTTCCGGGAGACATGATGGATTTCGGCCGATGGCGAGCTTCATGAAGAGGTTGACTACTCCATGCGGGTGTTGGATCCGTAGCTTCTTCACGATCCCGGCGGAGGTTCAAGATTCTGGGAGAGTTAGTGCACCCAACGGCGCTTGAGCAGGGCTGAAAACCTTTTTAGAGTTAGCTTGATTTTAGTGGGAGACGAAGTCTTCCACCCTTAAGATTTTTCATCGGGTTCTCGGAAAAACTCAAAGCTTCGCCTTGTAGTTCGTATCGGGGCTTCGGAAGAAGTCATCGGTCTTCCTTGTTCAGCTGAAGAATCTTCGGGGGCGACGTGCAGACCACCACTTTAAGAGGCACTCACGGTGTTAGCTGAACCATATGGGACGCGCGGCGAGTTAGAAAGTTGAAGAAACGCCTGGTTGGTACCCATATGAAGCAGCAACAGGGGTCGTCGAAGACAATCTTCAGCTTGAGGGTCAGTGCTGATTTCAGTAACAACTAAGAAGTTAGCGGGTAAACTACGCCTAAAGTCTTGAGTCTTGGAGTATCTTCAGAAGCTTCATTTGATGAGGACCAGATGAACCATGTGATGTAGCTCGGCTTTGACGATATTGTTCTCTCAACTTGTTAGACGGTGTGTTCGAGGGTAGTTTCAAAAAGATATCCTCGCGGTTAGTGCGAGTATACTCCAAAGTTAGACCAAGTTAGCATGTCTTCTCGTAGAGGTGCAGTCACTCTTGAAGGTAGGGCTTCTTCTTTCTTGGCGTAGTGGAGATGCTCCAGCTGATCTTGAAGGAAGTCAGCATAGATAGGGGTCGGGTTAGTTTTCTTGACGGTTGAAAAACAACTTCCAACGGATTTAGAGTTAGAGTCTTTCGTTAGTCTACCCAATTTAACTAATAGTTAGCAATACATCAGCGAGGCAAACTTTAATCCTATCATAGCATGTGACACCCATACAACCATAACCAGAGACACAATACCACTAACAGAAGCTACTGGTATTTTTCCTAGATGCACAGTAACAAAACAAGATCAACACAATTGGAATCATTCAAAAATATTTGTTTTTCAATTTTTGAGACTCAAAATACTAACCAGAAACAGTGATCAAGTTTTATTTATTAAAAATCGCACAAAAATCCTAAAAATACAAGGTCAGTGGCGTCTGAAAGATAATTTCATACTGGTTCTAGTGCAATTGGAATCACATCAATCGGAGCTACCAAACTATTTTTATTAGCAAAACAGTACACTGGCAGATTTCCATTTTTAATTTCTGTTTCACAAATTTCCAACAATTAAAAAGGGCGGGAACGTCTAAATAGCAAGACATACATGCACACAGCAAACAAATACAAACATTCAAGGCAGCACACTAGGGAACCACAAGCAATCATCAAACCAGACATGGTACTCTAAGTACCCAGCAATTCCTAATGCGCGGGGGTAGCTCAATCAAAGCGATTGAGTTTGTCCTATCCATCCTATTGGTTTGGGGGCTGGTCACATATGTTGACGTCTTCATATCATTAGCATCAGCTTCAACTTGGATCCTTGTAGCAGTTGGTGGTGAAGGGGCCGGGTGTTGAGTCGTTGATGTTGAGGCGGAGGAGAAAGCTGCGTGGAACTTCTAGTCTCGACATCCCGGAAACATGAGGTCTTCGAAGAGGTAGCTGTTGAGGTGCTTCTAAAGTAGAGATCTTCTCGTGGCTGGCCTAAAAATAACTAGTCAAGAAACGGAGGGCTTGATCCCTGACGACTGCAAAAAGTGCGAGTCCATGGAGGAAGAAGGTCAGCTCCTTGACAGACTTTGGTGACAACCAAAGGCATGATCTTATTATCTCTTTATGTGCAGGACTAAGTCGGCGTCCGATCTTCAATAGTTGTCGTTGGGGATACGTGAAACTTCATAAAAGGTTGATCCATCTTCGACTTCGAGTCTCCGGTCTGAGTCGGGGACATCGTCCAATATGTAGGTTTGAAGTGGATGAGACAATAGGGAAAGAATTTTCAAACCTTTTTATAACGCGGAGAGATAAGAATTTAGAAGCTTTGAATAAATAAAAGGAGTAGAAGCTATACTTTCGATTAAAGAAACAATTTCTTTCATAAATAGTTTTTCCCAAGTAATTGTTTTTCTAACTAACGTCCATGCTAACTAAGGTCTCCTACAGTCAGGATAGCTCTGATACCAGCTCTGTGGGGACCCCGGACTAGCAGTCCGAAATTCCCTGTTATGTATACAGTTCACGATCCCATGATCAGTGCGCCGTGAACACATAACCGAACTGATATCAAATTACACCATCCATTACAAAGCGGAATAAGAAAATTACAATGAGGTCACATGACCATTGCTTACATAATAGCCTCGAAGGGCCTAGCTAAACATCAGAGTAGCAACATCACTTCAGCAGCGCAGTACCCAAGTCATCTGTCATAACCCTACAGGCAACTGACTGGGAAGACGTTCCTAGCTCGCATAGACGTCGCCAACTCCTTCTTCATCTGTCGAACTCCTTCAAGTCTGGCCAAGTAAATAGCCGAGGGACAAAGCCGTGAGTACATTTGAATTGTACTCGCAAACCATCAAGAAGGTGATAACAATTCTAACTAAAGAAGACAAGAGAGGAAGAGTAGTTTCTCTTGTGGATATAGCATGTGGAAGAGAAGAGATGTTTTTGGTGGAGATAGCATCCCAACTTCTCAATCGAAGGGGACACTCCAAGAATTTATCTAAGACATCTCTATATCTCTATTGAAGAAGAGTTCCTCTACATGAAAACACTAGGAAGGGTCACCCCATTTTGTTTCATTTTCCTCAACCATCTCCACATGGTCGGCACAACATCTTTCCCGTACCCTTCCGGTACTTCCAACACACGCATTTCCTTTGGAAATCATTTTCAAAACCAAAACTCGACACGGCTCGGTAACGGCCATCCCAACCGTCCATGACCGCGGACGCGGCTATTCGAATAGTTTTAACTCTGCAGAGTGTGCGCACTTTCCCCACAAGAACCGATAAATCCGCCGGGATCATCCCCGGTTCGACATACAAAAGTATGCGAGGCTCGGATAATCAGTCATAGTCCTTCGCCTGTCTCCCTTGACAAGAGTCCTTCCCTGCGGGCTTACCCCTTCCCGGCACCCCGGCAGCATACCTCCTTTTGAGCGTATCTCCGGCGCCATGACGAGAAGACCCTCGCAATCGTCCGGCTGCAAGTTAATGCGGTGTATTGCCTCCTTCGGAGCGCAACCCGGTGTCAGAGGTCATCGTGACCCTCCTAGAGAGTTGTGAAGGTGTCTCAAGTCAATTTCAACAAACTACATACTAAGCCCGTACCCACTTTGGATAATGTGGTTGCGCTGTGTAATTGTTCCGGGCGAATACAAAGAACCATGTGTCGTTTTTCTCAAAAACCCAAGTCACACCCACACTTTCCTCTTTCCAACCATCTTTGTCAAGATCCTTTTCTTTCATAAACCATACGCTTGGGTAAGGTTGCCTCACCCAAGGTTTTCATAAACATTTACAACAAGGTAAACCTTGAGGGGTTCCCAACCTATAGTTTCATGAGTTGAACTAGTATTGCACTACGGCCGAGATGAGAGTCATCCCGCCATAGATGAGGTATAAAGGGGTAGTGGAGTGGATCATACTTGCTTAAGGTAAGCATGTATTATGACAACACAAGGAGGAATATACTCTCAGATTTGTGGTGCTAACTACACAACTTAGATAGTGGAGTGTCACTATCCAACATATTCTCCAAGATGGTACACGGCATACTCCTCTCAAGTTGAGAATACACCAAGATCATGACATTGATACCTCTATACTACAAAGGGGGTGGGTGTGGTGTAAGTTACTATCTTGAGATGGAACATGCTCAAGTTGAGCATACAAGATAACCAAGTGGGATAGCACGGCCATGTTACCATGCATCCCATAACACAAGGACAAATAGTGGAGCATCACCACTAGGGAGTACCCCACTTGCAATCACACATAGATGACATAAATAGAGATAATAACACACATAGAATGAAGGTGCTTTGAACATCAACAAATGACATCCAACTAGACACCGGATCAGAGATCAAAAGATGGCTTGCCTTGGCTTATTTGTCCCCGGACTTCTTCAGCTCCATCAATATAAGAATCCCAATAACATAAATAAAATCCTCGTCCGATTCCACTTCTTCTTCTTCTCCGGAATTGTTCGCATCTATCGCCGGAAAATATAAAAGGAACACAATCAATCATATTGCATCAACAAAACAAACATGCAACACTCAACAATCAATAGCTAACCACTTTACTAAGGGCTAATATACGAAATACTTATAGATACTACAAAGCAACTAAAAGAAAACCCCATTTATTTACCTAGTGAAGGTATGGGAGTGCCACGACTTAGCAATTGCCTCTCTAGATATCACCATGGCACAACTAAGTATCCCCTGGTAGATAACATCATAAAGAGGACAAGAGCATTAGTTTGGCATCACAAACATTCACAATACAATTTCAAACATTTTTGGAAAAGTAGAAAACAGTTTTCCTAACATAATTTGTTCCCATAACACTACAACCAAAATAGGAAGCAAACCATAATCCACATCATTTGAAAACTCAAGCTAAACAAAAGAGCTAATGTTAAGTTGCAGAGGTTTTGCTTTGCAAGCATAAAACAATGGTTGCCCATCTCTACCAAAAAGAGTTGGTCAAGAGTTTTAAATAAACCGAAAGGTTTTGCTTCAACAATGCATGTCACACATAAACATTACTAACAGTAACAAATATGTATGAACAGAGACTAAAAATATTTTTCCTATATAGCCAGTACTAATACAAGACTAACCCAATTGGAATCACCCAAAAATATTAAACCTACAATTTTAGGAATTTCTTTGAATCTGACTGTACAGAAAACAAGATCTGTAAGCCATAAATCGTAGAAAAATCCTAAAAATATGAGGCCACTGGAATTTGAAAGGTATTTAAACATAGATGCATACACAATTGAATTTGGGTTCAAATTGTTTCTGAAACTCTCACAAATGGATTGACAAGATTACTGCATGTCTATACCATTTGCTTCACCTCTGGAGTTACAGAATATATAAAGGTTTGAAACTTGTTTGAGATGATTAAGAAAACATTTAGTAATCCTACAGAAGTGGAATCACTCAATTAAGTTCAAAAATAGATTTTTGATGAATTAAAAGCTAACAGCCATGTCTGCAGAACATACAGAACAAGTTTAATTCATCACAAATCATACACAAATCATAAAAATATGAGGTCTGCTGCATCTGAAAGGTATTGAATAGGTGGTTCTTACCCAGTTGGTTTCATTCAAAAATTCGTCTCCAAGCTCCTGGTTTAATTCGACAAAGTCAGATCTGACCAGATCTTGATCTGTGAACCATTTCAGTTTCAGGAGGTCAATCGAAGTGAAACCACCGCCAAAATGAAGGTACTGAAGAGGGCTTTCACCCACAGTTGAGTTTTCTCAAAAAGGTTTTGTAAAACGGGAGAAATCTAACAAACAGTGATTCTGCATGTTTTCAGTACTTTATTTACCATGCAAAATCCGTAACGAATTTGAGGATGAGACCAACGCCAAGTTGTAGATCTTTTAAATACCTATCTGCGGAACTTTGAATCACTCGATTTGGATCTGCACACGAGATTTGGCGGATTTTACAAGTTCGTACCAGGATCTGAAACAGCAAGATACAGAAATTACTGCAAGGTTTTGGACGAACTTTGCTCAAGAACTTCAGATCTGAGGATAGCTCAAGCTTCTCCATGCTTGGACCAACATGCACCTGCATCAAGATCCAATCTTAGCAATGTAGGAAGAGGAAGAGGAGAGAAAACCATCTAGGGTTGGGGAGAAGAGAGGGAGAGGGAAGCTCTCATGGTGAGGGGAAGCTTGAGGAAGGAGGGAGTTGCATCTTGGAGAGGTTTCCATGGCCATGGCCGGCCATGGTTGCTAGGAGGAGCAGCATTTCGTGGTGGAGGAGAGGAGGATAGTGTGAGGGAGTGGAGAGTGAAGAAATTGAGCAAAGGGGGAGGTGGTGGCTGGCCAAGGGGGTATTTATAGAGGGAGAGGGGTGGCTGCCTCCTTTTTCATTGGCCAAGGAAGGTGGCTGCCCATTTATTGATTGGAGTAGTTGGGAGGCAATGCTTGCAAGAGAAGAAAGTGAGGAGAAACATGGCTGGCCGAATTTGTCATGGCCGGCTCCATTCTTGCCAAGCACAAGTGAGCAATGTGAGAGAAAGGCACAACATCAATGTGTATAGACAAGGTATGATGTTGAGAAGATAATATCAAAGAGTGACTTTGATAATGATAAAAATAGGAGTAGATACATATAGATAAAAATGAGTATGAAGGTGACATGTGCCATGTGCCATGAGAATAATCTCCACCACTTTGGTTGAGACCAACTTAGGATGAAGATAGTTCCCAAGGTATAGTTGATGATTAGAGGTTTACATTAGAATTCAAAATTGAAAGAATTGGGATTCACCACATGGAACAATGCATGAGCATGCCAAGGTAGATGGGTGGTGATGGTGGTTTAGTCAATGATAGAGCAAGATTAAGAGAGATGGTGAGTGAAGTATTCATGTACTCACAAGGATGAATATATTGACATAAATCATCAATTCATGAGGTCAAGGCAATGATGGAAAAGAATAGAGGAGTGAGATAGATATGATGAAATATAAGATGTGCAAGTGTTGCCATTTGAAAGAGAGTTTAATTGAAAGGTATGGGACACACCTCAATTGTCTAGAGACAATTGGGAATGAACTCAAGTGAAATGGAATTTTGAAGATGTTGAGAGAAAACTAGTTGGAACATAGGAGCTCAAAATATTCTACTTACTTTCTCAAGTTAGGTAGAGTTTTTCTCAAATGTAAAATAATCAAGAGGGAAACAAGAAATGGTATAGGTACCATAAACAAGCTTTTTGTTAAAACAAAGCAAAATAGAAATAATGTTTTATAAATCAATACTTGGTAGAAATGGGATGAAAAACAAAACCCATTTCAGTTCCTTGTTTTCTTTGAAGAGAAATCTTGGAAAGTTTTAATAAAACTAGAAGTAGTTTTGTGATCAAAACTAGAGTAGGAAAATCTGTAGGATTTTTGAGGAGGGAAACTAATTTAGGGAGGAGTGTTCTCAAGGGTAGATGGTGGCTACAAAATGTATCCATCATTCCCACTCTTGGTTTTGTGAAGATTAAACTTGAATAAAAACAAGAGGTAAAAGTGAAGGAAGTGATCTAGAGTTGAATCATTGGATAGGGTATAAGATCAAGTTGAATATAAGTGATGCAAGGGTAGAATGAGACATGCAGGATGTGGAAATTGAAGAGGATGTTGCATAGATGAGATCCATGCATTGAAGTCAACAATAACAGTTGTGGGTGCTTAGAGATCAATTGCCAAAGTCTGGACATTTTAAGCCTGTCAACACAGATGGTCGACATGGCCTCAAAACCAACAAGGATGAGTGGGTACAAGAGAAGGATGTGATGAGGGGTAGATGATCCCAAGTTTTGAATTAAGGAAGATTGAGCTATCTTGTACTACAAAGAGAAAATCAAGATGTCACACTCATGTTGCCATCAGGGGAAGAGTTAGATGTAGTAAGAAGGAAAACAACTTTTCCTAGGACACACATGTGTTTTATTAGGTGAGTTGTTTGTTTTACCACTAGAGGTGTTGTTCTAGGAGATGGCTCAAGACAAAACTCAACAAGAAATCAAGTCAATACATCTACCAACATATCAAGGCAATTCATCATAACAAACAGATCAAGGCAATTCATCTTAACAAACAGATCAAGGCAATTCATCTAAATTAGTCTATAGAAAAAGTTTTTGTTCCCCCTGATTTTTGAAATAAGGACAACTAATCAAGGTTGAAAAAGTTGGGGTGTTACAATTGTGGTGGCGGATAGTTCTTGAGGCCCAAACTTAGCTCTAGTTGGTGAAGTGCTCCGACAAGTTGTGCGTTATATCATGGAGCGAATTGGCGAGGTTGATCATGTTGTCGATGGAGCCTCTAAGAGAGTAGACATCATTGTACGTGGTGTAGGGGTTTGGTGCTGGAGCCTCTTGTTCCGGCTGCCATGCTTATTCTCCTACTTCATCCTCTTTTGGTTCCTCGAGCTCATTGTCGATCTCCACTTGTTCCTCCTACTCAACATAATGTATTCGTCCATCGTCTATAGAGAATAGATTGTTAGGAAAAGGAGTGGGCAACCTTCCAGGAATATGAATAAATAAACTCCTTGTTTCTTAAGGACCATGCCAACAACTCTAAGAATGCGAAGTGTGATACGTCTCTCATCGTCCAAAGGTTGAAGGTTACCTAGGTTAAGACCAAGGGCAATGACGAGAAATGTTGCAATGTCTCCGCAAGTGTGATGATCTTGATAGTCGAGGTTGAAGAGAAGCATAGAACCCAAGTTTGGTGTGTACATATTTGAAACTGTCAAATATGGTTTCTTCAACTATATTACGTGTGGAGCCCTGAAGCTATCTTGGCTTTATGTTAGAAATTAGTCTAATGCTACTTATAGTTTTGAAGGTACATGACTGAAGTTGGTTACACACAAGTGGTGCACCATTTTTTTCCTTTTTTGGATTCATGAAAAAGATTATTCATATGTACCGTAATTCATCCATTGTACTTTATGAAGTTTTATTTAGATCCCCATGAAAAAGTCAAGAACCTTGGAATGGCAGACAATCACAGCTTCATTCATTAAAGGGAACTTGGACTCTCTCTCTCCCCGCTACAGTACTGGAGAGGGCGATTTTTCAGCGACACCGGTCGAACCACCTCACCGGCGCAGATCTGCTGGTTCCCCTTCCCTCCGCCGCCGCTCCGGCGGCGGGAGGGTGGGGGAACCCTGGTTCTCGCCCGTATATAGCGTAGGTTTGAGTGGTACTTCCCCCGGCGGTGTTGTGGAGGCGGCGAGGCTGTCGGTGTGGCGTATGAAGGCGGTGGGTTTCCTCTCTGGTGGCGGCGCTCCGACAAGCTCTGCTGCAGATCTGCTGCCTGCCGCGTACTCCGTGCTCTCTGGAGCTGGTGTGCGCGTTATCCCTCCACCGGGATCCGACGAGCGGCGGATCTGGGATTATGAGAATAAAGAAGATGGTGCTATGTTGTTGCAAGGCAATGGAGACGAAGGTGCAGGGTGGAGGCTCCGTGGAGCTGAGGATTGTCGACTTCCCGTTCGTAGGAGGGCTCCTTCTGTTCCAAGTCATCAGGGAAGGAGTAGCGGCGGCGCGCCGGCAGCACGGCCTGTTCTTCTCCGTCTGCGTCGGGGTCATGTAGGACTTCTTTGTTATTTCTGTTTGTTTCTGGATCTTTCTGTATTGGACCTTGTTGCAATATAGTTCATCTTCTCCTCGCAAAAAAAAGATCACAGCTTCATTAATTTTCTCATGAAAAAAAGCTTTCTATCTATGGTGTACAATGGTACCTGACAACAGTTCTTGATAGAGAACATACTAGACATTTTAGATTTTGAAGCAAGCATATAACAAATAACGGCGTTGCTAATTCTCAATCAACTTATTTCTCAGTCAACTTCTAAACCATAGGACTGCACTGTGATTTGTCCTACCATGATTTGCAACATGAGTTGCAAACTTGCAGTTGAGATTTTTATCGTTGTAAATGGGGTTGCAATTGAGAATTAAAAATCCGAGCCGTTGGATTGCCACTTGATTCATGTTGTTCATGAGTTCCAACATGGGGTGTGTTACGTGCGATGTACTAGCCGATGCAACGACTCAAGGGGCCTATACGCGTACTGATGGGTCATGATCATTTTTTTGATAAATTGCGAAACTCAGGACTCAAACTCGAGATCCTGAACTCTGAAACCATGTTAAGTAAGAGGCACTAGCCAACACAACCAAAAGTCTGAACTATAAAAATGGCTAGCAGCGGAAAAGTCCCAGTTAAACCTGGGTGCACGTGAACCCAGGTGGGAAATGCATTTTCCAAATATTAAAAAATTCTGAAATAAAAATAACGGGGTACGTATGCATGTTCCATGTGTGCGTAGAAAGTTTTCGCGGAGAAACCACTCTTTTATTGCAGAATCTAAAAAAGATAAAATACATCACATATATACTGCTATATAGCCCTGTAAAATTTCACTTTTTTGCCGAGGCAAAATAAAAGATTTTTTCGTCACGAAACTCATGTCCAGGGCACATGTTTGAGATAACCTTTGCATTCATTTTGTGTTTTGATTTTTAAAACATGTTTTTACATCACAAACGCACTTTTGAAAAAGTGGGTTCACATGCACCCAGATTTTGAAAAGCCATCCACTTTATACACACATCAAGAGGTTGCAACTACCTCTGATTGTTTCGTGATCCGTGCTACTTGTGGGTTTGCATCGTGGGTTGCAATTGAGATTCGATGACAATCACCTGATCAAGAATTAGTCACACCCAATAAATAATGCATATATAATTTAACATCCTATTACATTTAGATATTTACATATTTTGAAGCAAACAAATCAAGCTAGTGGAATATATGCTATTAACTCTTTTTAAGTGGAATGTAATTTGTTGATAAAAATATTTACAAATTTTAAATTTATCGATCAGTGACCGGGAGTGTGTTTTCCTCTCCTTTCAGTCTATGTGTTACTTCTTCTGGTCAGGATTATATATTTATTGTTTTCCTATTATCGGGATTTTACTTTTGCTCCAGATATACTTTAATTGCTTGCTCTTCACTGAGCAAATGCTGAGACTATTGGACTCCTGACAGCACGGTGTCCTCCAACCTCGTTCCAGATCAAGAACCCATGATTCCCGATGTAGTTGTAGTCATCTCCTGCTCTCTTCACCTGGCTGACCTGCACGGTGACACTGAACTTCTGCTTGCTTCCTTTGCCACCAAAAGACAGTGCTGGCGGCGTCACAGTCACCTTCATCCCTGCCGGAGCCGTCACTGACACGCTGTACTTCGCCGGTGAGCTGCCGACGTTGGTCAGGACCCTATTGAACGTCCGGGTCGCGGACATGGTTTTGTTGAGGATGACCATGAATGATGGGTAGTTGAGATCAAGGCTTGCACCGGCGGCGCATTTGGCGTTTCGCCGTCCGGTAACGGCCGTAATCTGGCGGCTGCTGTAGCGGAGGCCGCAGAGGAAGTTGACATAGTCGTCCGCCGTCGCGTCGTACACGAGGCCGGGGTCGGTGGCCTGGTTGGGGCTCACGTGGCCGTTGCCATAGTCGAGCGGAGTCCCCGGCGACCCATTCGGCATGCTGACGATGACCTTGTTGGCGTTGTCCTTGACGTAGGCCGTGGTCATCATGGCGGAGCGGATGGCCGCCGGGCTCCAGTCGGGGTGCGCCGATCGCAGGAGGGCGACGATACCGGCGACGTGCGGCGACGACATGGACGTGCCGGAGACGAGCATGTACTTGGTGAAGAGCTTCTGTGTGCCGATCTCCATGATTTCCTTGTTGGGCACCCAGGCCGCGAGGATGTCCACCCCCGGCGCGACGATGTCGGGCTTCAGGATCGTCGGGCTCATCTGGCTCGGCCCGCGGGCGGAGAAGTACGCCACGGTAGGAGCAGGCTTGACGCCGAGCTCCGTCCCGGCAAATCGGATGCTCACCTTGGGCGGCGCCTTCGTTGCCGTCACGTACTTCTGGATGGCGGCGCCGTCCGACAGGGTGACCAGCACCAGCGGCATGGTGTAGTCAGTCGGCTGCAGGAAGTCCTTCATGTTGCTCGCGGCGATCAGCCCGCGGCCGCCGTTGCTCTGCACCTCGTCCATCTGCTGCCTGATGCCCTCTCCGGCGGTGCAGAAGACGTACTTGCCGCTTATCTCCTTTTTGTTGAGGCTGGAGTATTCGCACATCTGCTTGCTCTTGTTGCCGTGCCCGTAGTAGAGGTCGGCGCCGGCGATCGCCGTGCCCACCGGGTACACCGACTTGCCATGGATGCTCCTCGTGCCGCCGCCGCTGCCGGTGTCGAGGGTGACGGTCGCCGTGAAGTCCCTGTCGATGGTCGACGCGCCAACGGTCGTGATCCAGGGCGCGCCGTTCATGATGCTGTACCCATCGGAGCCGTCATTCCCGGCCGAGCACGTCACGAAGATTCCCTTCTGCATGGCGGCGAAGGCACCGATGGCGATCACGTTAGTGTCGTAGGAAGTCTCCGGGAATCCCAGCGAGAGTGACATGACGTCGACGCCGTCGGCGATCGCGCGGTCCATGGCGGCCAGCACGTCGCTGGAGGCAGACTCCAGGGTGTCGCCCTCGAACACGGCCTTGTACATGGCCACCCTAGCCATGGGCGCGATGCCGGTGGCCGTGCCGTTGGCGTAGCCAAAGTAGCTCGCCCCCTTGACGGCGCTGCCGGCCGCCGTGGACGACGTGTGGGTGCCGTGGCCGTAGTAGTCCCTCGCGGAGTCGTAGTCGTCCGGGGCGATGGACATGCCGCTCTTCTTCAGGGCCTTGCTGAACGACCGCGCGCCGATGAGCTTCTTGTTGCACATGGAGGGGTTGAAGTCCTTCCCGGCCTCGCACGCGCCCTTCCATCTCGCCGGCACGGGCTTCGTGATGCCGGCGTCGCTGAAGCTCTCGCTCTCGGGCCACACGCCCGTGTCGACGATCCCGACGATCACGTCCTCGCCATACTTGGACGCCGGCCAGAGACTGCTACCCTCGGAGGCGCCACCACCGACGAGCCCGAGGAACTCAGGCGTGCGCGTGGTGTGAAGGCGCGCGTACGTCTCAGGGAAGACGGACACGTGCGCATCCATGCCCTGAATCTCCGCGAGCTGTGGCGCGGTGAGCACGGCGCTGAAGCCGGTCATGGCGTGCGTGTAGGTGTACAGGTGCTCCGGCGCCGCCTCCTCTTTCTTGCCCGCCAGCGACGACAGCACCGACGTGTACCAGCCCTCGTGCGTCGTGAACGGCGTTGGCATCGCCGACACGTCCATCTGCACGATGTACGGCCGCCGGTCGCCTCCCGCCGCCGCCGCCACCGACGCGCACGCCACCGAAATGAAGAAGAAGGTTACACCAGCCAGTGGCAAAGCCCGATTCATCGTGTCAGACAGATGTTTCAGCTCAGCTCAGAGCTCCGTCTTCTTCCTGCTCTTATGGACAGCACGCCAGCCTAGACTAAGGGTGGTGAGAGTGAGTGGATGTTACGAGTGGAGAGCACTCGCAGGGCGCGGCGGCGGTGGTGGCAGGCTGCCGGATACATTATATACATATTGGGTTCCATGAGAGTCGCTAGAAAACTAGCCAAGAATCTTCTAAAGATCATCGAGAGCAGAGGAAAGGAGGTGTTTCAGACAGCCGGGTCCCGTGCAGATGGGTGCCATGTTGCATTGGTCGATGTATGTATGTTGCAATCATTTGGCGTCGGCCGTTGGCTTGGCACGAACGCATAGTCGCGTTTGGTGTGCGTCCATTTCACCTTGCTTTCCTCCCACGATACCGCCGCCGTGCATAAGCATCTCCTTCCTGTGCGGTGGTCGCTTCGTTAAATCCAGTCAGTCGTGGAAACCGATAGGCGATAGGGGGCATGCTCTCAAAGTCTCCAAGATATGTTATCTTCGTGCGTGCCGCACTACTCAGCCTGTCCCTGACCGCTTTGGTATCTTCACAACAATGTTTTTCAAGAAATCATTTGTATTACATTTCATCGGAAATTCAACATCCAATAATTATTTGCTTATCTCTGGTGATATATTCGAAGAATCCTTGGTGCATATCTGGTGTGACTAATTCTTAGTTTACTGAAAACTAACTTAGTTCTCAGTAGAATGACGTCATCAAATCTCAGCTGCAACTTATATTGCAACTTATCATTAATATGAATTACGAAGTAAATCTAACGGGTTGGAGGCATTTTTTCGTAGTTGCGGCCTCACTGGTAACTGGAAATTTTCATGTGCTAGCCCACTTGCAACGAAAAGAATCTTAGTTGCAGCCCAATTTGCAACTTAAGTGCACGAACTAAGATGAAAATCGAGAACTAGCAATTCCCTATGAAATCATGTAGAATCGAAAGGGAACGGGTCCGACAACATTGTTTCCTATTTCTACCTAGCCAATGGAAGAAGACCTAAAACACAACTTCTTCGATATGATCTAAATAGTGGCCAACAATAGAAATCTAGTATCTCGACCGTCGACGCGTCCACCATGAACAGGGACTTCACGGCGATCGTCACGCTCAACAGTGGCACGAGCGACGACACGAGGGGCATCCATGGCAAGTCGGTGGTCCCAGAGGGGACGACGATCGCCGGTGCCGACCTCTACTACGGGCATGGCAACAAGAGCAAGAATATGTGTGAATAATCCATCCTTAGCAAAAAGGAGGTGAGCAACAAGTTGTTCAGAGGTGGTCGGCCAGTTGATTCGACGGCAAGTTGCGGAGGTGTGGATGCTGGTGAAAACCGTGCCCCGACTCCGGTCACGGCGGGCTATGGGGTCATTCACAGGTTGTTACCTTGTTGAAGGCATCACCTTTGCGACCCGTGTCTACTCACTTGTGCTCCTCCGGGAAAACCCTAGATCTAGGTATGCCCGAGGATCATGGCGCGTTTTATTTGGGGGGGGGGGGGGGTCATTTTCAAAGTAGTTGTTTGAAGGTGGTAGCAAGTGGTGGAGTGGTGTGTATCAGTCCGTGTCGATGGCATCGAGTCTCGACGGTAAGGCACATCGGGGACTCAGTGTCGAGGCACATTGAGGGTCATGATCTAATGGACTTGCCTGGGGAGGGGGCGTTGTCTAGCACCGAGGGTTTGCTATGCCAGATGTTTGCTCATGTTTCGCCATAGGGTGACTCAGTGATGCCCCAGGTTTCTAGCTGATGGGGCGTTCTTTGTATTTTGGGGCATAAGACCCTGATAATATGTTTCTTCACCTATTATTGTGTTTGTACGTGTTAAGTGATGCCTTCGGATTTTGTGATGCATATTTTTGGCAAATCTCCGCTAAATAAAATCTAAATAAAGATTGTATGCACATATTGATGCAGAGGCAAGGGCTTCCCCATTTTTAATTTAAAAAGAATCTCGCATAGTCTACTACTCCCTCCGATCATAGCAAGCATATAGCTGATGTAGTACAATGTAATTAATCGCGCGAGCACAGGCCCAACGATGTTTGATCGACTGTACCCATGAAATGGACTGATCGTGGAGCCGCTCAGAAAGGGGAGGAATTTCAGGGCTGAAAGGGTGCGGCAAGTTTTGCACTGCATGCCCAATAAACTCTGAAACTTCGCGTGCCGGATTCTATTTCCTGCCGACGGTGACCGGATTCTGGCCTGAAAGTGATCGGAGTTCCTCGGCATGGCGCAACCCCGGTTCTGCTCTGGACCAACCATCAGCCACCGCGAGAGAAGCTATCGACGTGGAGAGCCTTGCTTGCTGCGACCTTCAAATCAAAATAGTAGTAAATGAACACAAACCTGTGGGCACTCGATTTCCAAAAAAAAAAAAAAGTGGGCACTCCATCACATGGCAATTGGCATTCATTCTCCTCCTGTTACACTCAGCCCAGTCGAGTACTCCATCCGGTTGTCAATCTCGCAATTCGGTTGCACCAAGGAAGGAACTTCTTGCATGCGAAGTCATTGCACAATCACAATTTCCAACCATCCATCTGTCTAAACTTCATACTCATCATAAATAAATGCTACTCTCTCTGTTTGTTGTCGCAAATTCAGATATATATGTACACAAAAATCAGCGACAAAACTAATATGAAAGTAGGGAGACCTACTGTATGAAGAAGTGGAGTACAAGGGAGAAGACAACAACAAGATTGCTGGTGGCTGGAAGGTAGCCCTGTCCTAGCAAAAGTGGTATATGATTAAGCAACAGAAGAGAGGCAGCATGATGCAAAGGTGACGAGGATGAGTCTTTCATGTTGGCCGGGTAATCATAAGCGGTTGGTGTATCAGGCGTGTGCGGCTTCTTACCACTAATCGTTATGTGGAGACGATGATACAAAAGGAGAGGTGCTCGATCGCTTTGTTTCAACTTTCAAAGACGTTTATTATTAAATTAAAGGCCCGATAAAGCTCCCTAACGACCTTATCAATCAAAGATTGATGCCTACGTTTCGTTAAAGAAGAGCATTGTTTGATGTGCAATGAGTCGGCCTCCAACTGAAGGTTATCTAGAGCCCCGGGCAATTCTTGAACCCATCAAAATAGACATCGTTTGCTAACCATAAATTCATTTCATCAAATAAAATGAAATAAATTCATGAGGTCGTTTACTTGGAAATTTTGAAATTACAATTCCGAAATTCATGTTTCGCAACCACATGGAATTGTAAAATGATTTCCTAAACCTTTTTTTTTGCTGTCATTCTTGCATGAATTCATAGATTAATCCTAAGCTTGGCTTACAGCTGAACTACGTATTAGATAAAAGCAATAATTTCCCAAAGTATATGACCTTGATCTCAGAACACGTAATTAATATATTACAGAATGTCACAGGCTGAGAGTAGATGTCGGTTTTGGAGGGGCCTTGGAGATACATGCTTGAGAGCATCTCCAACCGCATCCCCCAAAGCGGCTTCCAAAGGGATTTGGTGCGCACCGGATGAAATTTCATTCCCAGTTGCGCGCCTCAAAGCCTTCTTTCATCCGACGCAGTTCAATACAGTGTCCGGCACCCCGAGCCCGTCCCCGCTCCATAGGGGACGCTCCGGGCGCGCCGGACACAATGAAAAGCGAGTCGAAGAGACACGGGCCCGACGCGTCAACGACACATAAAAATTCGACCCCCTCTCCCGCCGCGCATTTCTACCCTCCCAAAAGATTTCACCGCCTATCCCGCCGATTCATTTCTCCCTCCTGCCGTCGCTACTCTGTCCCTCCCGCCGCCGCTTCCCTCTCCCATCCATGGCGGTGTCGATAGGCCCCAAAAAAATTGCCAAGAAAGCGGCCACAAAGCCACCGGTCAATGAGACGAAACGGCGCAAGGCGCCCTTCGCGAAGCCGCGGAAGGCGCCGGATGCAAATAAGAAGCCAGAAGGCTGGACCGACGAAAGGTGGGGCCAAGACTGCCTGCGCCGCAAAATGTCGACGGCGGAGCGGAGGGCACGACAGACGGTGCAGCTGCAGAAGAACTCGTGTTGGAGATATGCCCAAGAGGCAATAATAAAATGGTTATTATTATATATATCTTTGTGTTTATGATAATGTTTACATACCATGCTATAATTGTATTAACCGAAACATTGATACATGTGTGTTATGTGAACAACAAGGAGTCCCTAGTAAGCCTCTTGTATAACTAGCTTGTTGATTAATAGATGATCATAGTTTCATGATCATGAACATTGGATGTTATTAATAACAAGGTTATGTCATTATGTGAATGATGTAATGGACACACCCAATTAAGCGTAGCATAAGATCACGTCATTAAGTTATTTGCTATAAGCTTTCGATACATAGTTACCTAGTCCTTTCGACCATGAGATCATGTAAATCACTTATACCGGAAGGGTACTTTGATTACATCAAACGCCACTGCGTAAATGGGTGGTTATAAAGGTGGGATTAAGTATCCGGAAAATATGAGTTGAGGCATATGGATCAACAGTGGGATTTGTCCATCCCGATGACGGATAGATATACTCTGGGCCCTCTCGGTGGAATGTCGTCTAATTAGCTTGCAAGCATATGAATGGTTCATAAGAGATGACATATCACGGTACGAGTAAAGAGTACTTGTCAGAGACGAGGTTGAACGAGGTATAGAGATACCGATGATCAAACCTCGGACAAGTAAAATATCGTGTGACAAAGGGAATCGGTATCGTATGTGAATGGTTCATTCGATCACTAAAGTCATCATTGAATATGTGGGAGCCATTATGTATCTCCAGATCCCGCTATTGGTTATTGGTCGGAGAGAAGTCTCAACCATGTCTACATAGTTCGTGAACCGTAGGGTGACACACTTAAGGTTTGATGTCGTTTAAGTAGATATGGTATATGGAATGGAGTTCGAAGTTTTGTTCGGAGTCTCGGATGGGATCCAGGACATCACGAGGAGGTCCGGAATGGTCCGGAGAATAAGATTCATATATAGAAAGTCACATTCCAAGTTCGGAAATGATCCGGTGCATTTATGGCAGGTTCTAGAAGGTTCTAGAAAAGTTCGGAAGAAATCACCATGGAAAGTGGAGTCCCGGAGGGACTCCACCTTGCATGGCCGGCCAAACCCTAAGGGGAGGAGTCCCAGGTGGGCTCCACCATAGGTGGCCGGCCAACCCCCCTTGGGTAGGTTTTGTCCCTTTGGTAGGTTTTGGTTTCGGGTCTTATTCGAAGACTTGGATACCAACACTTGGGGATTTCCACCTATATAATGAGGAGGAGAGGGAGGGGGCTGCCCACTCTTGGCCGCACCACCTAGGGCCCCCATGGCCGGAGCCCTACCCCTCTCTCTCTCCCCAAACCCTAGCGCCCCTCCTCCACATAATACTCCCGCAGCGCATAGGCGAAGCCCTGTGATACGTCTCCAACGTATCTATAATTTCTGATGTTCCATGCTAGTTTTATGACAATACCTACATGTTTTGCTCGCACTTTATAATGATTTCATGCATTTTCCGGAACAAACCTATTAACAAGATGCCGAAGTGCCAGCTCTCGTTTTCTGCTGTTTTTGGTTCCAGAAAGGCTGTTCGGGCAATATTCTCGGAATTCGACGAAACGAAGACCCAACATCATAATTCACCGAGACGGACCAGGACACCGAAGGAGAGTCGGAGGGGAGGCCTGGGGCCCCCAGACCATAGGCCGGTGCGGCCTGGAGGGGGGGCGCCGCCCTATGGGGTGGGACCCCCAGGCGCCCCCTTGCGCCGCCTCTTCGCCTATATAAGCCCTTGCGACCTAAAAACGCGATACCAATTGACGAAACTCCAGAAAGACTCCAGGGGCGCCGCCGCCATCGCGAAACTCCAATTCGGGGGACAGAATCTCTGTTCCGGCACGCCGCCGGGACGGGAAGTTCCCCTAGAAGCCATCTCCATCGACGCCACCGCCTCCATCATGCTCCGTGAGTAGTTCCCCCATGGACTACGGGTTCTAGCTGTAGCTAGTTGGTACTCTCTCCCCCATGTACTTCAATACAATGATCTCATGAGCTGCCTTACATGATTGAGATTCATCCGATGTAATCGGTGTTGTGTTTGTTGGGATCCGATGGATTGTTACATTATGATTAGTCTATCTATAAAGTTTGTGAAGTTATTGTTGTTGCAATCTTGTTGTGTTTAATGCTTGTCACTAGGGCCCGAGTGGCATGATCTTAGATTTAAGCTCTATACTTATTGCTTAGATTGTATCTACAAGTTGTTTGCACATGTCTATGTCCGGAACCCGAGGCCCCGGAGTGACAAAGAATCGGGATAACTGGAGGGGAAGGCTTAGATATGAGGATCACATGTTTTCACGGAGTGTTAATGCTTTGCTCCGGTGCTCTATTAAAAGGAGTACCTTAATTTCCAGTAGATTCCCTAGAGGCCCGGCTGCCACCGGCTGGTAGGACAAAAGATGTTATGCAAGTTTCTCATTGCGAGCATGTATGACTATATATGGAAAACATGCCTACATGATTAATAATCTTGATGTTCTGTCTTAATGCTATTTCAATCCTATCAATTGCCCAACTCGTAATTTCTTCACCCAACACTTGTTATTGGAGAGTTACCACTAGTGTAGATAGCCGGGAACCCCGGTCCATCTTTCATCATCATATACTCGTTCCTACATGTCATTGGAAGTAGTATCAACTATTTTCCGGTGCCATTGCCTCCGTGTTATCAGTTATCGCTGCTGTGTTACTGTTACTACTGCTCTCATATTACTCGCTGCTTTCACATCACCCCTGTTACTAGTGCTTTTCCAGGTGCAACTGAATTGACAACTCAGTTGTTAAGGCTTATAAGTATTCTTTACCTCCCCTTGTGTCGAATCAATAAATTTGGGTTTTACTTCCCTCGAAGACTGTTGCGATCCCCTATACTTGCGGGTTATCAAGACTATTTTCTGGCGCCGTTGCCGGGGAGGCATACCTCTAGTCATAAGTTCACTTGGGGAGTACACCCTACCTCTCTCTCTCTGTTTTTTATTTTTATTTTGCTTAGTTTACTTTTGTCTAGTTTATTTGTGCTTAGTTTATTTCTGTCTAGTATTATTTTGCTTAGTTTACTTTTGCCTAGTTTGTTTTTGTCTTGTTTTATTTTTCCCATATACCCAAAAATCCATAAAAATTTGAAAAACCGAAAAATTAAAAACTATTGTTATGGAAGAACCCACAACCTATTTGGAGCTTATAGAATTATATAATAATTATAGAGAATCAAGAACGGGAAAAGTTATGAGTGATGTGATAGAAAAATTGAATACAATTGCTAAAGTCTTGCTTAAACGCCATGATATAAACTGTTGCTCTAAACAGGATACTAAACATCTTAAATTTCAATGTGGCTTTAGTGAGGAAGTTTTAATTAAGAACTATAATTGGAATAGCTATATTCATTTTGGGTTCAAAGAGGTAGAACAATTTGTTTTGTTTATGGGAGCTTCTGAGATAGAATCCTTCATGGCTAAAAATTATGAAACTTGTGTTGTTTGTAAGGACCTTAAAGATTATGTCTCTTCTATCCTTAGTTTTTGCATAGAAAGTTACAGCGATAATCCTTATATCATTGATTATAAAGAGAGACTCATTAATGCACAAGAATGCACTCACAATTTGCAGGAACCAGTGGAAGAAGAAATTGATGAACCCGAAAGCTCATTGGATGAAAAAGAGGAGGAAATTGATGAACCTGAAAGCTCATTGGATGAAAAAGAAGAGGAGAGTGATGAACAAAAGGAGGGAGAATGGATTAGCTACCCATGCCAACCTTCTAATGAGAGTAACTCTTTATCTCTTACACTATTTGATTGTCCTCCATGCTTACCAAAGGAGGATGAGTGTTATGTTCCTGTGGATTCTCTTGCAATATTCCCTATGAGTAAAACTTGTGAGAATAATTATGCTACTGTTATCTATGATAATCCATGCTATTTTGATAAATCTTATGATAATGCTTTGTTTGTGCCTGATGTCAAAATGCATGGTACTAAAGAGTTTTGCTTGGCAAATGTTTATGATAAATCTCTAGATGATGGTCCTATGTTACTTAATAATAATAATTGTACTACTAATGAAAATGGGATTGGAGAGGTCTTGACTTTATCTAGGAGTCCCATATCTTTTGAGATTGATCAATCATCTCGTTACATTATTGATAAAAGTGAGTTTGAAAGTTTTGATCCCATTATTTCTGAGCTTGATAAAAATTATGTGTTTGTGGATCATGAAAGACATGCTTTATGTGATAGTTATATTGTTGAGTTTATCCATGAAGCTACTGAAAATTATTATGAGAGAGGAAAATATGGTTGTAGAAATTTGCATGATACTAAAACACCTCTCTATATGCTGAAACTTTTGAAGTTACTCTTGTTTTATCTTTTTATGCTTGTCACTTTGTTCTTCATGAATTTATTTGTGTACAAGATCCCTATGCATAGGAAGTGGGTTAGACTTAAATGTGTTTTGAATTTTCTTCTTGATGCTCCTTTTGCTTCAACTCTTATTTCCATGTGAGCATCATTAAAATCTACTGAGCCCATCTTAATGGCTATAAAGAAAGAACTTCTTGGGAGATAACCCATTTTTTTATTTTGCTACTGTTTTGTTGTGTCTTGGAAGTTGTTACTACTGTAGCAACCTCTCCTTATCTTTATTTTATTGCAATGTTGTGCCAGGTAAAGTCTCTAATAGAAGGTTGATACTAGATTTGGATTTCTGCGCAGAAACAGATTTTTAGCTGTCACGAATTTGAGTAAATCTCTCTGTAGGAAACTCAGAAAAATCTGCCAATTTTCATGCATGTTCCTCAGATATGTACGCAACTTTCATTAGTTTTGAGTTTTCTGATTTGAGCAACGTAAGTACCTCTTAAAAATTCATCTTTACTGGCTGTTCTGTTTTGACAGATTATGTCTCTGTTTTTTGCATTGTCTCTTGTGGACTTTAAGTAAGGCTTTCTAGACTTGGAGAGCTGTAGCTAATGTTTTATTGAGTTCTTGCAATGTGTCACTACAGTACTAAAGTGGATTAAAGTTTTTTGAGTACTAACCCCCCTAATGAAATTTATGAGAAGTTTGGTGTGAAGGAAGTTTTCAAGGGTCAAGAGAGGAGGATGATATATGATCAAGAAGAGTGAAAAGCCTAAGCTTGGGGATGCCCCCGTGGTTCATCCCCGCATATTTCAAGAAGACTCAAGCGTCTAAGCTTGGGGATGCCCAAGGCATCCCCTTCTTCATCAACAACTTATCAGGTCACCTCTAGTGAAACTATATTTTTATTCGGTCACATCTTATGTGCTTTACTTGGAGCGTCTGTGTGTTTTTATTTTTGTTTTTGTTTGAATAAGATCGGATCCTAGCAATCCTTGTGTGGGAGAGAGACACGCTCCTCTTTTTCATATGAACACTTGTGTTCTTCGTTTTTCATATTCATGGCGGAAGTCGAAAGCCGCAACACTTGTTGTTATTTGGATGGAAACAGAAAATGCTTCATATTGTCTTGAATAATTTGATAATTGGCAATTGTTTTGAGCTCTCAAGTAGATCATGTTTCTCTTGCATCATGTAGTTTAAACCTATTAGTGGAGAACTACCGTAGAGCTTGTTGAAATTTGGTTTGCATGATTGGTCTCTCTAAGGTCTAGATATTTTCTGGTAAAGTGTTTGAGCAACAAGGAAGACAGTGTAGAGTTTTGTAATGCTTGCAATATGTTCTTATGTAAGTTTTGCTGTACCGGTTCATACTTGTGTTTGCTTCAAACAACCTTGCTAGCCAAAGCCTTGTACCGAGAGGGAATGCTTCTCGTGCATCCAAAACCTTGAGCCAAAACCTATGCCATTTGTGTCCACCATAACTACCTACTATGTGGTATTTTTTCTGCCATTCCAAGTAAATACTTCATGTGCTACCTTTAAAAAATTCAAAACTTTATTACTCCTTATTTGTGTCAATGTTTTATAGCTCATGAGGAAGTATGTGGTGTTTTATCTTTCAACCTTGTCATTTACTCTTGACAGACTTTCACCAATGTACTAGTGGCATATCCGCTTATCCAATAATTTTGCAAAAAGAGCTGGCAATGGGGTTCCCAGCCCCAATTAATTAACTTTCATTAATAATTCTCTTCACATGTTTTGCCCTGATTCATCAGTAAGCAACTTAATTTTGCAAATAGACACTCCTTCATGGTATGTGAAATGTTGGAAGGCACCCGAGGATTCGGTTAGCCATGGCTTGTGAAAGCAAAAGGTTGGGAGGAGTGTCAACCATAAATAAAACTAAAGTACATGTGTAAACAAAAGAGAAGAGGGATGATCTACCTTGCTGGTAGAGATAACGTCCTTCATGGGAGCCGCTCTTGAAAGTCTGGTTGATGAGGTAGTTAGAGTGCCCACTATCATTCATTGACAACAACAAACACCTCTCAAAACTTTACTTTTATACTCTCTATATGATTTCAAAACTTAAAAAGCTCTAGCACATGATTTAATCCATGCTTCCCTCTGCGAAGGGCCTTTCTTTTACTTTATGTTGAGTCAGTTTACCTACTAATTTCTATCTTAGAAGCAAACACTTGTGTCAACTGTGCATTGATTCTTACATACTTGCTTATTTGCATTCATCATATTACTTTGTGTTGACAATTATCCATGATATATGCATGTTGAAAGTTGAAAGCAATTGCTGAAACTCTTATGCAAGACTTTTTGATGCCTGTCTTGAAAGTACTATTCATGAAAAGTTTTGCTATATGTTATCTATTTGTTAGCAAACTATAGATCATTGCCTTGAGTCATTGCATTCATCTCATATGCTTTACAATAGTATGATCAAGATTATGTAAGTAGCATGTCACTACAGAAATTATTCTTTTTATTGTTTACCTACTCGAGGGCGAGTAGGAACTAAGCTTGGGGATGCTTGATACGTCTCCAACGTATCTATAATTTCTGATGTTCCATGCTAGTTTTATGACAATACCTACATGTTTTGCTCGCACTTTATAATGATTTCATGCATTTTCCGGAACTAACCTATTAACAAGATGCCGAAGTGCCAGTTCCTGTGTTTTTGCTGTTTTTGGTTCCAGAAAGGCTGTTCGGGCAATATTCTCGGAATTCGATGAAACGAAGACCCAACATCATAATTCACCGAGACGGACCAGGACACCGAAGGAGAGTCGGAGGGGAGGCCTGGGGCCCCCAGACCATAGGCCGGCGCGGCCTGGAGGGGGGGCGCGCCGCCCTATGGGGTGGGACCCCCAGGCGCCCCCTTGGGCCGCCTCTTCGCCTATATAAGCCCTTGCGACCTAAAAACAGGATACCAATTGACGAAACTCTAGAAAGACTCCAGGGGCGCCGCCGCCATCGCGAAACTCCAATTCGGGGGACAGAATCTCTGTTCCGGCACGCCGCCGGGACAGGGAAGTGCCCCCGGAAGCCATCTCCATCGACGCCACCGCCTCCATCATGCTCCGTGAGTAGTTCCCCCATGGACTACGGGTTCTAGCTGTAGCTAGTTGGTACTCTCTCCCCCATGTACTTCAATACAATGATCTCATGAGCTGCCTTACATGATTGAGATTCAGCTGATGTAATCGGTGTTGTGTTTGTTGGGATCTGATGGATTGTTACATTATGATTAGTCTATCTATAAAGTTTGTGAAGTTATTTTTGCTGCAATCTTGTTGTGTTTAATGCTTGTCACTAGGGCCCGAGTGGCATGATATAAGATTTAAGCTCTATACTTATTGCTTAGATTGTATCTACAAGTTGTTTGCACATGTCTATGTCCGGAACCCGAGGCCCCAGAGTGACAACAACTAGGATAACTGGAGGGGAAGGCTTAGATATGAGGATCACATGTTTTCACGGAGTGTTAATGCTTTGCTCCGGTGCTCTATTAAAAGGAGTACCTTAATTTCCATTAGATTCCCTAGAGGCCCTGCTGCCACCGGCTGGTAGGACAAAAGATGTTATGCAAGTTTCTCATTGCGAGCACGTATGACTATATATGGAAAACATGCCTACATGATTAATAATCTTGATGTTCTGTCTTAATGCTATTTCAATCCTATCAATTGCCCAACTGTAATTTCTTCACCCAACACTTGTTATTGGAGAGTTACCACTAGTGTAGATAGCTGGGAACCCCGGTCCATCTTTCATCATCATATACTCGTTCCTACATGTCATTGGAAGTAGTATCAACTATTTTCTCGGTGCCATTGCCTCTCGTGTTATCAAGTATCGCTGCCGTGTTATCGTCATTATCTGCTCTCATATTACCGTCGCTTTCACATCACCCCTATTACTAGTGCTTTTCCAGGTGCAGCTAAATTGACAACTCAGTTGTTAAGGCTTATAAGTATTCTTTACCTCCCCTTGTGTCGAATCAATAAATTTGGGTTTTACTTCCCTCGAAGACTATTGCGATCCCCTATACTTGTGGGTTATCACCCTGCTGTAGTTCTCCATTGACACCGCCACCACGCCGTCGTGCTGCTGGGATTCTGAGGAGGATCTACTACTTCCGCTGCCCGCTGGAACGGGGAGAAGGACGTCGTCATCAACACCGAATGTGTGACCGAGTACGGAGGTGCTGCCCGATTGTGGCACCGTCAAGATCTTCTACGCGCTTTTGAAAGCGGCAAGTGATCATCTTCTGCAACAACGAGATCTAATCTTGTAGGCTTTGGAAATCTTCAAGGGTTAGTCACGTTCATCCCCTCGTTGCTACAATCTTCTAGATTGCATCTTGGCTTGGATTGCGTTCTCGCGGTAGGAAATTTTTTGTTTTCTATGCTACGAATCCCATCAGTGGTATCAGAGCCGTGTCTATGCATAGATTGGTTGCACGAGTAGAACATAATTATTTGTGGGCGTTGATGCTTTGTTGTCTTTAGTTCGAGTACTTTGCATCTTTGTGGCATGGTGGGATGAAGCGGCTCGGGCTAACTTTACATGACCGCGTTCATGAGACTTGCTCCACGTTCGATGCAACTTGTATTGCATAAGTGGCTTTGCGGGTGTCTGTCTCTCCCACCATAGTGAAGATTCAATTTACTCTTTCTATTGACAACACTAGTATCACCGTTGTGGTTCATGTTCGTAGGTAGATTGGATCTTACTCGAAAACCCTAAACCACGTAAAATATGCAAACCAAATTAGAGACGTCTAACTTGTTTTTGCAGGGTTTGGTGATGTGATATGGCCATGATGTGATGATGAATATGTATGAGATGATCATTATTGTATTGTGGCAACCGGCAGGAGCCTTATGGTTGTCTTTAAATTTCATGTTGTAGTTTTTCAAAGTAGTTGTAATAGTTGCTACATGAGGTGAACAACCATGAAGACGGCGCCATGGACCTTGACGCTACGCCGACGATGATGGAGATCATGCCCGTTGATGATGGAGATCATGTCCGTGCTTTGGAGATGAAGATCGAAGGCGCAAAGACTAAAGGGCCATATCATATCACATATGAATTGCATGTGATGTTAATCCTTTATGCATCTTATTTTGCTTAGAACGCGATGGTAGCATTATAAGATGATCCCTCACATTAATATCAAGATAATAAAGTGTTCTCCCCTCGTATGCACCGTTGATATAGTTCGTTGTTTTCAAAGCATCTCGTGATGATCGGATGTGATAGACTCAACGATTACATACAACGGGTGTAAGCCATGTTTGCACACGCGGAATACTTGGGTTTGCTTGACGAGCTTAGCATGTACAGACATAGCCTCGGGACACAGGAAACCGAAAGGTTGAACACGAGTCATATGGATGATATGATCAACATGTTGATGTTCACCATTGAAGCTACATCGTCTCACGTGATGATCGGTTTTGGTGTAGTGGATTTGGATCGTGTACCAATTAACAACTATGAGGGATGTTGTATTAAGTGGAAGTTCATTAGTAATTAAATTAAAACATGAACTAATTATCATAAACATAGTCTGAGTAGTATTTTGAATTAATTTGTAGTATTGGCATCTGTTTTCTACCAAGCGCTAGTCTTGTTATTGAGATAGAAATACTGTTAAAATTTAAAAATAAACTTTACGGACTGGTACCGTATTGTTAAAGAATTAAGAAATGATTAAGTCCTATTGCAAACTTTTAGTAAACCTCACATTGTTGATTCAAAGAAGTATGGTTTCAATTAGTACCTAAAGTTATCTTGTCTCCGTGAAACTTGAAGTTCAAATCTGTTTGAAAAGTAAGGAGCTGAAAATTTAGTTTTCGTAAATAATCAAGGTATGAGATATATGTGATATCTAAGACCTTATTGCAAGATGATAGAATATAATTTGGTGAGACTACATAAACTCATAAGTTTTATGGGAATGTACGAAGGTTGAAGACGCAAGGCGTCCCAATCCTCCAACTATTGGGGCACTAACGATATTCGCATATCCATGAAGTGATCGTCCTTAGTATGCACCGTTGCTAAAGACTCGTCGTTTCGAATACTAAGGTATAGATTCTACATGTGCATACAACGGGCGCAAACCAGATTTGCACATGCGAATACTGAGGTTAAACTTTACGAGCCTAGCATGTACAGACATGGTCTCGGAAAAGTCGTCATGATATGATGGATAAAATTATGAGTGAAATTGTTCATCATATTACAAAGTTACTAATAGTGAAATCTGAAACACTTGTCATATGATGATCAACTTCAAAGTAAGAACCTCAAGGTTATTGGTATTTGACCAACAAACCTAGAAGTTATTGAAGGTGAAGTGTTTTCTGAGAATGAGGAAAGCTAAAAGAGAAACTACAAAAGATATTTGGTAGAAAGAAAGAAAATACTAGAAAGTCTAGTTCAGGTGTATATAAATGATATACATGTTATGGATGTATTCCTTGTTTGGTCACATAATAAAATTCTTTGGTATTTGTACCATATTGGTTGGTATGAGATGTCATACAGTACAACGCAATACAAGAATACGATGGCCTAAGTAACTAATAAGGAATATGGTAATAATGCACGTCTGGAACATAATAAAGTGTTATTATGCTTGTCGTTGGCATTCTACCTAGCCCTTAGAATTTATAATAAAGAACTTAATAATTGTTATTTTGCTCTGGTCAAATGAAAACAATGAGTTGTTCAAATTATGACATTACTCCATGTACGATGGATAAGTTATTATAAATCTTAATAGTGAAACACACATACATAACACTAACGCTAAAATGCCATAAGGCAATTGATTTGAATTCCACTTATTTGTGGAACCGCTATTTAGATCATGTTAGAGAGGGACGCATGAAGGAACTCCATGCAAATGGATTTTTGGAGTCATTTGATTTTTGAATCGTTTGGCGCTTGCAAATCTTTTCTAAAAGAGAATGACTAAAATACCGTTCATAGGCCAAGAGTTGAATGGGCAACTAACTTAGTGGAAATATACATGATGATGTATGTGGTTCACTGGGCATAGTTGTGTGCGGGAGATTCTTCTACTTCATGAAAACTTCCAACAATGAATTGAGTATATAAATATGGATATATTCGATAAGGAAGAAGTTTGAAACATTTGAATGGATTCAAATAAAATTCAGCATGAAGTGGAAATCATCGTAATAGAAAAGTCAAATATATATGATTGGATCATGGTGGAAATATTTGAATTACGAGTTTTAGCGAACATCTAAGAGAGTTATGAAATTGTTCTACAACTCACGTTTCTTGGAGTATCATAGTGATGATGGAGTATCCGAGAGATATATCCAAACCTTGTTGGGTCAATGATGAGATAAAATATTGATGCTATTATATTTTTGTGAATTATGCTTTAGAGACTACCGCTTTTACACTAAATAGAGCATCATCATGATCCGTTGAAATGACACCATACAAGTTATGGCATGGGTATAAACCATAATAGTCCTTTCTTTAAATTTTGGTCTAAGAGTTTACAATCAAAATCGGATGAATGTCTTTGTTGGTTATCCCAAAGAATTGATTGGGAATTCTTTTCACTATGAAGTAAAAGACAAAAGTGTTTGTTAATGTTACTTGCTTATTTCCAAGAAATTGTTTTCTAGCGAAGTATTTGAGTGGGAGGACAATAGAACTTGATAAGGTTTATGAACCTGAGCATAATGATCAGAGTAGCGCAGCATCGGAAATTGATTCCGGAAGCGGCCACGACGATCATGGCTTCCATGACTACAAAGTGTTTTAGCCATGGAGATCGAAGTACTTATTGAACCTTGTAGGTATGGTTTACTTTGTGATCAAATAAATGATTTGTAGACAAAGGTTTGATTTTGAACAATGATAAACCAACTACAAACAAAGAAGTTATGATGGGCCCTAACTCCGTTAAAATGGTTGTACGCCATGAAATCCAAGATAGATGAATAGTTTTTGAAAGTAAATGGATCTATAAAATTGATGGACTTGGATGGAATATCCTTGAAGAAGCTCGACTTGTCGAAAAGTAGTTTACGACAAAGTTCAAAGAATTGACTACGATAAGATTAGATCTTCCGTAGCGATGCTTATAGTCTATGTGGATTATTCTAGTAATCGCTACATATTTCTTTTACGAGATATGATAGTAGGATGACAAAATACATTACTTAACAGAAGTGTGTATTAAAGGTGTATACAAGATACAACCAAGAGTTTTGTTAGTCCGTGGAATACTAGATAGGTATACGAACTTCAATTGGATGAAGTGAGTATAGCGGAGTTGGAATCTTCACAGGATGGAATGATCAAAGAGTTATGATTTCATCAGAGACGATGAAGAGGCTTGCATTTACAAGAAATTAAGTGGGAGCGCTGAGACATATTTGTAATACTTTATGTAGATGACATATCGTTGATTATAAATAATGTAATTATATAACTGATTAAAAAGGTTTCATTGAGAATTAAACTTCAATGAAAGGATATGAACTGAAACATATTTAGTGTCAAGATCTATGAAGATGGATTGAAACACATAAAAGTTTAAGTTAAAAAGTACATAGAATGAATATTGAAGTAGTTCAATATAAAGAAGGTGTTCTTGTCATGTGAAGGTTTAACAGACTTGAGTGTATCTCACACTCAATGAGTAAAAACACATGAGTGATTATAGATCACAAATAATATGTACAAAAATCAGATGTCCTATGCTCTAAAAAGTTAGGAGCATATACCAGAATGATTCATGTGATGATTGATACGTCCCAGACGTATCTATAATTTCTTATGTTCCATGCTACTTTTATGATGATACTCACATGTTTTATACACATTATATGTCATTATTATGCATTTTCCGGCACTAACCTATTGACGAGATGCCGAAGAGCCAGCTTGTCGTTTTCTGCTGTTTTTGGTTTCGAAATCCTAGTAAGGAAATATTCTCGAATTGGACGAAATCAACGCCCGTGGGCCTATTTTTCCACGAAGCTTCCAGAAGACCGGAGAGGAAACGAAGTGGGGCCACGAGGCGGCGCCACAGTAGGGCGGCGCGGCCCAGGTGCTGGCCGCGCGGCCCTAGCGTGTGGGCCCCTAGTGATGCCCCTTGACCTGCCCTTCCGCCTACTTAAAGTCTTCGTCGCGAAACCCCCAGTACCGAGAGCCACGATACGGAAAACCTTACAGAGACGCCGCCGCCAATCCCATCTCGGTGGATTCAGGAGATCGCCTCCGGCACCCTGCCGGAGAGGGGAATCATCTCCCGTGAGGTCTCTTCATCGCCATGATCGCCTCCGGATTGATGTGTGAGTAGTCCACCCCCGGACTATGGGTCCATAGCAGTAGCTAGATGGTTGTCTTCTCCTCATTGTGCTATCATGTTAGATCTTGTGAGCTGCCTATCATGATCAAGATCATCTATTTGTAATGCTACATGTTGTGTTTGTTGGGATCCGATGAATATTAAATACTATGTCAAGTTGATTATCAATCTATCATATATGTTATTTATGTTCTTGCATGCTCTCCGTTGCTAGTAGAGGCTCGGCCAAGTTGATACTTGTGACTCCAAGAGGGAGTATTTATGCTCGATAGTGGGTTCATGCCTCCATTAAATCCGGGACGAAGTGACGGAAAGTTCTAAGGTTGTGGATGTGCTGTTGCCACTAGGGATAAAACATCGATGCTTTGTCTAAGGATATTTGTGTTGATTACATTATGCACCATACTTAATGCAATTGTCTCGTTGTTTACAACTTAATACCGGAGGGGTTCGGATGATAACCCGAAGGTGGACTTTTTAGGCATAGATGCATGTTGGATAGCGGTCTATGTACTTTGTCGTAATGCCCCGATTGAATCTCATAGTACTCATCATGATATATGTATGTGCATTGTTATGCCTTCTTTATTTGTCAATTGCCCAACCGTAATTTGTTCACCCAACATGCTGTTTATCTTATGGGAGAGACACCACTAGTGAACCGTGGACCCCGGTCCTATTCTTTACATCCGAAATACAATCTATCGCAATTGTTCTTTATTGTTCTTCGCAAACAATCATCATCATCCACACTATACATCTAATCCTTTGTTTACAAGCAAGCCGGTGAGATTGACAACCTCACCGTTACGTTGGGGCAAAGTACTGTGATTGTGTTGTGCAGGTTCCACGTTGGCGCCGGAATCCCTGGTGTTGCGCCGCACTACACTCCGCCACCATCAACCTTCAACGTGCTTCTTGGCTCCTACTGGTTCGATAACCTTGGTTTCTTACTGAGGGAAAACTTGCTGCTATGCGCATCACACCTTCCTCTTGGGGTTCCCAACGGACGTGTTAACTACGCGCAATCAATGATCATTGGACAAACAGTAAGAATATCCCTGTGTGCTTTAGAAGAACCAAGGATACATATATAATTTTATATGGGGTAATGACAAACAAATCGATGTAAGGTGTTGCACCGATATTTGTTTGGTCACATATAAAAATGAAATTCAAATCTCAATTAGGCTAAGTGTTGTTTAAAAGGTAGCACAATGCTAGATTTAGAAGAGTTCTAAATATTGTGACGGATTCTACAAACGAAGGCATAGTATGTCATTGTTTTGACAATGACTGAGGATGTTTAAATCGAAGAGTTCTTTGCGAACTTGGTGTAGTTCCGATAGTGTCAGAACTTTGAAGCTATATTGTGTATGACAATATTAGTGACATATTTCAGACCGCAGAATTAAGGTTCCACCAGAAGACCAAACATATTTAATGCCGACTCATTTGGAAAATGAGTGATGCGTTGAGACGCAAATGAATTGCAAAATACATACGTTGCTGAGTGTGTCAGAACCGTTGACTAAAACTTCTCCCATGAGCAAAACATGATAAAACACCGGAAGGCCAAGGTGTTATATCTTTACATATGTAAACTAGATTATTGACTCTAGTGCAAGTGGGAGACTGTTGGAGATATGCCCAAGAGGCAATAATAAAATGGTTATTATTATATATATCTTTGTGTTTATGATAATGTTTACATAGCATGCTATAATTGTATTAACCGAAACATTGATACATGTGTGTTATGTGAACAACAAGGAGTCCCTAGTAAGCCTCTTGTATAACTAGTTTGTTGATTAATAGATGATCATAGTTTCATGATCATGAACATTGGATGTTATTAATAACAAGGTTATGTCATTATGTGAATGATGTAATGGACACACCCAATTAAGCGTAGCATAAGATCACGTTATTAAGTTATTTGCTATAAGCTTTCGATACATAGTTACCTAGTCCTTTCGACCATGAGATCATGTAAATCACTTATACCGGAAGGGTACTTTGATTACATCAAACGCCACTGCGTAAATGGGTGGTTATAAAGGTGGGATTAAGTATACGGAAAATATGAGTTGAGGCATATGGATCAACAGTGGGATTTGTCCATCCCGATGACGGATAGATATACTCTGGGCCCTCTCGGTGGAATGTCGTCTAATTAGCTTGCAAGCATATGAATGGTTCATAAGAGATGACATATCACGGTACGAGTAAAGAGTACTTGTCATGAGACGAGGTTGAACGAGGTATAGAGATACCGATGATCAAACCTCGGACAAGTAAAATATCGTGTGACAAAGGGAATCGGTATCGTATGTGAATGGTTCATTCGATCACTAAAGTCATCGTTGAATATGTGGGAGCCATTATGTATCTCCAGATCCCGCTATTGGTTATTGGTCGGAGAGAAGTCTCAACCATGTCTACATAGTTCGCGAACCGTAGGGTGACACACTTAAGGTTTGATGTCATTTAAGTAGATATGGTATATGGAATGGAGTTCGAAGTTTTGTTCGGAGTCTCGGATGGGATCCAGGACATCACGAGGAGGTCCGGAATGGTCCGGAGAATAAGATTCATATATAGAAAGTCACATTCCAAGTTTGGAAATGATCCGGTGCATTTATGGCAGGTTCTAAAAGGTTCTAGAAAAGTCCGGAAGAAATCACCATGGAAAGTGGAGTCCCGGAGGGACTCCACCTTGCATGGCCGGCCAAACCCTAAGGGGAGGAGTCCCGGGTGGGCTCCACCATAGGTGGCCGGCCAACCCCCAAGGAAGGGGTGGGAGTCCCACCTTGAGTGGGATTCCCCCCTTGGGTAGGTTTTGTCCCTTTGGTAGGTTTTGGTTTCGGGTCTTATTCGAAGACTTGGATACCAACACTTGGGGATTTCCACCTATATAATGAGGAGGAGAGGGAGGGGGCTGCCCACTCTTGGCCGCACCACCTAGGGCCCCCATGGCCGGCGCCCTACCCCCTCTCTCTCCCCAAACCCTAGCGCCCCTCCTCCACATAATACTCTCGCAGCGCATAGGCGAAGCCCTGCTGGAGTTCTCCATTGACACCGCCACCACGCCGTCGTGCTGCTGGGATTCTGAGGAGGATCTACTACTTCCGCTGCCCGCTGGAACGGGGAGAAGGACGTCGTCATCAACACCGAACGTGTGACCGAGTACGAAGGTGCTGCCCGATTGTGGCACCGTCAAGATCTTCTACGCGCTTTTGAAAGCGGCAAGTGATCATCTTCTGCAACAACGAGATCTAATCTCGTAGGCTTTGGAAATCTTGAAGGGTTAGTCTCGTTCATCCCCTCGTTGCTACCATCTTCTAGATTGCATCTTGGCTTGGATTGCGTTCTCGCGGTAGGAAATTTTTTGTTTTCTATGCTACGAATTCCATCAATTCGGTGGCGGCGCATGCGCACCAGCAGGCGCTGGCCGTGTGTATCGTGGCCACCAACGCGAGCCCATGGCGTACGTTGGGGCCAGCGTACATTCCGGGAGTGATGTCACCGTCGACATTCGGCTTCTTCAATGACGACCCCTATGCCGCGATACGAGGATGCGCTGCCGCATGGCAGCTTCAACCCCAATGTCGTGTTCTACTCCCCGGCGTACGACCAAGCGCCCCAGCGGGAGCCAGGCCCCGGAGCGGACGACACCCCGTTCACTGGCCGCAGGGGCCCGCTCGAATTCGAGGGCGCCGATGTTGAGGATAAGGAGGAGTGGGGCGAGGAGGCGGTGGAGGACGACAAGGACGAGGACGAAGAGGGCCGCGACAAACGACGAGGACGAGGGTGCCACGGAGGATGTAGAGGATCTCGTGGAGGTTGACGCGACCGGCGTGAGGAAGAGGAAGAAGAAGGCCTTGGGTACACGAGGCCCCAACTGGTCAATTCTATAGGATGAATGTCTCTGCGAGTCGTGGTCAACGGTGAGCCATGACTCCATCATCGGCGCCAACCAAAAGTACGGGAAGTATTGGGCGAGGATTAAGACGGCGTTCGATGAGCGCAAGCTAGTCCACAAGGATTACCGCAAAGTGACAATGAAGAGGAGCCAAAAGGCAATGTCGACGCGCTGGGCCATCATCCAGGCGTCGGTGAACATGTTCCATGGGTACCATAACGAGGTCGAGACCAGAGGCGATAGCGGCGCGAATGTCAGCGATGTGGTACGCCTCTTTCTACGAAATTTTTTAGCCCTATTTTTTAATCACGATCTGATTGGGCTTCCTTTGATTAGTTCAACAAGACCATGTCGATGTATCGGAAGCACTCGGAAGGGAATAAGTTTTTCACGCTGATGAATAGCTATAGCAAGCTCAAAATGAACGAGAAATGGAGGGCGACCCATCATTCGTTGTCGAAGGGGAAAGATGCCATTGATCTGGATGCGCCGGTCGGAACATCGGCAGGGCGCCCTACCGGCAACAAGGCTGCCAAGGCCGTCTTGGCCGACGCATCGTTGACCGAGAAGACGCAGGCATCGATCACACAGTGCCTCGCCGAGGTCTCCTCGACCCTGCTCTCCCGCGACAAAAAGGCCGACGAAAGGTGGGCGGCGCTGCTCAAGAGGCAAGAGGAGAAGATGGAGCTCAAGAAATACAAGGAGGACACGTCCCTGCTGACCGCGTCGACAGCTAGAATGTCTCCCCGGACGCGGGCGACGCACAACTTGTACAAATGCATGATCTTTGACAGCATCGAAGCCAAAATGGCGGCGGCCGAGGCAGCGGCAACAACCTCACCCCCGGACCAAGAGCCAGCACCAGCAGACGCGTCTGCGACAAAGTCTGCTAGTACACCTGCGTAAGCGGAATCGGCATCTGCATTGGTGTCTACCTCGCCGTCAGCGACAGAGCAGGCACACCGGGAAGAGCACGACGAGGTCGTCGTGATCGACGGGCCTACGTCGACTCAGTATGCGCCATTGGCGTCGCCGAAACCCTTCTTCGAATTTATGTCTTAGCTTGCACCACCGGTCTGTAATATGATCGTGCGTCCAGTACTTTCGCGGCTACTCTGATCGCGATGACTTTGACGGGAACGATCTTTTTTGAATGTGAACTATTTGAATTTCTATTTGGGGGCGGCGTTTGAGGGACGCGGCTGGGGAGCGACGTCACCTAAACGTGGCACGAAGAAAACACGTCCCCCAAACGCTCGATCCAGCGCCGTTTGTGTGGACTTGGAGGACGCGGCTGGAGATACTCTGAAAGGAAGAAGTGTAATTGTCCAGCTTCTCCCCAAACATGCAAGAAACCGAGTCACCTGACATATGTCTTTCCTTCTAGACATGTTAGCCATTTTAACCTGCGCCTTGAATGAACTAGATTATTAGAGGGAATGGTAACCATCCATGAGTGCCAGGACACTATTTTTTTCTAGTAGAACTCTCTTTTTCTCAAGAAATAGAAGGACATAGTAAGTGCAGTCAAGTGATGTCATCGAATCTCAGTAGCAATTCACTGAAGGAAATTTGAGAGATATGAAACACAATTATATTCTTCATAGTGCGGTGTATATATGCACCTTACAACCGACAGATCACAACCTTCGAACCCTAGCTCTACACCCTATCACATTACAAAGGGAAGGACATCCATGTGATTAAGGGTGGCCAGTTAGGAAGGTTAGGTAGGATTCAAATGAATACAACTATTTTTGCTTACATGCCCGCTCCGTCGAAGCATCAGCGGAGATGATGCCGAGGCTAGATCGAAATGACTCAAAGGACACAGTTGGAAGGCCCTTGGTCATAATGTCGGTGAGTTGTGATGTCGTCAGGACATGAACAACACGAAACTGGCCAAGAGCCACATTCTCTCGTACGGAGTGAATGTCCAGCTCGATATGCTTCGTTCGTTGATGATGAACATGATTTGCAGACAAGTAGACCGCAAAAACCAATGTGGCTTTGTCAACAACACAGAAGAGCTCACCAAGAAGCTGTCAAAGCTAATAGCATTCAGTAACTGTGTTAGCCACCACACGATACTCAGCTTGTGCACTACATCGAGAGACACAGTCGGTTGTCGCTTAGAGGACCGGCCAAGAGATCAAACTGTCCAACTGCATAGGCAATATCGGGTCGCATCAGCGTGAGATACTGCAAGACATCGACGCTAGAAATACTCCAATAAGGTGTGGCATCCGGAGGGAAGACACCTTATGAGGCAAAGAGCTTGGGCTTGGTGTCAATAGCCGTGGTGGTGAGTTTCCAATTTGACATAACATCATGGTGAAGAATTATTTTTGCATATCGCTCTTGTGAAATAAAGAATCCAGTGCGGCTACACCGAACATTGATGGCGAGGAAAAATACAACGCCCCAAATCATTGAGCATGAACTCATCCTAGAGACAACCATGATGCCACAAAGAAACATGTTCGAGGAAGCCTTGAAGATGATGTCATCATCATAGAGCAGTGCCATGACGGGGGACAAAGAGGGAGGTATCTGACCGTGTTGACGTGAAGCCAATACTGCGCAGAAATCCTCCAATGTGTATGTACCACGCTTGCGAAGCTTGCCAAAGAAACGTAGAGCGACTTGGAGAGCTGGCACATGTGATCCGGGTGCACAAGGTCGACGAAGCCAAATGTGTTGTCAGTAGTAGACACACTTGATGAGGAAAAGGTTGCCGTGTCTAATTATTGGATAGGCCAAGAGTATGATGCAGCGAGATGTAGAGCGTTGCACATGGTGGAGAGCTTGACGACCGGGCTGAAAGTTTTGCTAGTCAATCCTTGGTCATTGATGAAACCCGCACACAACCCAATGAGCTTTAAAGCGTTCGAGTGTCCTATCAAGGTGAAGTTTGTGATGGAATACCCATTTGTCGTTGCCACATTGGCACCACGAGTGGAAGGAACAAGCGCCTAGGTCCAGTTAGCTTGGAGAGCATCGAATTCTTCCTTCGTCGCAACTCACGTAACACTTCCTATGGAGTTTGGCTGCACCACCAACAGGTGTCTAGACAGCCTACCAATCGGTGTGCTAGACAGCCTACCAAACCGTGTCTCCCTTGGCCCAGACGTGGTCTCCCCGCAAGTCCCACCAAGGCCCGGGCCGTCACATGAAGCCACCACCAAGGAAAGGAGTGAGTGGGTCAGCCCACCCGGGTCCAGGCCCAACAAGGGCCTCCGCTCCGAAGGTGCCACCCACACCAGCTCCATCCCTAGGGTTTCACTCTCGATGACGAACTGGTACCGCGTCGGACGCTACAGCAACGCATCAGGCTCTGCGGAGTGCCCCTTCCTTGAGAAGAACTCTTCCTCCTCCGAGAGCGCCTCCGACGACCGGCCACAAGGGACCTGCCAGATACGGCCGGCAGGAGCACCTCCGGCCTCCACGATCAGCATGCCTCCATCTCGTTGCACATGGGCCTCAGGCGGAGCCGACGCCAAACATTCCCCACAACACCGATGCAATAGCCATTTGAATCGCTAGAGCGGGACCGTAAGAACGTAACGGTTCGCTCCATCGATCGTGGATCGCCTCTTTTTTTCGTGCTACATCCGATCCATAATTAGTGGCATGGTTTTAATTTAAGTTTAAACTAAAAATCATGAAATTTATTATAGATCAGAGAGTACTATGTTTACACATAGAACAAATCCAGATTTAAGTTTATTTTCTCGTCGGTTCACAAAGTAGATCGATACGATTGAGACCATGGTTACTTGACAAACGAAGCTAGATAGCTTGTGATGGCTACTTCATATACGAAGCTAGCTGATGCATATATCATCTAGCTGGCTGGAAGATTTGATCGATCTGGTGCTATTCACGTAAAATATTTATGCAACAGAAATGATCATTTTTAAACTCGGAAATGGCCATCTAGAGCTAATTGAGTTGTACCCATGGACTTCAATCCTCATAGGTGGGCTAACTCCGGTGACCCAGTGGATCACTCCGTGCCTTCCCCACTGGCCGAGGCCGACCGGACTAGCCCAACGACATTGACCCGACCCATTTCCAGAAGTAACACTTCCTATGAGTACTCCATGGGCTAAAAGGGCTATAAAAAGCCGGGGTCTTTTACGGTAGGGACAAAGACGCGTCAACCGTCCAACTACCCAGATCTAAGAGCTGAGATTGATCAATACTTGTTATGCAAAGGAGTAGTATTTTCTCACAAAAGAGTAAAATAGGTAAATTCCTGCCCATTAAAGGGTACTTTCAGGATATAGAAATTTGTCCACCGGTTAGGTTGGAGCCCCGATCCCATTCCATTCTGTAGACAAACGGATTCTCTTCACTTGCCATCTGTTTTCGTGTCAAAAAGGTTAGAAATGCCACGCGGCCGGCCACAGTGACTGCGCTGCATCCTTATATAGCACGTGACATCAGTTTGTTCTCCACTGGAAGTGATAAAAAGCCACGCGCAAAGAATTGCCAAAATCGCCCTTCAGCAGGGGTGTTAAAATGCAGTGCCATAAACACGATTTTGCAAACAAATAGCATAAAACAAGATCTAGAAAATATGATAAAGCTAGTTTAGATAGAAGAAAATAGAGATAGTTTATATTTTACAAACTAGTGTAGATAAAAATAAACCTAATCTAAAAACTCGACATCGGATGAGTCCGGTGTCGTGGTCGACACTGAAGTCGGCGAGAACATGCCAGGCCAACGGGGGTTATCCTCGGAGATTGTCATCGGACCGGCCATCTACGCCTCGATGAAGGCCCGCCTCACCGCCTTGTCGGCCATCCGGGCGAGGCTGACCTCCTCGCGGCCGTCTGCACCTCCTTGCAATCGCAAAGTGCTTCTTCTCGGCCGCGACACCCTCAGGGAAGCCGGCCGCCACTCGAGCAACACATGCTCATCCCGCTCGGCGATGAGAAAATGGCGCTCCAGCTCTCGCTGGGGCGCTGCTCCTCTTGCGTGATAAGGCGCGCCGGCGGCGCGAGGGCCTCGGCCTACTGGCGCATCCACACGTCATGGAAGTTCATCGTCCGATGCGGACGCCCGAGCCGCCAGGCCAGGGCGTCGTACGCGTGCGCCGCCTTGTGCGCGGTCTCGAACTTTCCGAGGCCGATGCGCTCGTCGCCGGTCCGGATCCCCACGTAGAAGGCGTCATTGGGGTGCCCGTGGATGCCGCAATACCCAGAGCTCGAATGGCGTCGCGACTACATTGTAGTGGCGCGATATCTGTGCGAAGGGGAAGCGCGAGCTGAAATGTCAGACGGTTGGAGAACACGCATGGCACGTCTTTTATATAGCGCGCACCGGGGCATGAAAGAAAGCGTGTGCGTCACCGCTATTTCAGACGCACGGTAAATGTTTTAGCGCGCGCAATTTTACCGCGCCTGTCGGCCATGCTGCAAATTAGTAATTATTTTAGCGTGCAATCCATTTAGCGTCTCCTTTAAAGTTGCTCTTAGCGAATGCATTGCGCAAAATATTTTTTATACACGTGATTGATTCTCACTGAGGCAGTCGATCGATGGTTTTCACGTACGGAAAGGCACGTGCATATCAGCGGATGGACGGGCGTTTTGGAAGAATCCATCATTACCCCTAATCGTAATCTGGCCAAGTTGCCCTTACACGAAAGGAAAATACGGAAAGATTACCTGCCTAAATTACATTTGATCAATACTACTCGTCCATAGGACTAGTAATTTGTACCGTAAAAAGCCTCAAAAAGCCACGCAGCTCGGCTGCTCTGGTCTGGTACCTTTTTTTGTACCACTCAAAAAATATATAGTAGGGAGTACCTTTTTTTTGTCAACGTACAGGTAAAAGACTAGGCTTATTTCAAAACAAAATAAAAGAAAAGGTAAAATACTTTTATCCTCTACCATAATTTTTTGTTGGATTTTGAAGCAGGGCATATAATAACTGGATGTGGATACAAATGTGGACGGTATTGGACTACGAATTCGAACCGAAAACACAGTGGATTCAAACCCAAAACAGAAATAGTTTATCGGGTAAAAACAAGCACCGAGACACAATTTTACCATTGCAAATAATAAATAAAATTATTCAAAGACTAACACTAGAGAGTGGCGAGTCATTTGGAATTATACCAATGTTAAGATCGTAGGAAAAGGAACGGAGGGAGTAGTACTTAATAGCATTACACCAAGACCAAGGTCGTACTCAAATAAACGTCTAAGTAAAAACTCTGTTGTTGTTTCTTATTAAAAATAAAGTCAAGCAACCGTCTAAGTTGGAGGCAGTAGCGCACCCGTAACTCAACATGACATTTTTCATGTCCACTGGTGTCTTCCTGTTTTGTGGGAGTATGCTGAGAGATAATTAGATTGTACATTTCACAAACAGAGTAATAATTCATTATTATTTATGAAGAATGAAATTGCTAAAATACCTAAATGGACTAATTGGGTATTTGCGCAAATTAGTTAGGCTAATTTAATTAGATATCCTAATTGAGAAGCTAAAAAATCCGCCAAAATGGTAGATAACTCGTGTCCTCCGGATAGTAGTAATAACATATTCGTCACCATATCCACCGGATATCCGCATGGCCAATATTCGTATTCGTAGGATCAAAAAATACTTGTACTATTTAGACTTAGTTCGTCCCCTAAAAATGTTAACACGGCTAGGAAAGACTTCATTGCGAGTTTTTATTAAGGTAGAGAGGTTAGAATTCAAGCCCAGGTGGTGGCTCTTTGCGCTTTTGCATACCGACCATTACGCTACAAGAGTCTCCTCACCCGTCTCCTGAAGGATTGGTATTTTTATGTGTCGGAACAACCAAAAGACTAAAAAATACTAAAATGGCTTCACACGTTCAATCTATCCTCGTCCCCTTCTCCTTCAGATATGCACTGACACTAGAAAATATACTCAACATGCAAACAATTTTCAGAACATGTGTACTGGTGAATCTGATTGGAACGGTTCTGAATTTGATTATACTTAAAAGTTTTCTTAAGTTACATCGTGTCCTTGTATTAAGTTTTAGGTCTTTCGGAAATATAAGGGATGCCTTGCAGACCGTTCATTATAAACTTGTCATTTTTTCCAAGCTACATATTTTCGAATTTTGGTACGTAATTTGGCACACACATAAGTACGTGTATCCTCAACATGCAAACAATTTATTTGGAATTTGTGGAGGTATGAATATATGGATTTCTGGACGGGGTTCTGTTGGACCTACTAGGTGCCACTACAATTTTTAGTACTAGTAGCAGTACATGCACCTGCCTGGTTACCTCTGACTTGAGAACTCCTGATGCGCGTTTAGCTAAGTAATCTCCACAATAAACTACAGACTCAGAGTCAGCGGCACCACACGCTTCAGCTGCAAATTATAAATCTGATACTGCTACTACTGCCTAGCGGTTGCCAGTACACGAACAGCCTGATCGATACATCGAGCACAGTGTTCAGTTGAGTAGACGTCCATAAATGCCATAGCCAGAAGAACTAAATCGGCCATGCCGTCTCCGACAGCGTCCATGTGAAGAGAGATCCCTTGACAGTTTCACTGAACCTTAATACTTCAATACTCATAGTATGGCACTACAACTATAGTTATCGATTTGACTCTGCGACAGTGAAACGGCTATGCACATTAGTAATAATCAGGATCCGTTTCTGAAGATCAGACTTGTCAGTAAAAACTGAGCGAACGATCGTTCATCGGAGATGACAGAGTTCCTGCAGCAGTGTTAGAACCATATACATTCTGAAATGAAGGTTGTTGGAACGTTGGATGGTTACATTGCATGGGTCTGAAGAGAGGTTCTGAAACCTGGGAACCACTTGTCCCTGAAGAAAGGAAGCTTCCCACAGTATTTTTTTTTTTGCATCACAGGTTATCGGGGACAGTTACAGTGATGGGGCAAATCCGTCGCGTGCCAAAAGCAGAAGCAACACCGGCTTCACGCCTCCCGCACCGTCCAGGAAGATGCAGCAAGAAACGCGTGATCATTCATCCATCCATTCCATCTCAAATGCCGGCAACAAAATGCATCTGTACATGCGCAACCGATCTGTCGACTCTCTCTTCAAAATGGTAAATCCAGGTATAAAGGGTATTACATTACATATGCAGCAAGAACAAAAGAAGAAAGAAGAAATGGCAGCGCCGAAAGTTCAGACAGGGGTAGCTAGATGTGGGTGCAGTTCTTCTTGAGGGAGAGGGCCTTGCCGAGCTTTGCCACCTCCAGGCGGACGCTGCACCGCACGTTGTTGTGGAACGTGGGCTTCACCAGCTTGCCCAGCACCAGCGCCCGGGACCTGATCCTCACCGTCAGCTCCAGCGGCACCGGCGGCGGCGGCGCGCCCTTGGGCCCCGGGGTGCTGCTCAGCCCTGAGCCGCCGCCGTAGAGCGGCACCCTGCTGGCCATCACCGCCACCGACACGTTGCGCTTGCTCTTCCTCTGCTGGTAGAAGTACTTGAGCTGCGGCAGCAGTTGTAGTAGGATCAGGATTGTAATTATGACATGGTTTTTTACAGCTTCACTGAACATGAGTTGGATTTTTTCCAGCAAAAAAGGAAATACGTAAAGAATATGAATTGGATTTTTCCCGCAAAAAAAGGAAAGAAAGGATATGAACTGGATGACAGCAACTCAGGATGACGATGTGCCGTTGGAGTTTTTTTTTCTCTTTTCAGCAGTGTGGATTGGTATCTACTATACTTTCCAGTTGCTATCCGTAGACGTTATCACTCACAGCTAGAACACGGCTGGGCAGGTCAATGTGCAGCTGTACCCCAATGTTCATATCTAGAAACATTTCCTTTCTTACCTTTTGCAACTGCAGTGTGCAAATGTGCATTCATAAGACTACTTTGACATGATTTAGTGCAAGATTTTGAGGACCAGCTTCTCCTAGCATCTTTCTAATACTAACAAGAAATTAATCTCCAGTGATGTTCTGAATTCAGCATTATCATTCACAAACCAGAACCATCAAACATCAAAAAAAAATCCAGTTGAGGAATATGCTTACGTCTCCTGCGGCCATGAGGAGCTGGGAGTAGTAGAAGGTGACTGGCTGCGCGGTGACGTGCACGCCGAAGAATGTGCCGGTGTTGCGGAAGGTGAGCCTGACGGTGGCGTTGAGCGTGGAGAGCTCGGTGGGCACCAGCGACGCGTCCGTGCCGGCCTGGATCACGAAGTTGTGGAAGGTGACGCTCTGTTGAGCGCAGAGATTGAAATGGTCAGTTCAGTGGTTGAGGCAGGCAGCTCTTGTGAATCATGCAATTGGAAAGAAACGGCGAAGAACAGAGGAGGGAAAAACATGGTCTTACGTTGACGGAGACGACTGGCTTCTGGTTGCGGCTGGCGCCCCAGAGGATGAGTGCGAAGAAGAAGAAGAGCAGGAAGAAGGCGGCGACGAAGCCAAGGCCGTAGCGGACCTTCTTGGGCAGCGCGGAGAATCCGCCCTTGCGCCCGTCGTCGTCGTCGTCGTCGTCCATGAGGAGCCCCTCCTCCTCGATGGCCGCCTCCTTCATCCATGGGCTGCGCCGCGCCGCGTCGCCCCCGCCCGCGCCTGCGCCTTTGGCGGCGCGGCGGGAGGAGCCGGTGGCGGCGGAGGCGAGCTTGCCGGAGAAGCGGGAGGAGGAGGAGTCCCTGGAGTGGTTGCCGAGGGAGCGCGGCGGGGAGGCGGCCGGGGAGGAGTGGAAGGAGGAGGCGGCCGTCTTGCCGTCGCCGTCGTCGTGGCTGGGCGACTGCACGTAGTAGGCCGCCCGCGGCGGCGACGACGGCGCCATGCTCGAGGTCACCTCCGAGTCGGTCTTGGCGTGATGCATTGCCGGCGCCGCGGAGCGGAGCGGAGGTCGTGCCTCGTCGTCGGAACGCCGATTCTTCTCCTCCACTCGGGGCGGGGCGGTCGGGTTCTGATTCTTTGGTGGTCGTCTCCTTCCTCTGTTCGTCGCTCGCGGTCGCTTTGTAATCTGCGTGGCTGGGACGCTGGGTGTGTACTGTACTTACTTGCGTAGTAGTGGGCGCCCACGTCTGTCTGGTTCTTCGAGGCGTGCGCGGAGGATCGGGTCGGAGACGTGTTGGGAGGTGTGCGTCCGCGTCCGGGGGCGATGACTTCCGGGGCTGGCGATAGCTGCCCCTGCCCGACAGACGCGGATCAGCTGCACCCGCAGGCCAGTCGTCGAATAACGGGTGCTGTGGTGCCTGATCTGCACCGTAGGTTCTCGATCCGACGGTAAGCGCTTGCGCACGCACGGCACAACCTGCTGTCTCATCCGGTGTGGTTTATGTGGAACAGGGGTAACTGCTGGTAGTACCTATCGCGTGCCATTTCGTCACTGGAGCAGTTGCGCCGGTGACTGCACAAAATGTCTAGCTACCGCACCAAGGTCGTCGATAGTTCAGATCAAAAAAGGGTCCTCGAGTGTAAACATCAACATTGACAATATAAAATCTTTGCTATTATGAATGTCGATAATTTTTCCTATATATTTGGTTAAACTTTACAAAGTTTAGCTGTGACTGAAAGGGGGTGGGGGAGTAAACCTAGCAGTAACCAGGTGCGGTGATGGTAGGTAACCGTACGACGACAGTTCATCCCTCCTAGTCCCACGTCTCACTCTTTCTCCGACGTGTCATCGCTAGCCCATAGGTGCAGATGAAGATAACTGTGAAAGTAAATAAAATGTCGATATTAACTAGTTTTTCTAGTTTGTGAGGGGGGTGAATCTACATTTTTAGGGTGCAAAAGACACTTTCAGTAATGGGATAATGCGGTATGAAATTTTTGGAGATCGACTTTAGCAAAATTGAGGAAGTACTTAGCATTGATAAAGTTGAGGAAAAACATCAATATTTATAAATTTGAGATGACAGTTTTAAAGTTTGAGAAAACTTCTCCAAAGATTGTTGCACAATTTCAAACCCTAATTTGGGTGATGGCCGCCAAATCCTTGTCCACTCTCCTATCATAAGCGCAGCCGTCCCACTCTTACCGTCACCATGTGTGCCGTCAGGGACGGAGCCATGAAAAAACTTGGGGGAGGGGGGAATTGAACTTTAGGTTAGTTGGATATGGCCATGTAGGCAATTTCTTGAAAATTCGGGGACTAAACTGAACACTATATAGGGGGTCTTTAAGAAAAAATCAACAAAGGAAGGACATGGCCCCACCCCCTAGATGCGTCCCTGCACACAAGTCAAAGTTAGGCAAGGGCGGCCGAGCCAAACAGGGTGAGGTGCAAATTTGTGATGGTGCAAGCTTAACTTGAAGGGAGAATAACTGAAAACATTAATCTGGTCTTAGGACGCCTTGACTCAAAATCTGAACCACGGGTCCATCCCCTTTGGGAGTCCATTCTAAAAATGGTAAAATATTATTATTGGTGCACACATTTTGGAGATATTAACACCTACAAAAAAAAATTGTATAATCTTTACAAAAAAATAGGTAGTGAGATGGCTGGTGTAAATATACGGCAAATAATATAATATTCGATGTTTTTTTTATTTTTCTATGCTTTTGGGTAACTTTAAGAGGGGGCCTAACGAGGAAGCTTAGGGTTGACGGAATCCTTCAGGCTAGCACGAGACATCAGATACCAAACAAACGGGGAGAGAGATTTACCCAGGTTCGGGGCCCTCGATGAGGTAAAACTCTTACTTCCTGCTTGTCTGATCTTGATTTATCGAGTATATCGGGTCATAATGGGGTAGCCGATAGGCTGCTATGGTCGACTCGCCGAGAGGCAAGGATTTTAGGGTTTGTGCTCTAAGTTACGGTGATTCTACATAATGTTATCCTCTGGTCGGCAGGCTCTCTCCTAGCCTTTATAAAGCAGGCCAGATCCCGAGAGTCCTGTTCGAACTCGACTAGGTTACAATAAAATCTTAATCTAGTCATTCCTTCATTAACACCTTCTTGCCTTGTCAATCAATAATCCGTCTCATGATAGGTCCCCTTTGTTGGAACCGACGTACGGATCCACCTTGGTCATTGAACAATCTTCATGGACCCCTAGTTAGGTCAAGGGAGGTAGACTAATATCAGGTACCCGAAGGGTAATGCCCACATCAGGGCCTGCTGTAAGTTTACGCATGTTTGAATTAAGTTGCAAGGATACCCTACTAAATTGGGAGAATAATGAGATCTTGTGAACATGTGTGATCTGAGTTAAAAAAATTGCTCTAGCCGAACGGCGACAACATCTAACATTGGGACAAAGAGAAAAATAAAAAGGATAAATTACGAGGAAAAGTAGCGAGTTCTCTATATTAAACATCGTCGTCAAATGGTGTGAGGTCACAAAATTCGCAAGCATGCCAATTAGTGTTCAAAAGAGATAGGACAAGTTTGGCCCTGGACAACCGGCGCTGCTTCTCCGCCCATGCTGGCCATGGCTTCTCCTCCGCTATCGCTGGCCACCGCCGTTGCTCCCCGCCTATGCGTTCACCTCCGCCAAAACCGCAGCTCGTGTGCCCGCCACCGATTTGGCCCAATTTTGGCCCCGCCCGACCTCCGGTGTGGCAGATTGGTAGAGGATCCAGGGGATTCACTTCATCTTGAGTCTGCGAGTCTTCGGCATGGCGAATTGGTGGCCGACGAGATCGATTCGTGCATGTTGATGCCTTCATTGTGGGTAGGGAAGACTAATTTGTGGGGGATTTTTTCGATGTTATATACGTTGTCATGATCTGCTACATGTGTTGCTTGTTTTTTGTTTGCAAGTGCGTGCAAAGTGATACAATGATTTTTGTGTATATGATGCAGGGAGATTGTACTAATGCTTCGTATGTTATATTTTGTGTATATGCAGAGAAAAATGTTACATTTGAGATTAATTTGTAGCATTGATGGACCTTTTCACCATAATTTCGCGATTTGATAGACTATATATGAAAAGTATTGGGGTCAAATGTTACATTTTCTTTAAAAAAAAGTTTTGATACATATAAACCGTTTTTGTACCATGACCGGACACACAGAAATTTAAATATATCGAATGGTCCTGAAGATATCTAACAGGAGGCATTTTTACAGCAGGCTGATCCCTAGCGCTTGCCTAATTATAATGGCCTCGCAATGATATTGACGTCTGTGGTCGAGTGTTGTAAGAAAAGGTGCAGTCTGAAGAAAAGTATTAAGATCGTAGCCACCAGTGGAAATGGTAGAGAGAGATATCAAGGAACACCGAGAAAGTGTCCCGGCCGTCTGACGCGAGAGAGGAAAGAACCGAAGACTCGATCAGTGGCCATGCCATGTGCGCGCTGCTTGGCGCCAATTGTTTAGGCTAGAGACGTGGAGGGGGAGAATGCTCCCGTATTTGGAACCCTCAAACAGCTGCAAGTGGCATGCAAGATGCAACAACCCCTGTTCCTTCGTGCTTGATCCGAAGAAAACAAAACGTTGCTTGCTGGTTAGTTCGTCTCGGTGAGTGAGATGCTGCCGTCTGTCAGCTATGTCACCGATGGATACCACCATATATCGGCCATCGATATGCTCTTTCTCAGCTTTAGGATTTGTTCGGTGGTTCTACTACTCCTAACGGCATAGCACGACCATGTACTGCCTCGAGCTCACCTGCTCTCGCTAGCGGATTAGTTGGCGACGAACGGCATCGTGAGCCGTGACGACAGCCGGTGTTGACCTTTGAATCCGTCGATGTTAAACAGCACAGGGATCCTAAACGTTAGTAAACTAATGGGTAATGGCCGCCTTCGATTCTACCGTACTGCAACGAACGGCTCCGAAAATAAACAACTCGATTCTGGCTGCCAATGTCCGCCTCAGGTTCTCAACTCTTCGAGCCACGCACACTTCTTTCGATCCATTTGACCACGAATTAGTGCCTAGCTCGATCGCCCCGTACGGACCTGAAGCCAGAAATGCCAGCCTGGGTAATTTTGTCGGTGATTTTCCATGCAACGGAACATCATGGAAAAGCAAGCGGTCGTGGCGCTCGCACCACCAACATGTATCTGGATTATGCACAAAGGATCTCAACGGAACCCGAGCGGCATCCAGGGCCAGCCCGTAGGGCGGGGCAGAGGCGGTGCTCGCTTTGGGCTCCTCTTATCACGCTCCTATTAAAATTCAATTCGGCTCTGGAATACGTATGCTTTCTCTACTAAAAAATTATATTTTAAAAAAAATGACAAAAAACTCAACATTTACATCTCTATAATAATATATGTCCGTTCGTCAAGCTTCAAGAAAAACCAACATTTTTTGTGGACTATATAAAAAAGAGAAATTTTATCTTGTAAAAAGCATTATTTTTATCATCGAGTTTTGTCTTTTGTACACACGTCATATGACAAGTTGATTTTTAATGAAACAACTTTATGAGCGGTAGCACGTGAAGATGTACGTGCGAATTTTTTGTTTAAATTTTCTTTGAAACCTAAAATGTGTGTAAGATGCATTTCAAACTAGAGGGAGCATATGCTCTCATGTTCCAAAACATCACTCCCCTCTCCTTTTACAAAAAGAAAAATTCTTGAACATTTACTATTTGGAACGTACGGTTTAGAACAATTTACAAAACATACAAGGCACAAGTTGCAGCTTACCGTGCTTCTACTTCGACTCCTTTTAAAAACAATGATGTCAATATTTCTGATAACCTTTTCCGATGGCCCGATTTTTCTCTAGCATTCCTATACGTGCAAAACAACACCGACCCTCATAACTTTTATGTGATTAATTCTAGAGATATTTATGTGTATACACGTGTACGCAAGTAGATATTGGTAGAAATAAGGATCGTGGTATATAGTTCGCTCGATCAATAAAACTAAATAGTTTCAAGTGTTTTCACCGAGATTTCGAACACCATGGATCTTTCAATTATACATAATATTTAGTTTGCTATTGCATTATCCTAATAATGCTCTTGCGGAATACTAACTTTTAAATTCTTCTGTGTGTGACCAAGTGGCGGAGCTTAACGGAAATTGTTAAGGGGCCCAAGAACACCAATCATGGTTAAAATTTAATCAATATTTAAAAAATTAGCATTTTAGGAATTTTCAGTAGTAGGGGGGCATGGCCCCCTGCCCTAGAAAAGCTCCACCACTGTAAACAAGAAGCCCTTGGTGCCACGTCACTCTAGGGTCCCCAAGATCTATGGACCGGCCCTGGATGTCAGCCGCGTTCATGAGAGATATCATGAATGACGATTGATAAGTGCACATATGGGGCATTAAAGAAGTCGGAGTGCTTGGAAAGCATGATGGGGAAGAGAACACATTTAAAGACTCTGGTTTTAGAGTCCTTTGCTACTGATAGAAGGCATTCACATGCCTCACTTAGGTGATACTGATACAAGGCTTTCGGCGTACTGACAACACTTTCACTCACGGCGGCGCTTCAGTAACAGCTTGTTGCAGTGCGCATGATCCTTGACATCTCTTCTGATGGTAAAAGGCGTACAAAATCTACGAAAGGTCGTGCGCCGACGAGAACAACCACGCCATGAAGGTATTGGTGTTTTTGGGAACGATACCCCAATCGGGAGCCTTTGTTGCATGTTTATGTGAGGCATAAAACGGCCACGGCAGAGAGAGTTTGTATCCAAGTTGATATACTATGCCGTACCCTAAACAAATACATAATAAACATCTAACAACCCCCCTTAATCTCAGTCTAGAAAAATGTTGAGATTACGCTTAAACTCAACGATTAACTTAATAGGAAAAAGCTTACTGAAACCATCAACAACTTGATCCATATTAGAGATAAACTTGACCTCCAAGAGTTTGTTAGCCACTCGTTCATGAATAAAGTCGTATCCATCTCAATGTGTTTTATCTGGGCATGGAAAACATGATTCACCGATAAGTATGTAGCGTCAAGATTGTCACACCATAAACATAGTTTGTCAGAAGAGAGATGCCATGTTTCCAAACTAATACTTCAACTCATATTAACTCAGATGTTACATTGGCAAGAGCCTTTGTATCTAGCCTCAGTACTAGAGCGAGAAACTGTGGGTTGTTTTCTAGCACTCCAAAAATTTAAATTGGAACCAAAAAATTATAGCAAAAACTCTTGTAGAGCTATAGTCATCAAGATACCCCGTCCAGTCGGCATCTAAAAATGCAGTGAGAAGTGTAGACGAAGACAGCTGAAAAGTGATTCCGTGTTGATTGTACCTCTGATATAGCGAAGAATTCGTTTTCCGCTGACCAATGAGCAGTGGTAGGGGCATGACGATATTGACGAGGATTCTTGAAATTGTTCTCAATGACTTTGCATCTACAATGCACGAAGAAGCTTTTTTGTGCAGCATTGAAGTGTGTAATTGTCGATGGAGTTATTGTAATTTAGTTTTTATTTAGGTAACCAAACTAGTAAAAAAATACTTGTTATATTTCTCTACCATTTTGTTATTATGTCTATCGTAAACATGTGTATGAAGTGAAACTAGGCACACATATATAGTTATATTTTTTGTGACAAATATATATCTAATTATGCATAGAGTGTGGATTTTTGGAGGACAGGCTGCACATAGCCTTTTTCTTTTGAAAAATTCGAAAATGGCATTCTGAAGTTAAAAAAAAACTTATTTTTCGTAGATGTAGACAATCTTTATTTCTATAATTGTGCAAAATTTGAACTTGAGATACCATATATTCAAGGCTGCATAAATATTACAAAATCTGATAGATTGTAAGATTGTGAGAGTTTGCACTGTTCACTATTGTAGATGTCAGATTTTTTCATTTTTGCGCAGCTTCGATTATAAGGTATTTCGCGTTGTAATTTGGCACGTTGGTAGAAAAAAAAAACAGTGTCTACGATTAGATGTGTAACTCGATCTACGTTTTAGGTTTCCTGTTATGGATACACATGTATTATCTTGAAGGAGCCTTTTGCCGACTTCGCCCAAAAACCCTGAAAAACATAAGGCTAGCCTGGGCTGATCCTGCTACTCGTGTTCCGGGCCAACGAGGGCCTCGTCTTTGCACCATACTGCGGGGGCTCCTATAGGCCGCTTCGTGCGGCCCCGAAGCTTGACGCTGTTGAAGAGAAAAAGATCTGAGCAGGCCCATTTACCAGTCGGTAGACTGCATTGCTATGTTCATTCGCACAAACATGGGCAACGTCGTTCCCTGTTTCGGTTTCTAGTGTTTTCTATTACTCCGTCTTTTCTGTTTAGATTCAAAAACTATTCAAATTTATACAATGATTAAATTTGAACAATATACAAATACAAAAATGTTCAAATTTGGAAATGTTCAAAACTGAAAATTGTTCAAAATCGAAAAAATCAAACTTTAATAAAAGGTCAGTTTTAAACAACGTTCAAATTTGAAAATTGTTCAAAGTGTTAAAAAAGTTTGAGTTAAAAGAATTTCCAAACTTGAAAAAAGTTAGTTAAAAAAATGTTCAAATTTAAAAAAATCAAATCTTAGAAAGTTCAAACTTGAAAAGGTTCAAAATTTTAAAAGTTTAAATTTTTAAAAAGTTCAAAACAAACCGAAAATAACAGTAAAACCGAAGAAAACCAGGGAAAAAACGAAGAAAACCGAGCACAAAACAGCAGGAACCCACCAGAAAGCCGGAAAAAAAAAAAGAAACAAGAAACCCGAAAATCCCTCTCCCACTAATGGGCCTGGCACAGCGCCTCGTCGCTTCAGGCGGCCCCGATGGTCGGGGCCGCATTGAGCGGTGAATAGGGTTCGGCCCCTACAGCGACGGGTGGCGTCAGCTCCGCAAGATGTGCTCCTCAGCTCCCGCCGCGTCCGCTCCTTCCGCGAGGAGTGGCTAGGCCGCCTCCTGCGGTCTGTCGAGTCGACGGCGGGGCCTGTGAACCTGACCGAGCGGATATGGCCGTTCGTCGCGGACTCGCCACTGGCGCTGCACGCGATCGTCTGGAGGCCGAGCGAGAGCCGCGACACGTCCTTGCGACTGCTCAAGGAGGGGCTCAAGATCGTGCCGGGATGAGCCTGCCGGATCTCGTCCCTTCGTCACGACTCGCGATGCGCCTCATCCGCGTTCCCGCCGAGATCGAGCGCGGCCGCCGCGGTATGGTCCCCATCGTCCAGAGTCCAGACCATCATCCGGGAACGTCAGGAGAAGAGAGCCGCCGCCGCAGATACTGGCGTAGAAGATGACGAGGACTTGCTTGACGTGCTCCTGAGGCTCCAGAAGGACACGGGATCCCAGTAGCCTTGTAAGCACTCGCCGAATACAGAATACTCTGTTTTTTTTTTTCTTTCGCGGGACATGTTCAGCGTTTTGTTTTCTTTCGCAGGAGGACATGTTCAGCGCAGGCAGCGATACATCGGCGACGGTGCTGCAATGAGCGATGGCCGAGCTGACGCGGAACCGAACGGTGATGAGGGAGGCGCAAGAGGAGGTCCGGCGAGAACTCGCCGGCCACGACAGGGTGACAGAGGATGGCTTAACAAACCTGCGCTACCTGCGGCTAGTCATCAAGGAGACGCTCCGGCTGCACCCTCCGGCGCCGCTGCTGATGCCGCGGGAGTGCGGCAGCCCGTGCCAAGTGGTCGGCTACGACGTGTCACAGCCCATAGGGCGTGATGGTGATCGTGAACGTGCGGGCCATAGGCAGGGACCCCGGACCCGGCACAGTGAGACGCGCCGGAGGAGTTCGTCCCAGAGAGGTTTCAGCGAGTTGGCAAGGATTTCAAGGGGACAGACTTCGAGATCATACCCTCAGGCGCCGGAAGGAGAGTCTGCCCCGACATGGCGTTCGGCACACCGCGCACGTCGAGCTCGCGCTAGCAGCATTGCTGTTCCACTTCGAGTGGAAGCTGCCGGACGGGATGGTCCCCGAGGAGATGGACATGACTGGGGAGGCCTGGATCACCACGCGCCGCCGGTCTGACTTACTGGTGTTCGCCGTCCCTCGTGTGCCGGTGCCAACGGAATAAGCTGCAAGGCTGGTGCTATGAACATCATGACGCAATTACCGAATGACACGATGACTCAATGCATATGCAACGCTTCTGCAGAGTAAAAAAAAAAGTAACCTGTTTCAACTGCTTCAAAAAGCACGTCTTCTTGTGGCATTGCCTTTTTATCACTTTGCCTCCTTAATTGGCAGAGGAGATCAGGGGCTCGATTACATTCAAACGGATTTTCTTGATGTCTTATTAAAATTACACTTTTCCTAACAAACAGCTAGCTGTTTTACAATTGGTGAACATTCACTTTTTCCACCGTCCGATCTTATTCTTCATTCACCGATCTCAGCTTTGTCTTGTCACGTTATTTGGGCTCGTGTGGGGCTGTCTACCTTTTTTTTTCATTTCCGCTGTCATTTTCGCTTGGGAGAGGAGGCGCAGGCCGGCAGAGGCTGCCATGGCGGAGCGGTCGGCAGTGACCCCGCAGCTTGCGCCACCGGCGCCAGAGGGAGCGGTACTTCGGGTGCTGGCGCCACCCTCGGCGAAGATAGCAGTGACCCCGCAGCCATTGCAAGCGGCGTCGGAGAGATCGGTGTAGCGCGAGCCTGCTCGACCTGCGGCGGAGAGATCCGCGATTCGCCTGCGTGGAACCATGGCCGCCGTTTCCGAGAAGGGTACTCCCGTTCCTTCTTTCTCTGTCTCTTGTGTGCTCTAATTTCATTTTGTATTAGCTTGTTTTCGTTTCGTCTGGTTCGGGCGTTATCTGCGGTGGAGCTGTCGCCGCTCCTTCTCCATGTGCTCCATATCAAAATTTGAGAGATTTTGTGCAGCCAAGAGCAGGAACTCAGCAAGGATGCCACGCAACATCCATATCTTAGTGTTCAGTGTGATTTAAGGTTCAGAGGTCCAGGGCTCGCATTGCTTTTGTTCTTATTTTTTGTATCCCATCATAATCCCATGCTTCACTGTAACATCCCAAATTTCAAATAAAGGAAGAAGAACAATTCCAAATTTCCAAATTTCAGAACCAACAAAAACTTTTATTTTGCATATAGTACCCTGCATAGGACTTGTGCATTTTGAGTGATATGCCATGATGATTGTTATCTTGTGTATGTGATGAATTCCAAAACCTTAGAATGATCAAGTGATGATCACCAACCAAATAGATCAAAAAGAGAAAGAAATCAAATATTAATAAAATCCTAAAAACCCTAACATATGGTCTATGTCATTTTTGTAAATTTGACCCTAGACCCATTTGATCTTCACCAATACTTGTAATATGATATTAAAGAGTAATTACAACTTTGAGAATCAAGGATATACCATTTAAATCAAATTCAACCATTAAAATAGGATCACATGAGATAATGGTCATTTCTGACTTTTATAGTCTGGTCACCACTTTGAGCCTCTCTATTTCAAAATTTCTAAACTAAACAAATCCAACTCTTTGCATGACATCCAAGTACACAACAAGGTAAACAACTTTTGTAAAGATCATGATATCAAATTCAGTATGAATCAAGAGTTATGATCAAGTGAAGATGAGACATTGAAACATATGTAACATTCTCCAATTTTCAAATATGATCAAACCAGGCCACCACTTGACCAGCACTTGCACTAGCAATGATCCCTAGACCCTCCTACACCTAGCCCATGCCAGGGAAGCCAAGGAGAGGGCCAGACACGGCGTGGACATGGCCATGTGATGACCCACAAGTATAGGGGATCGCAACAGTCTTCGAGGGAAGTAAAACCCAATTTATTGATTCGACACAAGGGGAGACAAAGAATACTTGAAAGCCTTAACAGCGGAGTTGTCAATTCAGCTGCACCTGGAAACAGACTTAGCTCGCAAGAGTTTATCGATAGTAACAGCTTTATAGCGAGTAGCAGTAGTGAAATAACAGCAGCAGAGTAACAAAGACAGCAAGTAGTGATTTTAGTAAACAAGCAGGATTAAAATACTCGTAGGCACGGGGACGGATGAACGGGCGTTGCATGGATGAGAGAAACTCATGTAACAATCATAGCAGGGCATTTGCGGATAATAATAAAACGGTGTCCAAGCACAAAGCAATCAATAGGCATGTGTTCCAGCTTATAGTCGTACGTGCTCGCAATGAGAAACTTGCACAACATCTTTTGTCCTACCAGCCGGTGGCAGCCGGGCCTCAAGGGAAACTATCGGATATTAAGGTACTCCTTTTAATAGAGTACCGGAGCAAAGCATTAACACTCCGTGAACACATGTGATCCTCACATCACTACCATTCCCTCCGGTTGTCCCGATTTCGTCACTTCGGGGCCATCGGTTCCGGACAACGACATGTGTATACAACTTACAGGTAAGATCAATAAACAATGAATATCATGATGAAACAATAACATGTTCAGATCTCGAGATCATGGCACTCGGGCCCTAGTGACAAGCATTAAGCATAACAAGTTGCAACAATATCATCAAAGTACCAATTACTGGACACTAGGTGCGGTGACCCAAGATACCACCGCATGTTGTAGTATACAAGTCGTTGATATGATCTTTGCGAAGGGACTTCTTCACAATTTGCCATATCCCTCGAGTGGTACAACGAAACATTGCAGGTCATAACACTCCATACTTTATTACAAACATTGTCTTAACAAGTTGGTATTCTCACAGGTCCTATGAGAACACCCTAAGATACTACTTAAGTACGATTACAACTCATAACAAATATAAAGAGCTCAACAACTTATTTAGGTAAGCTCTATGTTGCTCGGCTCTATGATGCTAAGGTATGTCACTACTCCTCCACCTCCGTGTCATCTGGTCCGTAGACTATCCCATAGTCTACGCCTTCCACTCCGCCGGTAAGATCAGGTTCTTCGTAGACCAGCTCGTAGCTTCCTTCTGGTGCTCCATCGTTGATAGCCTCCACTTCCGGATCACAGTCTAGCAAGGGTGTCGAAAGAAAGTGAGTACAGAGGTACTCAGCAAGTTCTAAAAGAGTAAAAAGGTGTTTGATGCACTAGCTACGACCATTGATCAGGAAATCGCAGGTCGATGCATGTTTTGAAAACATTTCTTCAAAAGGTTGCTTTTATTATGAAAACTATACCCGTCGGTCTTCACGAGTTGACCAGAACTTCGTGGAGTTCCTTTCCTGCCGCGTTCGCAGTTCCCTTCCCGGAACAAGGAGTGACAGCCACAATTTGATACACTCTGCAGAGGTGCGTTACTTTTCCCACAAGAGACCTCACCCTTTTTGCCATCCGCAGGGACTTGCCCCCGTTCACACTTCCTTTGGTGTGAGGCCAGGTATAAAGATCCAAGCCCACACCGCCTTCTCCGCGACTGCAAACCCACCCTTTTGTCCACCCGCACACCTCCAGTAGACTTCCCCGATAATACGGCTTTACTCATGGTGTACTTTGGACAATCCTTCATAGATCGTAGAGCCATCATCACTAATGGATGGGGATTTAAAAGGCTATCCCAACCTACGGTAGTGCCTCCAACACCCCGCCGGCTCTACCAATCCGTTGGCGTGCAGAAGGGAAAAGATACGACTGGCTTCCCAGAGCCATTATAGATCTCATGGTCAACGCGATTTGTACGGCGCTAGAATCACTGGACGACATTGGTAATTTAATCCTAGGGTGATATAACCCATTGCAATGGAACCTCCACCATATCAACACATACCATGGTTCCATTGCCAGCCACATAGTCATATTCATAGTTGGAAAATAACATTTCATTTGCGATGCAGGAATGATAAGTATATAGCTTTGCATTAAAGTAGTAGAAAATAATCAAGTTGACATGAGCAAGGGTGAACTTGCCTCGTGGACTGCGAGATAGTGCGGTTCAATGCAGTTGATGGAACCTGGACCTCGGGTTCTGTAAGAAGCATCATTGTCCGGTAAGGACAATGTTATAAAATCCAAATAATGCAATCATGGATGTATTATTTTATGTTGAATCCCTTTACCCCGTTGAGTTATTACAATTTAGGGTTGTATTTAAGATTTATGTCTTTGACAGTAATTTACAATTGATTTAAAATATAAACCATTTTAATTCACACAAAGTACAACATTTCAAAGTAAAACTATTTACTTGTTGATTACCTTAGTCATTCCAAAAATAATTTGAAATTATAGAGTTACCTCTATAGCTTTTGGAATAAAAAGGAGTATAGTATTTTTCTGGGAAAAATACCCTTTTTCAAAAGAAATGACTTGGAATAATAGAATTTCATTTTGAAATGTTTGAAAATAAGTATTTGAACTTATTTGAGATTTTTCCTTGAATTTTAAATACAAGGAAATAATAATTTTAAATTTCAAGTTATTATTTAAATTCTGAAAATTCATAATTTTGAATTTGTTTCATAAATTCCATTTCATATTTTATTCTTGTTAAGATTTATTTTTCATTCATAAATCCAATTTTTATTGGATTTTTAGAGTTGTTTTTGATTTATTAAAATTTGGTAAAGTTTTGGTCTTTTATTAAATGTAAAAAGACCAAAATACCCCCTGGACCTATATTGGGCCCAGCATAATAACTTAAACCCAGGGACGACCCAATAAGGCTGGCCCCCTTTTGGGTTCGGTGGCACCGAAGCGGCCCACCTCACTCTCCTCACTCGGCCCTCTCACTCGCTCGTCTAACCCTAACCGTCTGGCGACTCCCGTGGCGATGGCGTCGCCGCCATGGCCGCCGCCTCGCTCCGGCCATCGCCGGGCTCCTCCGCCGTAGCCACCTACCGAACCTGAACCGCCGCGAGCAGATCTATCGATCTGTCCGTGCAGTTTCTCCCTTCTCGTCCTCTCCTGGCAAATCGCCTCCGACCTAGATCCACTGGAGAATCGCCTCGGACGATTTGGTGGTCTCCGGCGAACTCTCGTCCTTGCCGTCGATGTACGCGCCCCCTGAGACCGACCTGGTGCGGTGCTGCTTGCAGTACCAGTGCCGTCGTCTCCGTGCCGTGCTGCTGTGGTGGTGTTCGTGCTCGTCGGTGTAACGCCGGCGCCTACCCTGGGTCTTGCAGCTGCTATGGCCGCGCGAGCACTGCCTCGCCATGCCATAGCCTCTGCCACCAGGCGCATGTAAGTGTTCTGCTCCTCCTCCTTCTCTTCTCCATGCCTGTGCTCCTCCCAAGCTACTGTGCCTCTTCTTCCTCCTGTTTTACTGCTCTCTGGTGATCCTGTGATCACACAGAGCCTTGCCATGACTGCCTAAGTTGCCCGTGCTTCCATTTTTCTGCAAGCTATGGCCAATCTACCAATTTCTGGTACTGGCCAGTGCTGCCTTGCTTGCTGTACATGCCAGGTGGTAATTATCTATTGCTTCTAGCATGCTCTGACCTTGCTATGCTATGTTGTGCTTGCTTATGGGCTTGATATACCATGCTGTTCATGCTTATGGGCTTGCTATGCTTACTGGTCTATCATGCTTGCTTGTCTAGGTGTACTTGTGTTGTATCTGTGACACTTGTGTGTGTGCCAGAGGTGCCTGTGATATGCTCCAGTACTACCTCTGCAAGCCAATGATCCATTGGATCATTCCTTGCTTGTTGGCTAACTTCCCTGTGTAACTTGGCTTGCTATGATTGATCCATTTGATCAATTGATTGTCAGTGATTACTTACTGGCTAATATTGTGGCTATATGAGTTAATTATCTGGTGATGCTGATGCTCAAGCATCACTGTGCTGTTGCTTACTTGTGCTGTTGCTTATCTTAGCTACCTAGACTTGTTCTAGTGGCTATAGATTAACTGTGTTGCTTAACAGTGTGCTACTGTCATGCTTAGCATGGATCTGTGATAAATTCATGCTTGTATTACTTAAATTATGATGAACTGCTTATGCAGTGATGATTAAGTTACTTGCTTGCAAATGATTTGACTGTTCATGATTATCTAGCAAGCAAAATAGAATCTGAATCCATTTCTGGATAGTGATGTGATATATTTGGCTTTCTCTTATTTGGTGCAAAGTGTGATGTGACCTCAGTAACCTTGCTACTGACTGGTTGCTCACATGATTGGTTGGATCTTGTTGGCTTCTCATCTTTGCTTGCATATTTGGGGATCATAGTAACTATGAATGCCAATATGCTTGCCTATGAAGAAATCTAGGGTTTCTGATGGTTGTATGCTTAGGGTTTTCTGTATAGTCTATACTAGCTTCTATTTATTGCAATACATCTACTGGTGCTATCTGTGCATCAGATCTTGCTTCTGTGCACAAGATCTGTATCTGGATGGTTTCTATTTTTGGTGGCTTTTTAGACTAGCAGTGATCCTTGGTGAAAACCAAGTGATGATTCACCCTGTTGAGCATCTGCTCAACCCCATGACTATGTCATGCATGTTTTATGGATTAGATCCATTGGATCTGCTCCAGGAACTTGGTATACCTTGTTCCAGCTCCTAGTATGAGATTTTGTGTTGATGCAGACTTGTGGTTTGTTCACAGCCCTTCACCTCCAGGTCTAGTTGATCTTCTAGGTCACCATGATTTCTGGTGGCTTAAGTGGTTGTGTGGTTTGGTTCTGTTCTTGAGCAAGAACTGGATGAACTCTGTGTTTGTTGACTGCCAAAACCCACCGGCGGGCAGCGGCCTTGTCAACACTGTAGAGCCGGGGGGAGCCTAGAGCTGCGGCTGGCTGAGACCCCTCCGAGCGACGGCCCGCAATGCTCTTCTGGTCACACGCGGCGTTGCGAAGTGCAAGGGCGTGCCACCCGACCTATACCTGGTCGGAAGGTGATGATACTGCCTCGCTTAGTTTCCCCGCAGGGCATACATGTAAACATTAAATACGAGCCTCGATCGGCTCTCAAGTTATCCCGTGAATCGGCTCAAAGAGCCGATCCACCCATGATCCGTACGGGGTGTACGAATACTTGGTGGTCCCGCTTGATCAAGATGAAGCTAATGAGATCTACGACGATTTAGGGTTTTCACCACATAATCGGATCATCCTACTCC